>NC_135186.1:5088374-5396708 GCF_041146795.1 Maylandia zebra | reverse complement strand
CCTCTTTGCATACATGCATTTTTAAAATTTCAATTATGCTATGCCCTTTTTTCTCAGAGAACTTGTATATTTTTCTATTTTATCAACTTTTTTCCTGCTATAAACCTTTTTTAAAAATTCGGAAGCATTATAAGAAGAAATTCATTTACCGATAGGCTTATTTATCAATATTAGAGTGCTGCTGTCTCTGCTGTATTTCTAATAGGAAGGATAGAGGGCACTGAAATAATTAGGCGACTTCTGCAACATCCTGAATGCCAAGGACAGGTGGATTAAAGTATTAAAACAATCGCATTTCAGTCTTGAAATAGTCCTGTGCACGACTCAGCACCATGCGCATCCGTTCAAGTTCAGCTGCCAGCTCCATATCGCCACAGGAGAGGGTTAGGGGAAAAAAAAAAAGCCCAATCCCATTAGCTAGCGTACATCTCAGCAGACCTGCTGGAAACGTGAGCAAATCTCAGCGATGATTATCCGTCAGAGCTCTCAAATGATAATACATAATCGAACACTACAGGGTTTTTTCCCCCTCTGTAATCGTACAGCTAATTTGTGTTTCCCCATTTAGGTTAGAATCTGGTCGTTTCCAAATAAAAAAATAACAGACAAGATCGGCACAGCTGCCTCTGCGTCTCAGGATACATTAAAACTACTGTCCTCCAATTAGAGGGTAGAGCATGGAGTTTCCTACATTAGGTGAAGAAAATGATTTAAGTGAAAGTTAAGACACAAGACCACAATAAGGTCTACTTAGAGTGCAAAATTAATAAGGAAAGTGCTTTGTAGTGCTGTTTTACTCCTACATTGGGGGGAGCGATCCTCAATTTAATCAGGGGTGTTTAACTTAACTCTCTGCCTTCATAATAAGTATGACAGTACTGACAAAATTCAAAATTACTTCTCTGTAAAAATTGTAAAAAGCATTAAAGAGTCAAAATTTGCAGCGAACGCTAAACCAATAGATTTATTTTATCTGTAAAAATGGCTTTTAAAATGTAATTACTAGAAAATAAATGATACATTTTTTGTATTTCTATATGTAATTATATTTAACCTGAACACAAGCACTTAAAATATCCCTTTTTAAGCAACTGGCAATATGTAAGGTGAGCCTTTGATAAAATCTAAGCCTCTTAGCCCACCTCCTACCATCTGTGGCCCTAATATACAGCTTGCGAATGAGAAAGAAAGCTGTAAGTGTCATCTAGTCTGTGACTTAGAGTAACAAAGTCAACCTGCTTTCACAGCCGTGCTGTGGAGGTGGAATGAACCTTCTGTGGCAGAAAACAAACAGGAAGCAGAAAAAGGAGTGGGGACAGAGTGAGCGAAAACTCTGCCCTTCAGTCTCTGCCCGGTAAAGGCACTCTTAACCAGGTCTGACAGCTAACAGCTCCTTGGCAATTGGGGTTAGTTAAAGGAAAAGAAGCTCAAGTTTTGTTGGGGCTTTGGCTTCATAGATGTTCAGGAGCTGCTGCCCACTGCAGCATCAAAGGGGATTATAGGGACAGGGCCATCTGCCATCGGTGCCAGAATAAGCGTGAGCCCTTTTATGTCTCCGTCTATGTTTGTGTGCCTGTGTGTGTTTGTGAAAGAAAGACAGAGAATCCCTCATGTCTATGTACTTTAACTTAAAGGGCAGTGCAGAGATGTGGGGGTGCAGCCCTCAGACTAAAGGTTTCCATCTCACCGCTCAAGTTTTACCCTTTGAATCAGTGTTAGGACTCAGAGCAGGTTCTTCACCGTACACACCTGAAGTACAGGGATGAATCCACGTCCATCACGGCTCACTAAAAACAGATCTAATGGTGAACGGTCTCTCTTTTGTCACTCAGGCACAAAAACACAACTTGTTTTTTTGTTGTGGGTTTATTGGAACACACTGCCACCCTCGTTTCCCCCTTCACCTCTCTAATTTGTTTTGGGTCTTGTTCCCGGCCTCCGCCTGGGAATGTTTTCTGCTCAATAGTCTGCTACCTTTTAGCTGAGCCGCCCAGTGCTTGACCTACTGCCGACACTTATTTTCAGCACTCTAATTGTCGTTTAATCACATATCAACCTGTCATTTAAAGACCCCTTTTTTCAAGGGGGGATATTTGCATATATTGTAAAACTAATTCCAATCGAAAGCTCCAGTGACTGTGAAAGTCTCTCTCTTTTACTTTCACACCCGCCTAGACACAGTTAAGCACAGGAGAGCGCAAGACGCACACACACAGCGCAGTCTGCTGCATCTCACCTTAACAGACAAAAACACACATAGGCAGACGCCATACCTGATATTCTCATTTCAGGTGGTTTTTATCACATTTGTTAACAGTGTGTGGTGACACGTAACATGTTAGAATAGGGACAGCGGCAGGAGTGATTCGGAGCGCACGTACTCATGTGAGCCAAAGTGAAGGTGACAGTGAATGTATAGTGTTATAGAGGAATCAATTAGAGTTAATAATGTATCACTCCTCCAAATGTTGCATTCATTTGTTCACACTTAGATAAAGCTACTGCAAAATAGGTTGTGCCGGGTTTGCCTGGCAGACTACACTACATTTACATTATCACTCTTATACATCGAAGAGCCATGTTCCACTTGAGTGGTGGCGGTAGAGTGGAGGGGTGTGTGTGTGTGTGTGAGAGAGAGTGAATCGTGTTTTTCAGGCCCAAGGAATGCCAGTCCTCAAGAGATCACCCCCTCTAATTACAGAGTGGGAGAAAGACAGCTCTTTGTTCTACCTTTTATTACATTAATTGATAAAACAGAGCTAGGGTGGAGCCTTCTTATGGGGGGGAGGAGGAGCAAATGGGGCTGGGATGAACTGGGGGGGGGGGGGGGGGTGTCCGTTGGGCAGATGAAGGTGGATGAGAGGCTTTTGGTACTGAGGTCCTATTTTCAGAGGGCTCCTAATCCCGTTAGGGGCCTCTATGGTGGCGCTCTGTCCTGGCACTGCTTTCCCACAGGAGGGCTGGAAGCAGGGGAAGCCTGTGGTGTGGTGGGTGACAGTCCCAGCAGTGTTCACTGGGCCCAGACCTTAATTAACCATCTCTTCAGGGGGTACTGAGGGCCACAGTGAGAACCTATGCCACAAACACCAAGGAAGTGGCATCTCATCCACTGTGGAATTACTGGAAGCTCTGCAGACCTGTAATACGGACCCCATGCAGGTCAAATCCATAGAAATGTCGCAGAACATTAGCGGGGCTATTTTATGACTGGTTATTAGCCCAACACAAACTGCACAGTTGGTTGATATTTTTAATATCACAGCTATTCAATTATAGGCCTAATATTAAAAAAAGACCACAGTCTGAAACACCAAAGGAAAAATATTCTGAAATCAGGAGCGACTCAAAACATGATTTAGATATTATTACTTTTCGAAACTAACCAATCAATAAGTTTCATTTCTATTTGTGTGGGATTGGTCAATCTTATTTGTCAGCGGTTAAGTAGCTGTAACAGGCTTTGTCATGGCTGCAATCTGCTTCTGCTTGTTTAGGCTACCTGCACACAACGCAGGCTGAGAAGCGCTGGTGCAGTGGCCAAATGGAGTCGGAATATGTTACAGAGGCAATTAAGCATGTTGGTGTGTGTGCACGCACACAACAGTGTCAGAGGTGCTAAGCTGGGCCAAACATGCCTCATTGAAATGTCCATCTTAAAACCACCCAAGTTTCTCATCTCCCCCCGCCCGCCCTCCGACAACCAAGATGCTTCAAGACTGTCAAAAGCATTTTCCACAAAGCTGAGGAGAGGCCAAGGAAAAAAAGAGGGACCTGCCACTGTCACATGCATGCCTGCGCGTGCACACGCACTCGCGAGGCTGTCAGGTAAATTAGATCTGAAAGCTGACAATTTCTGACCATATTTCCTTGATTATTTCAAACAAATGCACACCAGCCGCTCTAAGGAGATTAAAGTGACATAAAAGTCCCGAGTGGGAGGAGGGAGGGCAGAGAATCCAGGTCACCCCCATTTGTCCCCCTGCCTGACAGCAGCTATATCGCTATCCAATCCAATAAAAGTCCCCCCCTCCTTTTGCTTTAATTAATTTTACAGCTAGCTTGCTTAATTACTTTCAATCAAAATCCTCTTGCCATCACAAAATTAGAAATGGTTCAACTCCATTAGTCTAAATTCTTCATTTACATACACAAAGACTGTCAGCTCTTGCTAAGCAAACGGCCTCCTGCTTGATGAGATTGTTTTTTTCCACACACTCTATCACTCTCTCAGTTACACACACGCATGCGACTGTGGTGTTAATTTTTTTGAAAGGAGAAAAGTAGCATTAAATTATTTGAGCCCCCTACTTAAGACATTCCCTGCCTAATCAGGGTTCAGGTAAGCTGTCGTACACGTCACCCAAGGTTCTTCTATAACTGGCGAAACTCCGTGTCAAAAGAAAACTGTTTGACCTCGCACGAGCGCGGGAAAGCAGAGGAAAATAGACGCTTCACATAAGGGATAAGCTGAATTATTAAGGCAGCGTCCATGTAAATGAGGCTAAGTGGTCCCCAATAAATCTGCGTCCTTTGTGGCAGGGTATCACTAGACTGACCAGACTCTGGACACTAGTGACACAGTCGGCTGCCGTGAGCAAAGCAACTGGATTGTTCGCCAGGATGAGGGCCCGTGCCCTGCCTTGCTTCAACTTGGCACACAGGCATCCTCTCCATCACACACACACTGCCTAAGGCCTGCACATCATCAAGAATTAAGGACATGCAGATAGGGTTTGTGCATTGACCAAAGTGAAAACCCAGACACACAAGCACACCACCATGTGCGTGCACACACATACACACACGTGCACACGCTACTACTGCCATAATTAGGTCCTGAGATGAGGACATTAAACTGGTGTAATGCACTCACTGCAGCAGTACACTACCACAAAATATATCGACACTGAACCTAGATGCTCATCAGCGACACTTTCCTATCGCTTTTTCCCCCCTCTGTTCGCGTGCATGCTACTGAGCCTGCCCTGCGAAAAACCACACAATACAACAGTGTTTGATCTGCTGCACTCATATTATCTTATCTCACAAATGGTTTTCTTTTACAAAGGTAAAGACGTGCAGGGGGGGGGACACTTTGAAATGAAAGAGGTGATGAAGAGACACTGTTCACAACTTAGAATAATTCCCAACTAGTAACCATTGGCTGGAACAAGTCAAAAGAAGAGAAGAAGAAGGGGTGTCATCCATAATGGCCTCGCAGACGGACTACAATGCAGGTCTGACCTGGCCTCTTTGCTCTGTGTCTGCAACCACCAGTTTTCCCTTGCCCTCTTTTACCATTACCCATTAACACTGTTAATTATCCAAATCCATCATTCTTGGGGTAAATGAAGACTGCCTCTTTAATTCAATTTAATAGGATCATTTTCCAACCCACATTCACTTTAGCCCCAGCTGCCCGCCTACTAGTCCCCCACTGTGTCTCTCTCTCCCCCCCCTTCCCCCCAATGTATCTGTGACTCCTTTGGCTGCATCTTCTATGGTCTGGCTCTCTACCATTGGTGGGAGGGGAGGGTGATGGGGGCTAAGGCTCGCTGGCAGTGATGGGCCGACGCGCTGTTGATCTCCCATGTCTTGTCTTGGCTCGGCTGGTGGCAAGCAGCAGTTCTGGGCTTCCAGTCTGCTGTGCACACTTCCTGCCTGCCGCACACAAACACCGACACACACACACAGAGGCTCAAAGTACCATCCATGTTCACCGGGGCTTAGCTAATCCTGTCACATCAGGCTAGGTTGGCTGAGTTGAGGCCTTTCTTCCACCCCGACTCAACACACACACGCACACACACACGACCACCACCACCTCCATGCACCTCCCTGCTTTGCCACCACTTCTTCACTGACTCCTGTTACTCACTTTCTCTCTCTCTCTTAACCTTTGTTTCATTTAACAAGGTCACACTTGGCCAACTATGGCATGCAAGTGATGAGACGGGACAGCTGACGAATCTCTGAGTGTTCCTGTGCGATCTTATGGCTAATGACATCACAATATATTTTTATATTTCCATTTTTTTAAACAGCAAAAATACTGTGGTTTCTTTGCAAACAGACTGCATGCAACTTGCACTGCCATGCAATCTAATGGGTTTTAAAGAGGCCATCTAATGATGGCTGTTACAGTAAGAGACAGGCATGCATGTCACCTGTTGTGATGGCACGCCACCAAAATTTGTTTATAAAATATACAGGTCTCATTTTGTCTTTTCTTTCCTGTTGTGTGTACAGTGTGTGTAGTGGTATCTGTATCAAAACAGATTTTCCATGCAATTACAGCCATACCATGAGTGACTTCAGGCTGCGTATTGCATGGCTTCTCCAATTTTCCTAACTGAGAAGTGTCTGAAGCTTTTTTTTAAACATCCATTAGAGTTGAAATAAAATAATACATCAAATACAGAAAATAAAGTACACGATTCCATGCTTGAAAAGAAACACTGAGCGCACGTTAACGCGCCACAAAGGCCATCCTTTGAATTCTCTGAAGAATTTGTTAAATATTAGCTCCTCTTATCCCATTATTCAGCGTGTGGGTAAATTTGCCCCCATTTCCACAGTACACCCCCCCTTTATCCCCCGAGACTAAACACACTCAAACCCACACATACATATGCACACAGTGCTCCCTTTACAAGTTTCCCAGACAGAGACAGACTCTGGGAGAGTTTCAAATGATTTTAGCCATGATTTAATTTGGTTTGTTAAAGGGTGATGTCAGCACAATGGGAGACGAGCCTCTAAATCCACTACATTCACCCAAAACGCGCAGATGAGATAATCACTGGTGACGTCTACGAAAACACTTATTATATTTGCCCATCGCCTGGCTGAAGCTGTTAAAACTCATCAGCGTTATTCCCTTTTTTTTTTCTCTGGGAAAGAGAAAATAGCTCAACATATAGTCGAAACTGTCACCCCCTTTTAAAGAGACAGCGGCGACTCTGTTGTGGCTGCGGACAGAGTTTAGAAAAGACAGGACGGGCCCATCAGAGATCCATTCAATATTCAATTTGTTTGCACCCAATACTAATTACATAAAACATGCACCACTTTTTCCTTTTTTCTTTTCTGGTTCTACCGAGAACAACAATGTCAAGGAAGCTCCAAGTGTGTGGCTGCATGTATGCATTGCTTGTTAGAAATATGTAATAGTACCACGCAAGAAACTGCATGAATGAGTACTGCTGCTCCCTTAACTTGTCCACACATCTCGCAATGGCTTAGGGCTGGCAAGGTAGCGGAGGAGATAAGAAATGGATCAACGTGAGCCTTTCTCATAGCTTAATTTATTTTAAATCCAAGCCCTGTTTACACATGGCACACCGAGAGGCCTTGTCAGCTCTAACTAGCATTGAGATATTTAAAACCATTAACGCTGTACAGCGGCAGCCTGAACCTGTATGACACAAGCTGCTGCTGTATGAGGCAAAGCCAGAAGTCTAACTGCTACAGATTCCACTTTCAAACAAAGCGTAGCTACAAAACTCTTATCAGACACTCGGATATTATGATAATACCTCAACCTGCCTTTTTTTTTAATGTGAGGAAAAACGTAAAAACTACACATGCATTAAAAGGAGTTATTATTATTCCTAATTTAGTGTATATTTAGCACAGCGGCCAATCCCACAGAGGCAAGGGTCAGAATATGAAACGCACAGGCTATCTACCTCCCAACAGGATAGCCTCGTGGATCAGCAGTGGTAGCCATGTTGACCCGCCCAGTTATTAAAGAGGCTAATCTGTTCAACATGTCAATGTTAGCACTTTTAGCTGCGATTAATAAAAGAAGACCCCAAGAGTGCTGTGTGTGCTTTTTCAGTGCCCCAGGTTGTTTTCATTTGGTTTGTATTTTTAGTGGTTTTCGCTGTTTGGTAATTCAACAGTCCTCTTTTCTCCTATTAGCATAAACAGTGTAAATTATTAACTTTGTTAAAAGAATTATAATCAGCCATGAATCCTTAGCTCTGTAGTACTTTTGTGTGTTTTTGCCCGCTTTCTGCCACTGGCAAAGACTCACAATGGCATTGCAGGCATCATTAAAGCGAATGTAACTTTATATTTTATAGATATGGAACAATGCGCACGCGATGCCTGACTTTGTGGCCGTTTCTTCTTAAAATGTATGGTCTGGTGGCTTTCACAGGCCAGCAGCAGCAGAACTGCTCTCTAACAGACTTGCTTTCTAAGTGCCTGGTGCTGTGTCTTAATTTGTAATCTAGTCAAACCAATTGTCCGCTAGCTAAAAAGGTCACCGAGACAATAGACTACACAGCCTCCCACAATGTAGAGAAAGCCCAGGGTGTCTTCTGTAGCTTTTTAACCAAAGATGTAATTAAGACACCTTCATCTTCCTGGGTGAGAAGGGCACCAACAAGCGTCTGCTGGAAACGCAGGAGGAACTCCACATTGCTGGAAACGGCAGATGTGAGACACAAGAAAAAGAAAAAAAAATCACTCGTCTCTAAAGTGGAGCGTCACCCCTGAAGACATCTGGTAAGGGTACCTGCTCGTGCAGTCAGTGTGTGATTTTATACATCGGGACGGCGACTGTGGCAAAGCAAGCTTGTTGGGAAAAACTGAGTAATGCAAAGCAACACAGGAGAGGCAGAGGGGGGACTTAAAGGACGTGATTTATCTGGGCTTGATTGCGTGTTAATCGAGGTTACGTGTATTAAGTGGAATCTAATTGGAACAGACACTGGCAGTCTGACAGATCGACATGATGCAGATGGATTGAGGGGGAGGCGGAGAAAGGGGGGAGCGAGGGAGACAGGGAAAGGGAGAGAGAGGCATAGTGCAGTTGAGAAGAGAGGAAAACAGAGGCAAATAAACGTATCATTTTGTTCCTTTACGTGGCCAAACACCAAGAGTTTTATGATACCCAACATTAAAAGAGAGCCTCTGAAACCGTCCAACCATATAAGCGAAGACACGTCTCACGTGCGTGTCGTGATTGGCGGCTGATGAAACGTGTAGAGGAGGACACACACGAGTGAGATTTTGAGTGACAGGACACAGCACTGGAATCCGCCCTCCCCCCTGCAGTTGCCACAAACAGTCATTTCTGCTTTATTGGAAATGAGAGAAAAAAAAAATACCCCTCCTAAAAAAACTCGAGGTAAAGAGGTCGAGTGACAGCTGCCGGAAAATTTCCCACCTCGACGAGGGGACGAGCAACTGTTCCACCGGTTCTTATGACTCTTTGCTTCCCCCTGACAGGCGACAACTGTTTCGAAGGCCCTCTCCCCAAATCTGAGGCTGAATGACGCTTTCAGTGTTACCAGAGTAAAAAAGAGGACCACCTGTTAAGGTCAAGCAACTGCTAACTCACAGCCAGTGGGAGGGGATAGTGAAAAGGGTCCAAAAAGACAAGAAAAAGACTCGGAGCTGAACATACAGTGTTGCACTGAGACAGCTTCTATTGTGGCGTTCCTCTGAATTGGTCAGTGTGGCTATAATTGGTAACGAAGGGATACAAAGTGTGAGTGACAAGAGAGGCCTCAAAGCAGCAAATGGCCCAGGAGCAAAAATGACTGTCACAGCGTCATTATCTAAATCAGGGTTAAAAATACAGTAGTTCCCAACAAAGGGGTCACTTCTACTGATATGTGTGTGTTTAAAGAAACTAAAACTGGACGTAAGAGGAAGACATACAAGGAGAAACGACAAAGCGGGCAACTATGGGCATAATTCAGGGGAGGTTTGCAGGACGCTACAGCACTCGAAACTTCACTCATCAACACAAAATGCCTAAATTGTTCTCGACGTGATCCCGTCATAGCAAAGAGACAGGGGAGTTGTTTCGGTCATCCGTTGATTTGATCCATTATGACTGTTACACTAATGGCATTAATAAGGGCAAAATTGCTATTTTGAAACAGAATTTTCATCCTCTTCATTTGGCTAACCTTATCGCCTCTCTACTCTTCCTACATGGAAGCCGGTGACTGTGACTGTGCGTGTGTGTTCGTGAGTGCGTCTCTGCCCCCACCATGTAATGGCTATAAGGTCATCTCTATTTTCCAGGCTTGGTGTACAATGTTGTTGGATTGCAACATTTTGCATGATTAAAAACAACAAAACGAGCTTTGATATTTGACTCCCTGCTATTTTCGATATGTGGCCCAAACCTCATTTAACGGCATCACAGTGTATGTTTGAAAAAGTTGCAAAACTAAGTCGTGTTTGCCTAAACATTCAAAAGGACGACACTGTCTTACAGTGAGCGCATTTGAAACCGGCTTTTAAAAAGTACATTAAAATGATCGTGTCCTTGAAGGGTGCATTTAATTTACTGTAAACTTCATTGTATCAGTACACAGAATGCGTGGGCATGTTTTCTGCCTATTTGTGCTGAATGTCAGTACTTGTGGTACTTGTGTGTATGTTCAGCCCTCATCGGCCTCTAACATTGAGAGGAATGACACTCTGTGATCAAGGACATGAATTGCTCATTGATTTTTAGGGGCCAGCTTAACTATCCATTCCAATTGATTTTTAGCTTTGCTGGGTGTGCGAGTTATGGCAGTTTTAATGTATCATCTGTATGTGTACTCATCACCCTCTGCAAGAGGATTTACAATAGTCTGCGGACAATGCATATACAGCACCATGTGCAAACGTGGGACAGGGACTTTATCCTTTTCTGCTGCTTTTTCTTTTTATTATTATAAATTCCAAGAAGCAGAAACCATAAAACCATATTTTTATAATAGGTGGAAAAAAAGAATCACCTTGGTTATTATCTGCTCCAGGACTTAGTAAATGATCTATTGGGAATATACAGCATTGTTTTTTATCTTGATACATTCACGGAAAATAAAACCAAAGCGTGTGAATGAACTGTAATCCTCTTTAATGCTAATCAGTGTTGTTTAGAGCGTTCATGTCAGCTTTCACTTCCACATAGCCACAGTAACCAGAAAAAGAGTTGAAATTGCAAATGGACTCATGCTCTACAAACAGAAGCACTATGGCTTTGCCACAAACCATCACCATGAAAAAAATTTAGTACATATATATATATATATATATATATATATATATATATATATATATATATATATATATATATATATATATATATATATATATATATATATATATGTTTGACACTATTTTAGTTCTTTACATTTAGAAGGCGGTTGTCAAAAGAAAAACAAAAAAAAAAACTCACATTACCACGAATTAACAATTCATATAAACTATTAATAATCAATGATTTGGTGATGTAAGAGACAAAGTCAGAGCAATGTGATCCAAAAGGCAGTCTAAAGTCATCTGTCAGGTAGAAAGTCATTAAAATAGGGGCTCGTTTTCCTGTACCAAGCTTAGGTTTCACTGAGGCAGGGATACATTTCTATTCTTCAGCAAAAGGCTGCGCGCTCTCATATGATATCATCTCTTTCAGAACATTACTCTCAGTGGCTTGTCTTTTTTGTCTTTTGTGTTTTTCTTCAATTCAAATTGCCCTTTTTTCCAAATGGTTTTGGGTGAAGCAGGCCTCTGTGTGAGGTAACTGCCTTTTGTTCAGTGAAAAGGACTGCATAAAGCACACTTTACTCCATGCTTTAAAAAAACAAGCCTGCTTAATTAATGTTTTACAAGTGCTGCTGTATTCTTAGTAAAAAAAAAAAAAAAAAAAGCCTCTATCAAAGCCGGCAGGTTCAGATTACGTACCCTAATTGAAATTCTGAATTTCTAAGCCAACTTCTTTTTTCCCTGCTCCCGCTCTTTCTCCCTGCACACACAATAAAGCCTAGTGTTTTGTAGTCCACAAATGACATCAAATCATCTAAGTAATATGGGCTTTTCTTTTTTTTTTCCTGTATTCTCATGTTCTGGTAGTGGGTTCATGAGACAGCTTAATAAAGCAGTAAATGCTTGGGGAAGCCTGAGAGCCTGGTGTATGTGTGTGTGTACCCATGTGCACACGCGTGCTCTTGTGTTTTACCTCCACCAGGGACCTCAAAGCAGAAGGCAAAGCCTGGTTCCACACACTCAAGCAGATTTTCCAAAAGAATAAAGCAAGAATAAAGCCGGAGAACAAAAGAGAATGACTAATACAGAAACCAAAGCCAAAAGTAAGACACTTATCTCATGGGTTGACATTCATAGAGCCCATATTAATGCAGTCTGAGCTAAATGAATACAGCATAATTTACAGGTTATACATGCATTAGGTGCTGGAGGAAGGCAAGCTGTGTGAACAGCTGCAGGTGTGGGAGCAGCCAGGCTGAGGCTGAGTTTGGACAAGCATCACAGACACCAAATGGCACAATAGAGGAAACATAGGTTTCTATGTGCTGGTGACAATGATCTAAGATGTAGTTGGAGACTGACTCCACAGGGACATGGGGGGAAAATGCTTTTTGCTCAGCTCGCAGCATATATGCACAAACATTTATTTCAAAGGGAAAATTTCAACCTTTCCTACCATCACTGATTATCTGGCAGGTAAGTGTAGCAGGTGATTACATAAATTACAGAGTTTAAAAAAATGTCATCCCTGATAACCTTTGTTCTAAGTTAATCATTGCAGCAAAAGAAAATTGCTTCTCTCCTCTTTTATATTTACCCAAACTCCCCCTCTTTCAGCGGGGTATTATTTTATTGGCTTGTTTTGCAAGCATTATAACTTTGCATTCTTCTCCCAAGGTCAGTTTCTACTGTGCCACAAGGACTATTTACACATGGGGCTTTTTCAGGTCAGTTCCATTGTATTTACATCAAATAATTTTTGATAAGGGATGTAAAAGACCTATAAACCCAACATCATAAACAGGAGAGGTGTAGCTGAAATAAGGACAAAAGATCAACGGCTGAATTTTTCCTTATCTTAGACACGTTGATATTTTTGAGTCAACTCTCGTCACTCCCTCACCAACCCCCGCTTCGCTCTCTCTCCCTCCGCTGAGTGGGAGCGTGGACTTGTTAGATTTAGTCCAATGGCTTCCCAGTGCGGCCAGCGAGCGAGCTCTTGTTTCATAGAGAAGCAGCTCCCCTGTTATCTCCCTAGCACTATAATCACTTAACAAAGACTTGGGCATTTGCACAAATTAAAACATCAATAATGCATAAGTGCTTTTCAGTTTTGAGCTATAGTGTCCCCGTATTGGGATGAAATACCCCCTCAGTCAGTGGAAAAACTTCCGTCGCACAAACGACTTAGAGAAGCCACAGTCCCGCTTTGAGCAACAGCCCCTCCTTTGCTTAAACTTGAGGCTAAAGCTGCGGCGAACAGTTGGGATCTGCTTTGGTAACGGGACAAAATGGCTGGGCTGAGTGGGACGCGGAAGTTGTTTTAAAGCGAGAGGCAGTAAGTGGTGGTGGTGCATCAATGCAAACAGGCAACACCCTTGAGTGGCGCAGCGTGGCATCCTTCCATAAACAACACCACCGCCATGTCTCCGACATTTATGATTTGTGGTCAGAATGGCAACGCAGGCCTGATTCTAATCCAAGTCTGCATGTTTGCCCTATCCTTACATGGCTAAATCTGCCCGACCTACTCTCTTATTTTCCCAGATGAAAACACCAGACGTTTCATATGGCTGTCAGGGAGCTTTGCTTAAAACAAGTTATATGAGAACATTACACTTGGACAAGGGAAGGGAAGGGCGGGAGCATCATGGGAAAGAAACTAAGTAACACTTTGTACCAGGATGCTGTTCGGGCTACTGTTTAATTTGAGAAGAAAACCTCCTTCATGTTTATCACTGCAGTTGCGACTCGGTTGCGCTGACTATGGAGGAGTTAAGTATCATTATTGGACTAGTAAATCCATGACCAGTACCATTCCAACACCAATTGAGGACGAGCCATTCTATACAGATGGCCTCAAGGACAATTAGCAGTAATGATTGGTTGCCACATAAATGAGGGGAATTCTATTTGCTGGTGCACTTGCGGATGATCACAGACCAAATGCCTCTGACAATAATATGGATGGCTGCTTTAGACTTACTTGTAAATGCTGGTTAAATATACAGCAGAGCCGGGAAAAAAAACAGTCGTTTCTGCGGCGTCTGACTGTCTCTCTAATATTGAAGTAATACACGGCAAAGGAAGGTTAAACTTCACCCGTTTTGCAGACTTCCCACTCTGATGAAAAATAAAGAGATGAGACAAAATAACACAGTGATCTAAAATATTATCTCTTCAATCATACCCTTTTCCCCCGATATCTTCATCCCCCCCTCGCCCCTCCCTTCTCTGTCAGTTAGTCTGGCAAACAATCCCCTTGTTAGCAAACTGTTAAGACAGCCGCTTGGTACACAAATTGCGCTCGACCAAGCGAATTTGTTTTGCAAGGGTGACCTGTTTAATCATCTCATTTTCTTTGGCGGACATTTATTCATCTGGTTTCCACGGTTACAGAGAACATTAAGGGGCTACAGTAATAAGGCTGGAGAGTCAAACAGGTAATAAAAAAATTAACGCCATTTTCCAGCAGCCGAGGACAGTGGGTGAAATGAATCAAGGGAGAGGGGAGAGGAGCAGCGGGGGGAGCGGGGGTGGGTGGGGTGAGTGTTGAAGAGGGAGGGAGGGAGGCGGGGGAGGGAGGCGGGGGAGGGGGGGGCTCCAATATTGTCCAAACAATAAGCCTTAGTGGTTATTTTACTCTGTAGATCAGGTGGTGCTGTTATGGACATGACACTTTGGGCACAGAGCAGGAGAGATAAAGCTTTTAACGTGGCCCTGCTCCTTTTTTTATTGTCATTTAGCGATTACATATCAGAACAATTAAAAGTTAGCCCAAGATATCTATTAACTTTGCTCTTTTTTTATTTCTCCTGCGCTCGAGAGGCTAGATAATTTGCACTTTTGGCAGCGCAACGTGTCAATAACATGCAAGGGGACAGCATGACATTTAAAAGCCCTGGTGAGAAACGCTTCGCAGTCCTCCCGAGTTGAATGATGTTTTCTTCTATTGTCGTCTGAAAAAAACAAAGCAAAGCAAAACTGAGAAACGGCAGAAGAAAACAAGAAAACAACCTTGAAGATTATGGAGTTTATTGCTCTCAGACTGACAGTGATCTACACACAAATTGAGAGAGTCCAGTTTCTGGCCAAATATAGAAAATTCCGGTACAATAGGGGGAACAGGTGCTGAGGGCCCACAGAAAGTGACGAAGCCCAAGAGCTGGGTAGCTGCTGAATGCCAAATAAGGCAGTGAGACACGTTGCACCAAAGCACCAAACACCCTACTGTAATGTCATTTTCTAAGTCTGATGACTGTCAACAATTCTCCCTCTGACTGTATTCCCTATACGTGAGCGTGCTGCTTCGGACAGTTTCCCCACTTTAATAATAACCAAACAAGCAAAAACAGGCAACAATTTTTATGCATTACTCATTTCTCCACTCCTTCCAAAACTATTTCTAATTGACAGCACGGCTTTGGCACTCCTAAAATATGTACAAAACGTCTCAACCTAACCCTTCATCATTTAAATTGTCTGGTTTAACCTGTATTTGGGCATTTTGCGACTCTGCCAACACCCTTGTGAGAAACAAACCAAAATGAATTCTTTTCTTTGTTTGCTGTCGTGTTACTTGTATATACATTGTTGCCCGGGTGGCTCCGGTGCGACTGAGGTTGGGAGAGGGAAGCACGACTGCTGGCAGGCAACATCTCTCCGGAGAGGGAGGGGAAAAAAGAGATGTCAGCCGACCCGGTCTCGCACACGTGCGCGCGCGCACCACACACACAAACACACACAAACGTAGGATACGCACTCTAACATCAAACATACACCGCTCGCGTGTCACAAGGAGCGCTCTCCCCTCTTCGCTCCTCCCCGAGGCAGGAGCCTGGAGAAACACACTCTCGTCATACATGCAGGGTGAAATCCCCTGAAGGCGATACAGAATGGACAGAAAAAAGGCTAAGCTGTGACTACGGGACTGCCAACTGTTCTGCTAACAGCCTCTTAACAGGTGTGGACTCTAGAATCATGTAATCCTATCAAGTTACCCAGCAAAAAAAAAAGAAAAAGAAAGAAAGAAATCCGGCAAACTGCATACTCCTGAACTCCTCTCCCCCTCTCCTTCCCCCTCTCTTTCTGTTGTGACAGAAATGAACAGCTGGGCTTCAGATTTATCATGTACAGACAGTAATTATTGCTGGTGCTGCTTGCTACTGACCCAAGTGAATAGAATGTCACATGAAAACACACGCGCGCGCGCGCAGCAGAAGGGGAGCTGGATTCGAGGGGTGCCGGGTTGGGGACCGTGCGGAAGATGCGTCGGTGACACAAAAGACAGAGCAGGGCAGTGTTTAAACGTCACTACGCTCCTGTTTGCAGTCAATTATGGTTGAGGACAGGAGTATTGGCTGTGTAACCCGGCAGAGCAAACATTTTGTTGCTCGCAGTGAAGGTGACGGGAAAAAAAAAAGGTTCAATGTTTGTTCCTGTTTTGTTTGTTTTTTTCTTTTCTTTTCCTCCAATCAAAAATAAAATCAGAGATATCCCGGCAGGCCCAGAATTCCTGTCAAGAGAAAGGTGACAGAAAACTGAAACTGAGAGAACTGAGAGATAAACTCAACACTAAAAAGCAGCAGCAAGGTGTGAAGACCAATTCGTTTCAGCACCTACTATTCTCTATATGCTTTGCTTTTCCGTACATGTATGACTGACTAAACTTGCCAACAATTTTACTCAGTGGTAAATATATATATATATATGTGTAAAGGAAAACAATTGATACTGGCCTATGCAAAGTATTTCTTTTACTATCTCAAACCAGTCTGACCCCACCTGCTGTATGTATACCAGAGATAAGAGGGTGAGGAGATAGACAATTAATCTATTACCCATGTCAATCACTGTCCTTGTCATTAGATAGTTAACCCCACGTTTGCTGACTGCTTTCACACACATTCAGCTGGAAGTTGCGGTCCGCCACATTCCATGCCCACTAACCTACGTACGGCCTGCTTCACACCTTAAAGACCCCCTGCCACATTTAAAGGGATTAGTCACCACATTTTGTGCCGGCTTAATCTCTCTTTCAGCTGGCCTAATAAGTGCGCCCCGATAAGCGAAGCATGCAAATTCATTCATGGCCAGTGGAGACCATGCTTTCAGACAAATGCGCCAAAGTCTTGCACTCTGCTAATTACCTCTTCATTTTCCCCGTTTTCCCCTCTTATATAGCATATCAACAAGCAGAGATTATTCTACTCCCTCGCTTTGCATGAAATTATAATTTCATATGTAAGATTAGGGGGGGAAAAAAGTTACTGGATGCATCTCTCCTGACTCTGCTGCGCACCAGAATACATGACACGGCACATTCAGCTGAGAGATAAAAAAAAAAAGAAAAAAGATTTATTTTCTCCTGGTTATGATGATAAAAATGTGTGTGAGGGGGGGAAATATTAAAAACTATTTTTTTTCTTTTATGTGCTTTTCTAATTTACAGTATAATTTATAAGTGACTGCCTTCCATTTTGAGGGAACATAATTACGAAGGATATTTCAGGATTTCCACTACTCCTATTCTGAGTACAGCAGCTTCACAAACACGCAATATCCGTGACAATAAAAACTTAGCAAGTTATGTTTTAGATAATAAAGGCAATGAAGACCCAAGGTGCAACCTGTTTATCATTCTGGAATATTTCTTCACCAAGTATTAATTAGGCCATTACTCCAGATTGGTGACGGGGAGCTTTGAGGTTTTAATTAGGTGCTGGCCACTGCATGAGTGCACAGGAGTGAAGAAAGGGGGTGGTGATGCCACTTGCCTTACTCCTGGCCCATATCAAGTAGCCCTGAACACTTTGGCTACTGCGGCAAGATGCATAGCAGCCCACGTGCATCTGGAGTTTATTTGATCATTTGATCTCTGATGTTTCCTCTTCCTGTCGGTGAAGGCAAAAAAAAAAAAAAAAAAAAAAAGGCCAGTTGGTGTGATTTGTGTATTAAAAGATGGGGGTTAAGGTAATTATGGTGTTGGGTGGTTTGTGTCTGGTGACTGGGCACAGGCTCAATCAGGACTCAGCTGTCCCTCTCTTTTTCTTCACCCCCCCACCCTTACACACACACACACACTCACACACACACCAGCGTGCACGTGCACACACAAACTCACACACACACACACTTCCCTGCCCTTGTCTGCTGTCTGTGTCCCCCCTTCTCTACCCCTGCCACTCTGCTAAAACCAGGGATAACGCACACAGCCTCGCATAACATCAATCAAATACCGAGAGCGGACCATAAAACTACACAAACACTATACGCTGCCCTTAACTACTGCATGTGACACTTTGTAAAATAGAGAAAATGAATTTGAAGATCTAAAAAGAATTAAAGGGTAAGGAAAAATAAAAGGGGTTTGTTGTTTTAAAGTTTTTTTTAAATAAACAGTAAAATGCTAAAATAAAATATCTTCATTTTTAACATTGAGAAGAAAACAAAACAGATGCCGTTTAAAAAAAACCCTAAACAACACACATCTATTTCTAAATTCAGTAGCAGAGAGTGAGGTCTCATTACATTCAAATAACATAAGTGAACAATAAGAAAAATCTCACATTTTGGTATAATTTTAAACATTTATTAAATAAATAAATGTGCAGAATGCGAGTGTTTTTCCTCGGTTGACAAGGCGATACTAATCACCTCGTTGCTGAGAAGCACTCTTCCCTGACAAGGCTCCTTAGAATACAAGGATCCCCCAGGAGAAATCGGCACGAAAGAGGTTAAAGACAATGACTCGCGTTTTTTCCCTCCAAACGTCTCCCTGTTAAATTTATTTCAAAACTCTGTTAATCTGCTGTACACAACATTTCCATTAGCATAGCCCGGCCCCCTAATAAAAATTCCAGCTAGTTTAATTAAAAAATGTAAATTTACTGTCATCCAAGGAGCTGCAGAAATAGGAGTGCAACAGCATATTTTATTGCTTAAGACATCAAATTGATTCGGGTTATTGCTAAATTGTGATAAAAGGTTATTGAGGGCCTTCAGACCTGGGCTTGTTTTTTTCTCCCTCATTTCATCCTAGTTTTGTGGAGGGCCGTAAACGATGGAGAGGGCCACAAAGGGTTAATGAGACGACTCAGTGAGGGAGAAGGCAATCAACATTATGACTCATAAGAGGGGAGAAAAACATTTTCCAAGCTGACGAAAAGTTTGAAATTAGGGTGTGTCACAATAACAGTTGAACTTGTTTGTTGTTATTTCAAACGATAATGCAGGACACCTTAAATAACCAGACATAATAACCGAGCTCTCTCCTGTCTGCCTCTCCTGAGTGTTTGTGAAACCCTGTGGTCACAGTGGTCTACTATACAGTCTGTCAGCGTTTTATTTGATAAGGCAAAAAACATCTTTAATTTACATTAATCCTGCGATGCACAAGTCAAAGCCGATGTCGTGCCAAAAGTGTCTGAAGTGCAACGCAGCGCCGTGAAAAAGGAGAAAAGAAAAAAAAAAAAAGAAGAGGATGAAAATAAAAACAGACATAACTGACAAACATAAAAATAACAGCCTCGTGCAAAGCTCGCTCGAAATATGACTTGCGTAGTTTTTTTTTTTTCAGGGAATATTTTAAAAAAGACCAAAAAAAGAATAAATATATTTTCACGGTAACCTTTCTGTAATTTACAACACTGACATCAGTTTAAAAATACCCTACTCAAAAAAAAAATACCACAACGTCTGCTAAATATTTTCACACCATGTGAGTTTAAAATAAGGCATTTTAAAAATAGGGTCGATAAGACTGATCAAAGAGGACCGATTAAGTCTAAAAGAACTTGATGTACAGTTACCGAGCAGTAACATGTATATGTGGTAATAATGAAATATACTGAGAGTATTATTACACACACACACACACACACACACACACACACACACACACACACACACACACAATGAAAGGAAGACACCACTTGGTGTGCAAGCGAATGGAAAACACACGAGAACACACTGCACGCGCAAAACAGAAAGAACTAAATGTGACCATAAAATGTGACTTCTTTTAAATCCCACTAAAAAAAAACCCGTCTTATAAGTGGTGAGGAGAGTGACACTTACACGTATAATCCAGTTACAACACAACAAGTTTATCTTTCTAAAAGTACGCACAGAATCACTGATGTTAACCTGGCAGCTACAGGTTTTTATAAAAAAAACCTGCCTCACAGGTGTGTGTGTGTGTGTATAGAAAAGGAAATGAATCAGAATCATCGTATGAAAGCACTCAAACGAATGGATCGTTTGGTTACAGTTTTACCTCACCTCTAATGCTTTTAATTTATCTGTTTAATGCATGAAAATAGCCTGTGCACTGTATGTACACTATTTAGAAGTACCTGGCAAGGTGTTAACACTGCTGCTGTTCCCTTTACATGTGGAAAACATAAGCAACACAACAGTTTGTTTGCTTTGTCCCCTTAGCAACAAACCCTTAGGCCATTCAGGTTACCCTAATGGCATTGCCAGCTCCTGCGTGTGTGCCAAACCAATATCTTTATTTCTAGACTCAAACTGTGACTTATCAAAATAAGAAAAAAAAGTATAGCTGAAAGAAAGAACTAATAAGCAAGAGAAGAAGAAACAAAAACAGGCTGACAGGGAGTTGTGCCGCTCTCTAGAAGAGAGACGTACTCTGTCAAGAGAAAATGAAACTTGCTGTGTGAACTTTCCTCACATGTGTACTGAATGTAACACAGTGTCATGAAGCGTGTGCTGAGGAAACAGGCAATCATATTTGATACTGCAGTCACCTTTGGGCACTGTCAAAGAGCTATAAATAATGGTGTCGCAACACTTGGGTATACGTACGAGCTGGCACATAGTTTAATCATGAACAACTTCCCCTCTCTGTATATTTAGTCAGAGATAAAGGCACACCTTAAACTGTCAGCTAATAAAACACATCTGACAAAGACAGAAAAGAAGAAGAGTACTCACCATATTCAGGGAAGTCGAAGTTAAATCCTCTCAGACATGTAACTTTCATAATATTACTCAACTCTGTTAGAAAGTCATTCGAATGTTGGTTGTTGGAGGGGGGGAATACAGCGGAAAAGTAACTAGATTAAAAAAAAAAAAAAGAGGCTTCCTTCAATCAAGCACTAAACTCCTTGACATGTAATCTGTCAATAGTTTGTTGCTGAGATAATGCCGGCTGCCACGAGCGGATTTGATTGGCAGCTTAGGGTCTGGCCCCTCCTTCCTGTGGTTTGACGGTGATGGGGGGGTTAGGTGAAAGAATATGGAGCCTCCCCCTTCCCTGCTCTGTCTCTCTCTCTCTGTGGCGCTCTCTCTCTGCCTCTCGTGCGCTGCCTCCCTCTCTTGCTTTGCTCCCGTACACACACACACACACAGACAAAGCTGTTGGTGATGTTGTCTGAATAGGCTGATAGGAAATTATGGCAGAGGAACCGGAGCAGTTTTTTTTCTCCCTCCCTCAGTGGGCTGGCCTTTCCATCTTTGTGGTCTTCTAGCCTTTCAACTCTCTTGGGTGGAGCCTCCACTGCCTCTATTCAAATGAGCGAAGGGGGGGCACACAACACTTAAAAAAAAAGAAAAAGAAAAAGGGCTTTCTAGAGAATAAGAGTATACGTTTATTAAAACATATTATACTTTGAGGCTAATTATTTAAATCCAATGCAGTGTGACTACATGTAAAAGCTGCTTTTAAACACATATTTAATTAGCGTTCTATATATAAAGTACAACTACAGTAAGTGGAAGAATATTTCCACAATTTTGTCCTCACTTATTAAATCATAGACTGTATGTTTGATGTGTACATAGTCAAAGGGCAGGATAAAGCCAGGCACATTACTATTTGGTAAATATGCTTGTCCTCATGTCTATCACAGAAGCGTTAAGCTTAGAAAAAGATTTCACAAAATACATTTTCCAGCCCTTTAGCTTAAAGCGAATAACTCTTTCCCTCCCTCACAATATAGCAATCCTCTCCATTTCAGCCCTGCATGGTATACTTTCTTTGCTTCTCTCTCTGTCTCTCACTCAGAGCGCTCTGGTTCTCCTTCCCTCCCTCTGATAAGCTATCAGTTTTCATTGTAATTTCAGGTGAAATGATAAACGACGGCCGTTACCAGGTGACAATGAATACTTTATAAGACAAACCCTTTATTTGCCTGGCAGTTTCTTCCGCAGCAGCATGCAAAGCGCCTCGGGACCATTTGTACATAATGCCCATATACTGTAAACATGGTGGTGTGTCAAGAATGTGGAATTTACAGAGCGACACAAAATAACAAGAAAGTCTCAACTTTCAAAGGTAACTGGATATTCCTGTTTTCCACGGCAGGTTTACTCTGAATAAAGGTGTTGTATAACTAGCATTTACTGGACACAGAAAAGAGGAAATGAATAACTTTATGGCTTTGGACCATAATACAATAATACATAGGTCGGGCTTCAGTTCCTGAGTGCTGTTAGTCTGAAGTATGTACATAAAACTGGTTTTGGTTGATTCTGAAATTATGATGACTCATCCTGGCTAATAATGGAAAAAAATAAGGCTTTGTCTCCTCCTTCCTAACCCACATAAAGGAAAATGACCTTAAAAGAGTTTCTATCAAAAGGTTCCACCCTCGATTTAACTTTGTACTGTAAATACTACTTTTATTAGCCCGGGATCTAATGAAATCGAATTGTTTTTGTTGTGCACGACCTGACTTGCGACCGCGCTTTTGTTCTGTTGCTGGATAAAAATCTTTTGTGTCAGTCTCCGTACAAATAAATAAATATATATGTTGTTAATGGATTTGTGGCCCGTGTGAATTGCTAGATTGAAACCTGAAAATATAATAGTTACTAAAAATGATCGCATGCCACTGATGTGGTAAAAATTTTTGAAGTGGTGAGAACATCTGCCTGGCTCTAACGCTGTGATGCTTTTTGTCTCACATAGGTGGAGCATAACAATAAAAACTTCCACAGTATCTCAAAAACTTGATATCAAGGGGGCGAGTGCAGGGTGAATTCTATTCATGTAACAATGTCCACAGGAGGCAGGGTCTGTCGTCCATGCATTACAGCCTTCTGGACCCTCGAGCTGCCATCTTTGGGGGCGAAACCATTACTTTTCAAAAGGAGCTGTGGGGCTTTTCGTTTGATGTGGCGTGAGGGTATTGTATGGTGCATGCGGGAGAATGTTGAGGGCAAGGTGGAGTGTGTATGCGTGTGAGCGTGTGTGCGCGCGCTCCTATGCATGTGACATGGTAGGGGTACATCAGTCAAAGGGCCGCTGGGGCCAGACGTTTGGCTGCCCCTGACCGTGCGCTCCAGGAGGGGCTGGTCTGGTGCAGGGCCCACTCCGAGTCCTCCATTCCCCAGGACAAAAGCTATTGCCCAGTTGAAAGATGTGAATTCAGCGGCTTTTGTGCCCAAAGCCCAGAGACATGCCGAGTGAGAAATCTGACCTTTGCCGAAAGTCAGATTGTGTTTTTGAACCCCTCTTGCTGTCTCTGGCAATTCGGGGGGCAAAAAAGTGACTGAGCGAATAGGCTGGAGTGGGTGTGAGCCGGCGTGGGGTATTGGGGTCTGTCATGACGGGTGGAGTGCACAGGTGGGGGTGTGAGAGACAGAAGGAGCAACAGTCCGGCGTGAACCTCTCCGACTCTGCGTCTTAAAGTTTGAACACAACAAATTAAAAACGGTTTGTTTTTCAGCAGACAATGAAGCAAGTTTATTCCTGATACTCACTCTCATGTTGTTGAAAATTGGCAGGAAATTGAACGTGTAAAAGCTTAATTCTGAAGCAGAGGCTTTTCAACAAGAGTTCACCTCAGTGTTCCTCGAGGTTGTCTATGATGTGGAATATTATTCCCTCTCACGTCTGTTTATATTGCATTATATATTTATTTTTTAAGCGGAGAAGGAGCGGAATATTAAACTTACACGCAGATGCAGCCACAACAGCGATGATCGCAACACACCACATTTTGATGATCATCATTTGCATGACTCATGACGATGATTCCTTCGAAACTCATTTGATTTTCATAATTGCTGTGTAGCTGTATATGCGTTGACATACATACGCTAGGAAAAGCGCAATGAAAATCTCATTAAAGGTACATACTTGAAAGCAATTAACGTGTATAAAGTAGAAGGTATATTTGGGGCGCTGATATTACATGAATCACGATATAGCATGTTGCTTGGCGGCACTGTGTTGAGAGCAGAGATTCGGTAGATAGAATAGGCCTATGTTTTTCAGTCATACATTTTTCTTGACACTGCTTTCATCCCCCGGCCGTAATCATCATATCTCCCCCATTGCTCTCCCGGATGCAGACATCCATAATGCAATCTTCCTAATTTTGATCCCTCGCAATCTGGTTTTAAAAGGGAGGAGAAAAAAAAGGGACATATTTCTGAAGGCTCGCTCGGTAATCATTTTAGACAGATAGCCTTTCCCATCGCAGATGAGCAAATATTTGTAAACCAGCTATCTAATGGAAAATTATAGTGAAATTAGAGTGAAATTCATGACAGTGAAATCCGATTATCTGTAATTCTATTATGCCATCTTAGCCCACACAGCATATTTTTGTAGAGTTTTTTCCATAAATACCTATGCCAGGGGTCTTGCTAATCAAATAAAATTGAAATTCATCTTCCCATTAAATTCAATTAGTTGCAATTTCTAAAGCCTAACAAAGATTTTAATTACTAAATTATAAAATTCTCCCTAGCCAAATTGGGGAGAGAAAAAGTGCATCCCCTGCATCTGAAAAACAAACCCATGAAAGGAAATTGTTGATCAAAAAAGATATCCAGGGGAAAATAACATTAGGGAGAGCACTGGGGCCCTTATTCAGCGAGTCTGGGTGGGGAGTGACGTGTGCCAAACGCTAGGCTCCTGGGCTGGAGGAAATGAACTTAGCTGAGGTTCTCTTTGTCTCTAAATGTCTGCCCTCAGAGTTATTATGCTGTAATTGACTAATTGACACCTTAATTTCATTTATGGGGCTCCTGTGTTCATAAAGCAACCTCTGGGTGGGGCAGTGGTCTTGAGCGGAAGCAAGGAAGTCAACATCCAGGACACCAGGTAGGGCCTTAGGCCTTCGGTTCTGTCCTCGGCAGATGATGATTATGTATTTGATAATGAAATGGTCAGGAAGAACACACTGACTTAGTGGAGGCTTAAAGAGGAGCATCTTACTCGTATGTTTAAATCCCTCTGATGCATGCTGATGTGTTATAATCATGCACGCCCAGCCTTACAATCTGTCACTGCAGACACAAACGACCTCCTTGAGGGTCAAAGGAGTTTATTTTTAGGAAGCGAGGTTCTTAAACTTCACAGGTAAACACAGCTGCATGTTGCGTTGTTAGATTTTAAAAACAACTTAAGCCAGGAGTTACTCCTGGTAACGTGGAGCGGAGGGGGGAGTGCTAACAGGACAGCTCTGGGGTCTGGGGGTCAGCTAGCAGGTCCATTTCCCAGCCCTCCCCTGCTCCTCACCAGTGGGCCACTAAAATAACAGCTCAGCACCCACTGCAGACTACAAAGCTCCATCTGAAAAGGCACCTGCTGCTGTTATTCACTTTAGCCCTTTTGGCAGCTCACTCTCTCTGTTTAAAGGACACGTAGAAGAGAAAGAGTCACTGGGAAATGATGAATTATTTAAGTATGATGTCTAATTGTTTCAAGGCAGACATCTTGTTTCTGGAAGGTAAAGCTTGGGGGTGGGTGTACACACGAGGGGAGGACTCTTTGCGAAGAGGTCTGTCGACTGTGGATTGCAGACAGTCTCGCACTTGAAGAGGCTGCGTAAATATGACCAAACTGAAACTTTAATCTGCTTTTTCCCCACCCAAGCTGGCTGGGTATTACAGATAATCTTTTTTGTGTGTCATATGGTGGGAGATATAGATGGAGCTAATTTTTTAGAGACAAATCTGATATTTGTCAACTGGTTGAAAAAAACCTGGGGATTTTCTCCTAATCCTCCCTTGGATGTGAAGGCGCGTTAACAGCAAAATGCAGATGGTGTTTTGTGCACGGAGAGTACCCAGCACTCGGCGCGGTGCATACGGAAAGGCGCAGCTAGCCTCGCTAGGGCTCAGCACAACCTGCAGATAGCGAACTCCCCCCCCCCCCCCCCCCCCCCAAACCTCCCCCCACCCACCAGTCAATTAACAAGCCACTTGTGAAAGCAAAGGCATGTTAGTTTATTCCAAAGTGCGAACTTTGCAAAATACATTTCTTGGTTGTTTCTCTTTACTTTTTGTTTCCTTGCTGACATAACATCCTTACTTCTAGGCTGTGTTCATCAAATATTCAGTTGCAACTCAATTCCAATAAGGAAAAGAAAACAAATTATAAATAAAAAGGAGGCATAAATCTTTCAGGATCCTAATTCTAACTTTCCCTTGGAGTGTTTCTGTCTTTATTTTGTCACATTAAGCAGTTTTGCTTTCCGTTCCCACTGCTAGGCGTGGCTCATTTTAGACTGGTGGAAAGACTCTTTTATTCTTCTGTTCTCTTGTTTTGGAACACTGCGCATTTTGTGGTGTCACTTCTTTTATGCACAATTATCACTTGTGTAACTTCTGGTTTTGTTTTTATGAGAGATAGAACAATAAAACCTATGTGGCGTTCCTTTTTTGGTCACTGAGGGACTGTTGTAAGTCTGCACTCACCCCGTCAAGTATAGCTCCAGCGTTACTACAACCAACCACCACAGTGATGCAAAGCTGTGCCGACTGCCTTATCTTATCCAGTATTTTGGGAAGATATTTGCTCTGGTCATTTTAGCACCAGAATGCAACATGGCAGAGCACTCTGGATGCATTCTTTAACTGCTTTGTGGCTCCGCATTACATTTGACATTGCATTGATAGTCTTTCAGAGGCCTTTAACACGCATCTTATCTTGCAGCACGACCTAGTGCCAAAGAAACTAAACAACTTAGAAACCTTACCTGAGAGGAACATATGGTGTATGCGCTGAAATCCAGTACACCTCATTATTGTTTAGAGAGGTTTAAGGGTGTGTATTCCTGAACCAGTTTTCTGAATATATAGCTATGAGTAGTAAGGTTGGCGGCCAGGGACACAGCAGAGGAATATTTGGAGGACAACAAATGGTTAAAATATATGCAAAAGGGAAAAACCTCTGACAATCTTAAACTTTAACTAAATACTTACTTTAGGTGAACAGTTTCTTCCATTCAAGTCCCACACAAAAGGTTTGCATCTTCACTTTTCCAAAAAGTAAACTGCTCATTTTTATGAATGTGCTTCACCTTTGGGATTCATGAATATTGGCATCTTTCATATTTAAATTAAGCGAAAGCTTACAAGCTTACAAATAACTGAAATTTGTATTAAGCTGCCCCTTGTTCTTTCATTCATTTAAACGTGAGACAGGAGCACAAAAGCTTCAAAATTTAAACGCAGCAGGCCAGGAAGTTATATTAACCTGCGCCGTATGTGTTTGTTCCACACAAGATGAAGCTGTTTTTTATTGATTAGTCCGGCTACAGAATAAAAAAGGATGACATTATACGCACTATGAAATTCAGCATTTTTTTAACCTTCAGCAATGCTTGTCATTCCCTTGTAAAATAAATATATAAAAACACCAGGAGAAGGGGAGAAGGGTGGAAAAAAATGAAGAAGGAAAAAAATCACTAAAGCTCTTTTGCTGTAATTGGCTGAATAGCAAGGGCAGCAGAAAATTTACAGGCAGACAACAGTGTGAAGGGGACTCGGTCACAATGCAAAACTAAGCCCTCAGCACCAGCGAGGGAGTAAGCAAGCCAGAGAGTCAACTGAGTGTCTAGGTGCCTGTCAAGCATATCTTAACTACCACGAAGCACTTGTCTCTCCCTAGCTTTGGCGTTAAGCTGCAGATCACAGTCCATTTTCTGGACAAGTTAAGTAAATAACCCAAGCAAGCATGCAGAAGACAGTGACAGGGAAAGAGAAATCCCCCAAAGTCACAGTGGTGACACTCTACTAAATCCAATCAAACTGAGGAGAGAGAGGGAGAGACACACACATGGGGAGAGCGAGAGAGAGGGAAGGAGGGAGGAAGATATCCTCTTTGGTGCCTGTGTGTGTCCAACAGCATTGATGCAATAACACCTCATTCAGTGTTTAGCCCTTCTCAAAGGACAGGCAGGGATAACACTTTAAACCCTGTGGCTTTATCTCCTGCAGATTTTCCATAAAATGCCAAGCCAGGGAGCCGGGGCCATGTGACAACCATGTAGGTCAGGGCAGATGGGGGGTAGAGAGTGTGGGAGGTGAAGGGAGAGAGAAAGAGTGGGGGAGGATGGGAGTTTTCTAATGGAACTGTTGAAAATAGCTTGCAGTAACCAGATTAGATCAATTAAGATTCTGTTTGTAGCTGTCGCTGCATACAGCAAAACTGAGGCTTTAAACACGTAAACACAGAGCAACCAAAACACCAAGCAGGAGAAATAATGTCCACATTGTCCACTTTATTGGAGGGGAGTTGATATGTTTTTGTGAATGAGCCAGGTTAAGGTATGTGAATAAGCAGGCCAATTCTTTTTGCAAGGGCAGCTCATAGAAAGGGCTTCCACGCTGGGATAAACTGTGCCTTTGAAATTCTCCACATATCTTCGCCACAAATTAACAAACGGGAGTGCAACAGGTAAGACAGAAATAAGCCACTTTCTCCCATGCGGTAAATGTTTTCTGCGCGAGCGGTTGACCACGTTCTGTGGTCAGGTGTAGTTTTTTTTATTTTAGTTTTTAAATTTGAAAAGTCCTAATTGATTCAGAAAACTTAACAACCTTGTCCTCTTTACAATAGTCAGCAATTAGACAGCTCTGTCTGACCAATGAACTGAAATACATTTCTCAAGTTTTACAATTTGTTATATCTGTGGATAAAGTCTATCTCTGTGCAACGGGCTGGTGATAATGGAAATTAACAGTGATCACTGAGCATAACTAGATCTGTTATGTAACCTCTACACACCACTCAACCCACTTATCACAGCTTCTGCAAAACACCTGGTTTACACTAAGATATGTATTATTTTGCGAACGCCGTGCGAGGCTAAGGATGTGCGTTAACAATAGCCTTGGAAGAAACAAGCTCTCGTGCTTATCAAACACACCTGCAGGCAGGTATCCCTGACCTTACAGCCGGTTTGCAAATTCAATACGTTCTACATCTTGACTCAAAATCTTGGTTTCTGTGGAAACATTTTCTGGTGAACAGCCTGATCGTTATCCATGACATTTTCAGAATACAGAGATATGTCAATATTCTGAAGCTCACGGGTTTGTATAATTGAACTGGGGGGGGGGGACTTTAGTTTTCATATGCCGAGGGCACAGAGGTTCCCAGTGGAATACCAGTGATGCCTGATGGAATACAAAAGATGGACCGGGATTATGCTTTGTGCTACTGACTGACCTTGACTTATGTTTTGACCCACATCCACACTCAATCACATGATTCTGTTTTGATCAATATAACTCAGGTGGGATGCACCAAAAGATGTGGCCAAATAGTGACTGTATCCCCTCTGAATATCTGCGTGTCTACACTTGTCCCGAGCACCACTGGCTAGCTTTGTATAAGCTGGCCTCAATCAAGCTCAAAGGCACCATCCCTGTGAAAATAGTATTGATCATAACGAGCATCTATCCATGCATAAGAGCTTGTTTCAATTGATTTTTCCTATTTGAGCTGAAAAACATAATAGAGTTGATATGAATTACAGGGTGTTTTGCTTCAGTTCATCAACACAGCCCAAATAATACTTGCCGTTACCAGGGAAACATGATAACAGTTTTTGTCTGTTTTTCAACAATCAATTACTTTAATGCATTTATGCTGATATTTACACAGAAGCAAACAACACTCTGTATAAGTCAGCAACACAACAACTAGGCTGTTTGTGCGATAAACATATGGGGGACGTGAATGGTAGATGATCAACAACATTTCATTCCACTGCAAGAAAAAAATTATATCTTTGCTTACCACTAATGTTCAGCTACACGCAGCATAATACCGGCTGTTGACTAAATGCAGGTTACTGTCATGCTTTTGTTCTGCAACACTCCATCAAGTGTGGTGGCCTTTGCAGGTATAATATTCAGAATAAATACAATACGTTGTAATAAGCTACATAAAATAACTTATTCAGCAAAAGTTTCTGCGCACTCCAAACTCTCCCAGTTGTCACGTTATGCTCTAAGATTTGCTGTCGCTAATTCCCAAGCTCAAGGCTGATCAGTGTTATTCTACTGACACTTCCCCTAAAGCCTTCTGACATTAAGCCTTTATAAGACAGTTATGGTTATTACATTGGTCTTGCAACATAAACTACTTTTTATTCCTTTACCATAGCGTTTAAATAAAATAGCTAAAGCAACAGATTAAACTCAATAGGCCAACAGGCTACCTCCATCCTTGTTAACAAGCAATTATTGTACTGTTATCCTTGGAGTGTCTTCTGTAGGTTTTAGGCTTGGGGCCTTAATATTATTAAAATAGCCTAGGTGCAGTTTCATACAAGGAATACAATGATGTCCATTTACATTTATCTCACTGTCCCTGCCCAAATTTTTATCTATATCATTCTGAGCCAGATAAGACAGATAATAATATCACAATATGGAAAGATTTGCCCTGGATAGTTCGAAGGAAAAGAAAACAGGGAAAATCAACTTACACCCCCACTGCACAACCAAAACAGCCTATTGTAAAGCAGGTAAAGAGATTAAAGTCTGTGTTAAATCACAGGGTTACCTTGGGACAAAAGCTTGGCTGTGCTGACCCATCAACATGAAACTTTAAAATTAAAACATAAAAATAGGATTACATTTTTTTTAATGCAGGGTTAGGGTCCTCATTTTAATTCACTGTCAGTCTAACAAAACTCCCGAATAAACAATCACTAAGTAATGCAACTTGATATTGTATAATTGCATGTTTTAGCATTTATTTTTATAGTATTTTTTCAAATATCTCTGGCACCTTGTATATAGAAATACAAAGATAAAAACAATTTAATATCAAAATGAAAGATATATTTTTAAAAATCAATAAAATGAGTTCTGTAAATCCAAAAATTTTATTTAAATGAAGGCATTTCATTTAAATACAATGAATTTAAATACAAGCCCGACTCATGCGGATGCTTTTTAGGCTTCAGTGCTCTCGCTTCTCATTCACTTTGAATGGTGTCACGTCACACATTGCTGAACTGAATAATGACAATAATGATGCGTTACTTTGCTTGTGCTGCTTGCACTGAAAGTTGAGAGAAATTCTACTTCTGAAGTCAGGCGTCGACGAATGAAAAAAATGGCAGTGCAGCCGATAGCCAATGAAATCATGGCGCGACGTCGCTGGTTCAGGCAGCTAGCTTTGCTAATGCTACCTGCTAAGTGAGGCTTGGCTAGCTTGCCTCAACGTGTGATTAATGCCATGGTGACCCCATAATGCTTTGAAACCAACTCTATTTGGACTGATTCTTCCAAATGTCTGCCTGTTTTTCTCAAGTTATTAGTGAATAATTTGCCTTCAATAACGTGTTAATTTCTCTTCAACTGTAGCAAGTTGAAAACTTAGCAGTGCTCAACAATAGGCACTTGTATTACTTTTGCTATAGTTTGGCAGAAGAATCATCCACTCATCATCTATGCAAACCATTCTGTGGCAGTGCATACACTCAAAGAGCTGCCATTGGTTCAACGCACCAAAGTGTCATCTTAAAAAACATTTTGTGACACTTTGTTGAGGTAAAACACCGTCCTGGTTCATTATCGCTACAGTTAGAGGAGCTACCTGAGGAAAGCCAACAGTGACACAGTAAATCTGATGAGAAGATAGAAGCAACTTGGCTAGAAAGAGCAGCAAAAATGTGTAATTGTTTTGAAATCCTAAAAATAAATTGAATGTACTAAATACTTAAGCTGACTGTTATGCTACCTGGCTAGTTAGCAATAACTGTCATGTCATTCAGTTTCTCAATGTAATGGTGAGTCCCAGTCAGAAACACGCTATCACTGGAGTTGTGACATCAGAGTTCCGAGATATCTGGAACCAGCACAAAATTTGTCGTGCTATTTATGCCACAATTAAATTTTTTCCAGATTTAGACAGTAAGCCTATAAGAGATGGAGATTTCTAAGAAAAGTCAGGACTGCTGAAAGCCATTCACAGTGACAGTCACTCTGATTTTTGGGTCCACATTACTGTTTCTCAATGACAAACAACAGTCAGTGTTCACACACCAAGTGACCCTCCAATTCCAACATATAATTGCTCTGTTAGGAACATTGTGCATATAGTTGGACAACAGGATCCCAACAGGAAGGCGAACTTTGAAACTCCCAGTGCTTTACATAATGGTGAGCCCAACTATAACCTTGTAATTTTGTTAATTTGCGATAATTTTATGATAATGTCGAGTCATACCCCACCACTTATCCTATTTCTTGCGGGCAAAAATAAAACTCTTTTGCTAAGGTGTTTTTCTGAGACATTAAAAAAAAACTGCGTTTTTAAAAATTATTTTCACACTAACAAATGATAAAACTGTGTTTAAGTGAATCTAAAGTCTATTGCGTGAGTCTTTAGACACAAGTAATTTTCATTAAGCCAAGACATTTTTACCTCCTGCAAAACAAACACTGGCAGCAGCCTTCCTAACCTCTTTAACTAGTTAGAAACAAGCGTACTTCACTTATTGACAAAGTTTCTTAAAGCTTAAAAGTCTTACTCTATCCAGGTCTTTGGGCTGAAAATAATATGACGCTCCATCTTTCAAAGATGTACTTTTCCTAAAGCATTGTTGATTGCCCTGTGTCCATTACTTGGAAGGATTATGATAATATTCCACATTGTGCTCGGCGTGATGCACAGGAAATTCAATACTCAAAAGGTTAATGCAATCAATTAGGATGACAAAGGAGTAAAGTAAAACCCTCCTGCTCGTGGAAAAAAGAGACAGGAGAAGAGTGGGGGAGAAAAGGTATTGAAAGCTTGAATGGATCCAGAGAGAAAAGAGGCACTTGAAACGGCAGAAAAATGGCATTTATTCAACGTGTATCGTCCAAGGCCAACTAAATGAAACACACACAAAGTGTATACAAAAAGAAAGAAAAAATAGCTCTCAGATTGTGAATTGCATCATCCAGCACTCAACCAGTTGTAATTGAACAATACAGGAGCAATATTTTTGTTTGAAGGTAATCAGATACCTAAGCCAAGGAAAAAGTGGCCAGTACTAGAGGCTTGAGCATCGATTCGTAATGCTCATAACGTTCTATGGTCTTTTCCCCGTTCTGAGTCAAGTTTTGTCTCCGCACTCCATTCCCATGTGCATTGTTGCATGGGCTGAATATTAACAGCACAACAATTGTGTATGGGAGAGATATCTTTTGTTATTTAGATAGATGTTACAATGCCATACAACACAAAGGAGTCTCATCATTGCAGATAAATGGATAAACTTGGATGGCGGTATTGAGCTCTACAACCGTTGTAATAATCCATATTACCTTTTCAGCCTCACTCTGTCAAAATGGTGATGTATTAATCACATTTCAGCAATCCTCCATGGCTAATGATAATGTTATGAGAGTCTGGGTGGCAATATTTCGCTAACGTCTGCAACGCCTATTTTCTGCCGATAAGTTGTGCAAGAAGAAAAGCCTAAAACCTTGTAATCCACTTAGGTAAGGCAGTAGACTTACCTACTTCTGCAAACACACAACCTCATAAATCTACTGCACCTTCACATTCTTAAAGACTGTCGAGCCTGAAAAAACTCCAGCAGATCCTTCATCCCACTTTGTTTGTACCAAATGAAGACATGTTTCACATTTCAGACCGTTGCACAAGGTAAAGAAGTGTGCACGCACAGGCCCCAACAGATACTCTGTGTCTCTCTGTTAGTCTCCCTCGCAGCAGCGGGAGCAAATAAAGCCAAAAAATATCAGAGCTTCAGCGCAATCTCCAACCTAATATAATTTAGCGAACATCTTCACCAAGTAAGCTATTTGACATTTTGTTCCTGAGTGGAATGTTATAAATTAGAAAAAGAAAAAAAAAGGATTAGACTTAAAACATTGATTTTCTGCCAAGCACTCTGAAGTACTGCCTTTTTATTCTTACTCTTAACTTCCATTTAGCTCCTCTGTGAACAAATAAAGAGGAATGTGAGCAACAACAGGCAGAGGAGCTAGTGTTAGGCGGTAACCAGGGCTTTATGTTTTGACCATAAGAATCACTTTTTTTTTTCCAGGGGCACCTGACCTACATCGCATTTTTCTGTTTGGGCATTTTCAGGTCCAGCAGCCACGTCACACAAACAATGGAGCAAAATGGGCTTTGAAGTCAGCCCTGAATGAAAATGGAGGGGCTGACACATGAAATGCCCTCACAGCTGGGCTGCCCCAAGTCAAAAGAAAAACAAATACTTTGAATGAGAGGGGGACACGCCGCTCCTGTCTGAGCTTCCTAAGGCCCTAAGCCGCCACCGGGAGGTGGGCTTTCACGATATGCCGGTAATGATGGATGGATTGGGAAGAAAGTCTATTCACATGGAGATGTTACATCATAAATATTTACACAGGGCTGCCGTTTCCATGTAGCCTTTGCTTGTTTTGACACACTGGAAAAATTTTAAAGGACAAAAAAAAAAAGTGCAGGAGAAAGAAAAGCGCAGAAAACGAAAAGGCAGCCTCTCTTTTTTGTTATTATACTATACTGAGTGATACAATAATACTAAATTGAGTTACATGACTTGTTGCTCTTTTTCTCAGTGAGACAAATTATCTTTCCTACGGCGAACTGTGGGCTTTATTTACTTTTATTTGTGACTGAATGAACTCGTTCTTATTACAGAATCATTGCCCTCCTACACACAAATTCTGAAAAACTAACAAAACACCAAACAAAGAGTCTGAGTTTCAATTATCTATCGTTCTCAATTCAGTCATAAATTTTCTCTAAAGATCTACAAGTGCTGGTGGGGGGGGGGACAAATATAGAACAAACAATTTAGCAGATCATCACCTTACTTAACAATCACACCCAGTCTGCCTCATCTATCACTGCGACCAAAGAGAAGTAAAAGGGAGACATCAATGTTGTTTGTAAGCAGCCATACAAATTTCTGCTCGGTGAGCTCAATTAAAAGCCTTGAGGTCCCCCGAGACCCCCTGTAACCAGTGAAAACAATTTTGGCAGTTTAATTTTCCTCCCACTGTCTAAGAGAGGGACTCCACTTTCTAGCCTCTACGTCTGTGGGAGCCAAAAAGAGAAGGAGGGGGCGGGGTGGTGTGTGTGTGTCATGCCAGCCCCGTGTTGGAGCAAGCTGGCCTTTATGATTAGTTGCATTAACGTGTATCAAAAGCCAATTAAACTAACTGTAACCAGTTATGCTGTTGTTATGCGGTCAGAGGCAGGAGTCTGTAAGTAGTCTACACAGCAGTCGAATCTTAACTTTGCTTCGACTTCCAAAGGAACTTGTTTAAAGATGTCCCCGAGTGCGAGTGCATACCTGTGTAAAGAGAAATCTCAGCTGACCATCCTGTTTGCTATGAATTATCCAATCTTTGTGGAAATCTGGGAAGCGCGCTGGGTGTGCATCTTAGGTTCTGATTGATACAGGGAGTGTGTCTTCTTTCTGGTGCGTGAGTGACACCACCAGAAACAAAGGAGTGTTGGTGTAGCCCTCCACCTCAATTCCCGGCCATGCCAACCCCCCCGCCCCCCCACACCCGGTGATAGCGAGGGGTCTCTGGTTTGACATGAGACAGCCCAGACTGTCACTTCTGAATGTTTAGATCCCTCTTGACTAGGAGGCCAGGGGCAAGGGCTGTTGTATGCATCCTTATGACAGACTCCCACATCAGCATTGTGCTCATACCAGCTAACATCATTAGCACAGAAGGTTTCATCTCAGGGAGAGAGAAAAAAAAGCAACCCAGTTTCTTCAAGTCACAAGTCATTAGTGTCCTCTCGAGAGTCAAATTGTACAGAGGCAGATTTTTTTTTTTTTTTTTTATCAGCAACAAAAGGTTTTATACTCTTGTTAATTTGGTGGATGTCATCTGTACTTAGATGTCTGTGTCTAATGTCTGTTACAGTAATAAATGCCATAAAGTGGAAAAAATTATATTATTTCGTCGAGATGACAATGTGGGATGCTGCTACAACAACATCTAAACATAAAACAGGCATAAAAGAACAGTTCCCCTGATAATAAGAGTATAGCGTGCAAAAATGGAGAAACTGCAGCGCTATAACATGCTGATTTTATTACCGCCAGTGCAAAGTTCCAGTTCTCTAATAGATTATTAGCTGTATTTTTATATTCTATATGTAAATAAGCAAGTCAGCTAACACACTTCTCAACAGCTGTTTATGTCAGGAAACAAAATGGGTGTATTTATAGGAAAAAGCATAATTCGGTTGTAGTAGTTTTTGAGTCAGCCTGACAGGGTTTCTCACAAACAGTGTTAGGAGTGCATTTGGTTCCGTATAGATCACCCATAGTAAGAAAGGCACAGAGAGAGAGAGAGAGAAAGAGAGAAAGGGGGGGCCCTCTTTGGAAAACAGATACATCAGTGAGCCTGTATAGTGTACAACATCGCTGTGAGTTAATCAGTTGGAAAATAAAACGGTGGGATTCTAATAAGTCATTTGTCAATTTTTACAACCCCCAGACACATTGATCCACGGGGATTAATGAAGATGCCTGATATTGTTGGAGATATGAACAGGGGAGATGGTGGGGACAGTAATCAGTCATGTTGGGGATTTGTCCTACCTCGTTTTCTCTTCCTGGGGAGTCACTGCGTACAGGAGCTCACCTCATCTAAAAAGAAGAGCAAAGGAAAAACATTAAAAAAATAAATAAACCCAGGCACTGATTATTCCGATGTATATGCACGTGCATACATGTTCTCGCGAAATCCATACATTTACCCAGCTCAATCTAATCTGCAGTGGCTGACATAATGTAACGAGCCTCCAGATGATGCAAGAGGAAGATGGGTACTTTTTGTTCACTCCTTTCCTTTTGATATGCAGAATAATAGTGCACAGATACCCAGGCCCCATGTCCCAGCTGGGGGAAAGCAGTGACTGAAGGAGGAGACTATAGTTTGTAAAGCCCATTGAAGCATGGGGAGCAACTGTACAGAGTACAGTTGTGTATGAACCACGTCTGTTCATATTTCAGCCGTTTGCCAGAAATAAATTAAGTTGGACTATTCTAATAGTAGCTTCCTACGTCTTAGCTGAAGGTGAGTTGACACAGTCTTATAGAGCAAACAATAAAACAAATCACTTCCCTTTGAAACCTTGGGGGCAAAGCTTACTTGTTGGCAGAGATACAGAGATTCAAATACTACTTAGATAACGAACACAGCTGACGGGGCCAGAGTATGTGGTGAGATATCTCCATATTCATATTGTGGAAAAATGGCATTCATTGTTAAAACATGAACCTGCTGCTTTTTCTCATGCGGAGACAAACACACCCTCGTATATGACATCAATAAGCGCAGACAAAGTTTTAAATCAGGGCAGAAACTGACTTTGGCAGAACCAGTTGAGTCACTCTTAAATCCTCTCAAAAGTTTCCTAACCTTGAGAGCCCATGCATCCCAGAAAAAGTAATAATAATTCTAACCTGATCTTCCTACTTATTTTATATCTCCCCTCAGCAACCTAACTTCTTCTCGGCAACAGTGCAGTTATTAATTCATGAGGCACTAATTAGTTCTTTGTTTAATTTTGTGTTAAACAGACTGACCGGAATGATAACGACTCGCGCTGTAGCGCTTCGGTCCCATGCCACTCCTGTTTGCTACAACAAGGGAGCATCGTGCGACTAGCATGATGAACCCAATTCCCTTCTAAGTTGCACTTCATTAAGTCAAAATGTGACAAGGAGCTTAGAGGAAGAACTGGCAGATCTGATCATACATAACAATGCAGGCCCAGTAAGTTTGAGGGGGGGTGGGTGCTGGTGCACGAGGTGGTGTGCGGGGTAGTGAATTCCAGCATGCATGTTGATAATTTTCTATTTTTAACCCTTGGGGGCCGTCTTTCATTTTCCTTTAATTGTTTTTGTTCAGAGCTGCAGTGTCCTCTTTTTAAATTGCAGCTCCTATCAACTCTGCTGATCAACCCCCTGTGCAACATTGCAAGCAGACAAGTAAACAACAGGGTTGCCCTTTTCTGGGATGTAGTGCAAATGCTCCGGTAACATAGGTGACAGTGCACACGCATACATAGGGTCAGATATTTACACATTATGTCCAAGGAAACAGTGAAACGGCATGTCGGTGCAGCGGCGACAAACAAATTGAACTTGAAAAATATCGTTTATGGCCATGTGAGTTGAAAAACCTGCTGAGTGGAAACATTCATTGTTTTAACAATGAATGCTTGATCAGAGTGCAAGAATGCATTAAGGTAGTGCCATCTACCCATATTTTAAATGCCTTTTAAGAATGTTTTTGTTGAGGGAGTAGTTGGGAAAAACGTCATTCATGAGAATCACAAATTTACCGTCTCAAAGATTTTTATTAGCTGTCCCGAAAAAACCTCTCCTTCTACATACATACCTTTAATGGCATGCCTTCACTCGATGCCCGAGTCTTAAAAGAAGCTATACGCACACTGGGTAAACCCTTCAGTAAACTACAGTCATCGGTTTTGTACATGTGACAGATAGCACTTTCATTGGGATATTTTTTTCCACTCCAAATCATCTGCTGACAAGCTTTGCTAAGATGTTTAGCCTCTCCAAGTATCTTCCCACTGGCTGAAGATATGATAAAATCAAAAAGCAGACAAGTAATTACACTGTATAATAGGCAAGATTGGCATTTTCAAAATCATTTTCATGTGGATGGAAATGACATTGCACAGACTATTCTGTATTCACTGGTGCAGATAAATAAACAAGGCATGGAGAAGAAGGGGGGCATACAGAATGCACAGTACAATGGCAAGCAGGTCAGTAATTAGAAACTCTGTTTGCACAGTAATAATTTTAATATATTCATCAGGAAACAGAGCATGCCTAGCATGATAAAATCCTATCAAGAAACATATCCCAACTGCAGCAACCTTTTAAACATACTGGAAGCTCATTGTTGAGAACCTGAAATAGCAAAATAAATATATAAACACACAAAAAATTAGAAAAGCATGCAGCTACACAATCCCTACATTGCAAATTTCACCCTTATAAGTTGTCATTATAGCAAGGCAGGGATATGCAACTCTTTCGAAATGCCAAAAAAGTCTTCGGTCTGGATCGGTACCTGCAGGTAAATGTGCTTCTGGAGCTTTTGACCTCTTTTTAGCCAAGTGCAAACAAGCTGAAGCCCTCCAACACCAAAACATGTTTGGCGTTGATTGTGCGAGCAACACGTGTGTAACCTTGTTTGTTATTGGGGTGGCAGTGATGATGCTATGGAAATTATTGCAAATTGCTTAAAGGACTCCTGACACGTAAAAAACCTTGACCTCGCAATGCCATTTCCCAAAGTCAGAATAATGTGTATTTGTTAGAGAAATTCAAGGTGGAGCACAAAGGTAATCAGCACGAACAACATTTTTACAGAAGTTCAAGGAGCTCCAAGCTAATCATCTACGAACTATGCAGCTGCTTTCATGCATGCATATGCCGATGGCATATATATGTATGTATACGCACACGAGGCAAACCACAACCGCATACACTAAAGCTTTCTCTAAACTTAAAGATGGTACACAAGACGAGCAGATATATCCCTCTGTAATGTTGCAATTATTACCAATTTAAATAACAGGAACACATGAAAAGCTACTCAGCTCAACAGAACAGTTTTAAATAATAACCCTCGTTGCTGTAATGACTGCCAGCCCATTGTCTAAGTTTCCTGGTTTCATTTCCCACACATAAACTCAGAAACTTACTAGTTTACGTGACCTCATTCTACATGAAACAACCTCTAATTACATGAAGTGGAAGCCGCAACAAGAATACACTTCTCACTGAATAGGTCTGTACTTTATGTCCTCTAGCCTGTGTTTCCTTCTGAGTTTTTAAACGCACTGCAGAGTGAGCAACTGATCATTTACTCATGCATATTTGACAGCACCTAGTAGGCCCCTTTTTGTTCTGTCACTTCTGGCTCCTATTCTCCTTTTCCCCTAGGAGAGGACAGAGTCAGGGGCTTGAGGGCAGCTACCTACACAGTTCCGCTGTCCCCTCCTCGCCTAATTTTTGTTGTCCAGCCCTTTGAAACCTCAATCTCATGCAGAACCAAAGAATGGTGATCCATGTGCAACAAGTGCCGGTGCCATGGAAACCCCCGTTTTGCCCCCAAAATATTCCTTTTTATCCCTTTTGAAGACCTGTCACCAGGCAAAGCAGGCATCACACGACCCTGGGCCTAGCCATGACAAAGCCTATTTTCTGCCTGCTTCTTGATTGATTAAAAAAGACTTTTTAGTAAAACCATGTTAAAGGACACAAAAAGTGACACACAGAAGAAAAGGGATCTTGCAGATGGCCCAATCAGATGGGTTTCCCTGTACTAACGCACAAAAAAAAACCACAAAAAGAAAAGAAACAATATCATAATCGCCACAAAGGAAGGGTCAGGCCAAAGCATGAAACTCGACGACAATGGTAATTACGAAAATGAAAGAAAGACGGGTTGGAATTTGGTAGGTGTGTTACGTTGAGCTACATATCAGATTCTTTTACATGAACTGTGTGATTTTTTTTCCCTGGAATCAGACGACTGAAAACTCGCTTCGCTGTAGCTCTAAATACTGTGGTGGGGTTTCTTTTTGGAAATGACGCTCTCGTCACCGCAGGACATTCATATCCGAGCATTGCTCTAGATTATTACAGGTTCCCACCACATTTGGGAATAAAATTATACACGCAGGATTGTAGTTCATGTCTGATGTGATCAATATTCTATACGTTAGACGGGCGACGGAGCAAAAAACAAAAAGACTGGCTCAGCTGCTCTGCATGCGCCAAACGAGGCCATATTACTAAAAGAAGCACAGGTCGATAAGAAACTATTTTTCTGTTTTTGTTGGCACTGTGTCATATCTCTGTGACTTAACAGTTTTTGCTCACAGAACATGAGCCGACTTATGTGGAAACTGGTGTATCATGTTATATGTTTTAATATATCAAACGTGCACAGGAACACTTTCATCAGCACTGAAGAAAAGAAGCTGCTCTCTTTGTTTCTGCGTAGAGATGTGGAGCAGATATTTACCAAGAGGATAGGCAGGGGGTGGCGGCGGTGGTGAGGGGGTGCAGAGAGGAGGAGAAGCATTAGAAGCGTCCACACATGAGCAATTAGTATTCCAGATCCTGATGGTTCTAAACACAAAAAGGCCTCACCAAATCCCCACGGCGGAGGTGTCAGACAGAAAATGACGAAAATCTGCTCCTTGACAGGGAGTCATTTATATTTTAGCTTCGTTCCATTATCTTAACGAATCCATCATCAGCCAATGCAATATTAACAGCAGAAAATCAACTCATTAGATCCAGGGGGATTTAATCAAGATTGCAATCATGTATGCGGTTCCTGGAGAGTTGGCTTCTTCTTTTTTTTTTTCTTTTTGGTCCTTTCCACGTAATTGCCGCATCTCAGATCTTAATAAATTATTCTCGATCTGAGATTGATGCCCTTTTTTTTCATTGCCTCTCACGCCATGCACTCACTGTCTCCAACTATAATATTTACCATAAACATTATTATGTCATGGGCACACAGTTTAAAATGGCCTTTAGCTAACTCGCAGAAGTAATTGGCTTCTCCAATTCTCTCTCGTTTCCTTGCTAATTGCCCAGTGATATTGCTAACAGTTCCCCGAGAAAGAAAGAAAGACAGAAAAGAAAAGAAAAGGCCTCTTTTGCACAAGCTGGGATGTGTTGCTAGGATTTTTCAACCTTTATATGTGGATGTAGAAAGAATTTGCCGTGTTTGATATTGCTTAACAAGACATGCAAGCAGATGAAAGGACATTCCACTTTTGATATGTAAAACTTTATGTGAAACCCTGGAGGCAGAGAGAAAATAGAAAGAGCTCAAATTTCAGGTGGATATTTTTTAGTCATTTAGTCTCAGTTTCTGGGGAAAAAACAACACCGATAGATAACTGACACTCACGCACACAGACACACAATTCTTTAAATCTTAAGAACTTTTATCAGTTAAAATAAAAAATGAAAAAACCGCTGTCCTACACTGAAACTACACACTGTACTTTTAAATCTACATTTTGCAAAATCAGAAACACTGCGCCTTAATCGTTACCTGTTACTCTGCGTCCAAACATGTTGGATTTGTTGTATAAAATGTCAAATAATTAATTTAAAGTTCAACTGAAACTAGTATAAAGATATTTTATACTGTTGTTGTGTTTTTAGCAGCTGCATCTCCTTTTCTTTAACAGCACTCTATAAACATTTAGGAAGTGTGGAGACCATCTGCTATAATATTAAAAGCAACTTTTAAAGGGGTCCTTCTTTACAGTATTCTTCATTTCATAATGTTTTCTGAACTAGAGGTCTGAACTGCAGGCATGCCGGTTTATCTCTTGGACTTTTACAAAATCTAGACTGTTATTTGCTAACATAAGCAAGGTCTTCTCTAAAAGACTCGCCTGTATGGCAGCAATATGCTGAGCCAAAGTCTGTAAGTACTGTGCAGCATTAAAGGTGAAATCACAAAGGTGCAAGATGACCATGTTAATTCACCCCGATGCCATCTGACCATTCTGCAGTGATAACACTGAAGATGGTCATTCTTGTCTTTAGTTTGAACACGGCAGCATCCACGATTTGGAACAAAATTAAAGCGGGACAAAGTTTTCCACTTAACCTGAGTCTTTCTTAAACACGCTCAGGTTCACAGACGGTAGCAGGATGTCTGGACCTTGTTTATCTGTTTCTCTCTCTCTGCATGGCACAGATTTGCATTAACACCTGTAGATGCAGAGATGAACTGTGTTTGCTCACAATGGTTGTGTTCCTGAGGATTTCCTGGAAGTGAGTCCATGCAGTGCTTCCACTGCAGAAGAGAAACGTGAGTTTTTAATATTATGGCATCTCAGAGTGCAGAAATCAAGGGCATTCAGTGCTGTTTTTTGGCCTTGATCCTTGCAAACAAAGATTTCTCTGAATCTTTTAAAGAAGCAGATGATAAAATCCTCACAGTACAGTTCAAACTGACTGTCTTTAAAACTGAGCTTTTTTTTATTGCCACAGCTGCAGACCCCACCTTTGGACTTCTTTAAATACTTGCAAATTGATGCAAATGTTCTGAAACTCATCTTTGACACAATATTTAGATGAAACCAGACTTCAGGAAACATAATCTTATTGTTTTAAAGAGAGGCACATGCAGTGTTGTGTCAACCAGCTCAGCTGCAGCTCCACGTGATGTTGCTAATGATGCATTATTATTATTGATGCCGACAGAACTTTTAAAAATGCATTCACCACATTAGATAGAGTGATACCCAAACTCTAAATTTATCCATTTGTACCACCTGATCGGATGACAGGGGGAAAAAAAACTCTCCGGCTTCATTATTACTAAATAGGAAAATTTGCTTTTAAATGTAAAAATCTTAACACAGCACAAAGTGGTGTAAGTATGTGTTACATGTGGCTTTGGGAGGCTAAATAAGGAGATTAGAGAAGGGAAATAAGGAACTAGGAAGCACCACCCAGGTCATAAGAAGACATCAGCTGTTGAAAATGTACGCAAAAGTTTCATTATTTTTTGTGAAGCTCTATCTTCTCTCCTGCTTTCCCTCATGCGTGTGACCACAGAGCTTCTTGCCCCTCACAGACAAGATTAACTTCTAATATGTTCAACATGATCCAAAAGTGTAAAAACTGTCAGAGAGACCTTTAATCTGCCTATGGAACAAAGCCTTTTGTACAAGGACTTACCTGACCTTGTCACTGCAAGTTTAACTTGCTGTCTGTTAGGCAATATAAAACCCTAGCCAGTGCTTCTCTTCCACCCCCTCCCTCTAAGTCTTTTTCCCTCCCGCTGCCTCGGTCTCTCTCTTGCTTGCTCGCTCTTCCTATGCACAGAATGGGGGTTGTGTAAGTACAGCACCAAATGCTGTGCTAATCCCTGTTTCTCTGAGATGGCCAATAGTAAATCCGAGCCCTCTGTAAACCAATCTCAGAGTTTTTTATCTTGATTTATTAGATTACGTGGCCCGGGTCCCTGAGCTCATGCTACACATACTAATCCTAATCGGAATAGACAAGTATTAGGCCAGTTCAAGGGGAGCTAAACAGCAGCAGTGGCCAACTTTCAGTAAGAGGGAAACTACAAGCTTATAGGCTTGATGGAGCTTTTTATCCTTTTTCCTTTTTTCTCTACTTACATTAGCAGAATGAGTGTGTAATTAAATACATAAATCCTGACACACCAACCCTCAAAAGGCCTAAAAACCACTGAACCCCGTCCAGTTTGGCTTTCTTTTCCCTGCACAATGAAGTTACTGAGCCAAGCCCAATCATTTGTATTTTTCTCAGATTTTTAACTGTGAGCAAAGCAAACATGAAAGTCCCATTGAAAACAACTGCAAGAATTAATTTTACATCTCAGTGAATTCAAGGCAGTGTTGTCAAATTATAAGCAACAGGGCTATGTAACTAATTTCCCTTGGTCCAGAGACCTTAAGTAATTTTCATCTGCGATAATAAATCGCACATAATTAGTAAGGTGTCTGTCCTCTGTTTGCCTTTTGCCACTAAAACACGGTCACATTAATGTTACTAACTTTAAACCGGTATGAAAGGATAGTTTCAGGCATGCTGCAAATTGCTGGTCTCACACGGTTTTCAACCAGTTCAGCCACTGCGGATGGCAAGTGGGTTAGGCTGGATGGAGTCCATGTGACACATGAGGCCAGGGCTGGGGAACATTAAGAAGTGTCTGCTTGTATACTAATGCTGGTGGCAGCTGTTAGTCTGCCAAAAACTGCAGCAGCAGCAGCAAGGATATCCTGAAATACTATTGAAAACCGCTAAACCTCCTCCTCGCTGATGTAAAGCTATACAGCTGCTCGGCGCCAGTACAATCACTGATCAATCTGGGAAAGTTAAAAATGGAGCCAGGTTTGTGGACTAAACACGCTGCTTTTCAGCTTAGAAGGTCAAAGTGGGGATCTCCAGGGAATGCCGAAGACTAATTTTGCTGTATTTTAGAAAGTTTGTTCAGCAGCCAGAACAAATGCAACATATGCTGACGCATCTGTGTGTCTGCGCCGCAAACGATGCGAGCGTGCGTCTGGTTGTGTATTCTTTCCGAGAGTACGTGGAGATTTTTTGAGGCATCACCGGAGCACAGAGGTTGCCCCTGCCCACTGCCCTCAGGGGTGACAGGGGAGCTAAGGGAGATGTGACAGCCATGTCTGCTCCCTGTATGTGTTTGTTTGCCCCTGAAAACGAGACACCAATCTCACTCCAGCCCCCTGGGCATGTTTAGCTGTGCCTCCACCGCACCGCCTTCATCTGATACAAAGTGGAAGTCCACCCGGTAATAACATGCATCTCCGCTGGTGGGGTGAAAGTGGATACATATACACTTCAGAGCAAGAAAAAAGAGAAGTTGGCTGATACATCCCCCCTTGTATTTCAGCTGAAAACTGAAAGATTTTCGGCATTGTTACGATAAGTAGTGTCAGGACGCAGCAAAGCACATTTTGAAGTAGTATCGCTATAAAAAGCCTAACATAGCATGTAAAGTGTTATGCGATGTTAAAAACATGATCCACTGCTTCTCCATGCCAAATAAAAGTGAGGAATGAATTTCCTTTGCACTTGTGTTTTGTCCTTAGACCCAAGAGTCACCAAGTGTACTTTGCAAGGAATATTCATTTCCTTAGGATGGCCTCGTCAGCCTTGTGACCCAATCCATATCCATTCTGTCCTGTCTGCCCTCCCCAGTCACTGCCTCTTTTCTGTAAGTGGCAGATATTTCACCTGCCTATCAGTTTCCCTTTAAACGTGCTGCTATATGCAGGAAAGGCACCCATATAGGGTCACTGACTGTCCTCTACAGGCCCTCTTTGAAGCTACTATCTGGTCGTCTCTACTTCCCCTCCTTCTTCTATCACTCAAATTACAGTGTGTAGAGGTCACTGGTAGAAATGGGTTCAACAGAGCTGATTAACTTTGATCTAGTTTTACATATTATTGGGATGGAAAAAGTACAAGCCTTGGGAGGCTCATGACTTAAAAAGCAGATCATAAATTTAGGCCTCCCTAATTTATATTTACAACGGGGAAATAGTAGGCTTCTTTCATTTTTCTCCAGTGCCTGGAACAGAGCCTAGAAGATGTTCTGCAATGTTGTGAATGCCTGACTAGAGCGCACACTGCATTAGTAAGAGTTTGCTTGTGTATGCGGTCCACAGCAAAAGGCAGTTTACTAGCAAATAATGGGAATCAGATCATTTCCATGCAGAAATGTGCAGCGGGAAAGAAAGCAGCTGCTTCGACGTGAGGAAGGTAGGAGGAGGTTAAAAGGAGTCAATGGAGGCTAAAGAGACAGCAGGTCTACCGATGACAGAAAGAGTGGCCAGGGACTGCAGTTCAGGACTTCTGGAAACCACATCAAACAGACTATGGAGCGCTGCCAAGATGAACACACACCAACTGTTGCAAAAAAAGAACGTGAGAGAGGAAGAGGGGAGGGCGGACAAGTGGAAAAAGGACAGTTTAGTTTAAAAAATAGAGGATACAAAGATAGAAATGTATGGGGAGAAAATGGGGAGAAAAAGAGAGACAGATGTTGCCACAGAAAATCCAATCAATCAATATTAAACACAATATCACTTACACATTTTATGATAAAGTTATAATTTAGCTTAATTTAGTTTTAGGTTAATTTAGTTCATCATGAAGCAAAATAGTAACCATTGGCTGGCTCCAGCATCTCATATGGGGACTCAATCCACTGTTAAACTTGGTTATTCTAGTTATATATTAATGAGATATCGAGTATTGAAATTAATGAGAACAAGAGTGGAATTAAAGTAAAAGAAGTGGCTTTCCACATCTGCAGATATGCAGGTGTATGTAGGAGATATGTAACCAAACACATTATATTTTTTTTTAAAAGTTGCTGCTGAGTTATTACAGCAATATTTGGTTAGCTTATAACTTGATTTGCAATGAAAGTATGACATTTTAAAGTCTGAGCAGTACAAAAAGAAATGTCTTGTTAACTCTTACTAGGTGAAAAAATGAGGTCGGTCAAGCTAAAGAAAACGTATCATTAAAATTTGATATTAACTATTATTTATCTAGAACTTTTCAAACGTAAGCATTTCTTTGGCCCTGTCTCAAGTCACAATGTTTCGTACCTTTAATTTGCACTCAAGCGTGCTCATCGCATATGACTTTATCATTAGTCGGCTGCTAGTGGACATCCCAGGCTCTGGTTGCTTGACCTTTTAACATATTTATCCCCCTGCCATATGTGATTCAGCGACTCACCGGAAGTCACTTCACTCACTCGGCTCAAAGTTGCCAGAACTGAGTCGCCCGTTGTTATTTGAAGTTGTCGAATGTCACCGTCTTTCTATGATTCGTGGCTGCCACGTAGTAGCAAATCGTTTCACGTGTGGACGCCCCTTAAATACTGATGCTAGCCAACAACCTAACATATTATTTTATCAGACATTAACATTACACGCGTTGTGTTGTGTTGCCGTTCGTGCCGTGCTTGATTTCAGGAAACACCCTGTCTAAATTTAGAAGCAATGCAAATAAATTCATCATGGTGCAAATGTACCAGTGTAAGTATCCAAATTTAAGGAGTGTGTGTCATACAGCACATATATTGAAATTACTACGGGTCAGTTTAAATTGACAACATTTTATACATCAGCAAAATGAAGAAAATTGGAGGATTAAATGTAATTTAAAAATAAACTTCTTTTTGACTACATTAGTAATTAATATCATTAACTGGGTTATTTCAGGGTTGTGCATGACAACTGCAGTTATGTTGTGTGAGTGTTTGTTTCTATTCTAACAAAACGAGTAATTCAGGGTAAGTCTTCTTTCTGTTTTGATTAAGGCTTCTACATATTTCAACTGTTACCCAGAAGAAAATAGAACGATGACAGGAAAAGCTATACAAAGAATCAACAAAGTTTAATGCAATAGCTTCATTATTTAACACGATGCTATCAAAACTGAGACTGATAAGGCACTATAAATATTCTACAGCGCTTTAAGCTGTTTAGAAGCGCTACAACTGGCCTTATTTATACTAACTGCTCTATTATTTGTAGTGTGTCCAGAACCCCCGCACCCACCCACCCACTCTACAAGCCTGCAGTCAGGCCCTGTTCTCAGGGCTATCAGAAACCAGCCACTTGTTCAGCACCTGACTAATACCCACTATAATGTCACTTCTATATTTGTATCCTGCTAATCTGCTCCCAGGCTCCAATCTTTTCCACTTTCTTGCAAATTTATCACTAGACTGAAAGACTGCTGCCAGATCCTAAGTGCCTCACCCTTTTAAATTAAATAGTGGCATTTGTGATAAAGCCACTAAATTCCTTATCTAGCTGACCTGAAGAGTCTTTCAAGGCAAAGTGTCACTTTTCCTAAACTGGAGCACTTGTGACGCCATACACCCCACCCTATCCAACTGCCACACAAACGCAGACACGCAGGCAAGCACACACCCATGGACTGTCAGTTTTCTTGTCCTTTTCAAGGACAGGATTCGGAACAAAACACAAGTGAGGCTTGTTGGGGAACAGACAAGTGCTTTTACAAACATATCTATAAATAGGCAGGTCGCGGTTGTTTTCATTTACAATGTAAATGTAGTTTACCTTCTAAACTAAGCTGTCTTGTTCTTACAGTAACTAATACATAACTGGAATAACAGTTTTGAGGCTTGACTATCATGTGACCAGAGAGCAAACTTAAACCATAATATTCTTAAATAGACAGTAACAGAGGTGTGGAGGACATTTTCCCCATATTTTGTCACTTCCAAGATATTACAGCTATAGAATAATATAGAAATGATTAAGATACATAAGTTATCCAGTTACTCTGAGGTAGTAACGTGTGTCTGTGTATGCCGAGCATATTCAAAGCCCCACATATTTTTACCTTAACTAATTCAACTAAACCCATCTTAAACTATGCAAAACCTTCTTAATTGGTCTCAGAGAAGAAGTCACAGCCAGCAGCTCCAACTTAGGTTATCTTGTCCTGTGCCTGGACTCAAAGAAACACTCGCATTGTCAATAAATTTTTGTACACTTCCTTCCCATTGTGGATTCATGACCTAATAAGGCACTGTCTGAATTCTGGGGTTATTTTGAGTTTGTGTGATAATGCTCACTCTAACTTTGTCCCTCTTTAGAGATTCTAACAGGAGGCAGCCAGGAACTTTCAGATGATGGCAGTTTGATCAGATAAAAGAGAGAGCTTAAGGTCTTTTTTTTTTTTTTTTTGAAACTATGTTTAATAAAACTGCAAATAATCACAAAATTGACATCAACTATACTAATTATACTCAGAATAGCATTAGTAAGTAGGCGGCAGGTACACAAATATAACAGGACAGAATAATCAAATGAAAATCATCCAGAGTGCTTTCATTGTTTTCACCAGCAGTGCTGCTGTTTTCATGCATACATGTTTTTTGGCCTTTTCTCGCGTTTCTAATCTGTTTTTGATAGGGTGAGATGTGACTTCCTATCCAAGCCGCTTCTATTGTTTTCCTGCGTTTTTAGAGGAATGAGGCTAAAAACAAATTGTTCCTATGTAGAAGGTCAAACAACATTGTTATGAAACGAAGAAAATGAGACTAAAGGTAAAAGCGCACGGCCAACAGGGCATTCCTGTTCCAGAGCCAGGACCTGTAAACACCACTTTGTTGATCTGTAATTAAGAGGAAGAAAATCTTCACTTTAGCACTGTGGGCTTCTCGCAGTGATACTTCCTCTTAGTCTCAGTCTCTTGTGTTTATTTATCAGTTTCTAAAACTGTACGCTGAAGGACTCCTTGATTATTTAGACAAGACACAGGAGTATTTCCTGGGCCAACAGAGTGAAATCTCTGATGCAGGGCTCCAAGCAGGCAGCTTGCTTAATACTTGACCCATGACCTCTCCTGGGTAATAATGCCTCTGTATCTATCCTCACACACGTAGCGGCACAGAACAATCACACATTCAGATGCCTGGAGAGGTTTCACAAAGCTGTGAGAAACATAGTCGAAAAAGTTCCTATTTCTAGCGACTCTTGTGATTTTTTTTAGGTCATACCTGATCAAAAGCTTTCATTTATAAAGTCAAAATATGAATATATTGAATTAAGAGAGCATTAACACTATACATCTCCCATGCAAAAGTCCCTGATCTTTGGAAAATGTTTTGCCCTTCTTTCCTTTCACCAGAACAGAGCCACAGGAAATCAGCTTTTAGCACTTGAAGCAGCACTTCCAAACATCTAGATTGCCCTCTGTTTAACATCTCTGGCATTTTCCATTTTCTTCACATTTTTTTACAGTACACACATTCACCCCCACAGCTGTTCCTCCCTTTAGTCATACTCACTCCACACAATTCAGAAAATCTGCCATAAAGTCAAGCAACTGCAAGCTGAGAACTGCTCGCAAAAATAAAGGGCTCTCAGAATAGATAAATAAAATCTCTGTTATCCAGCTGCCCTCCCTAAATCACTCTCAAACCCTTCAACAAGTGGTCACAAGCCGGGGCAAAACAGACTCTTTCAATAGCACATGACAACCACAAAAGAGGATTCTGTTAGATTCCAAAACTGATTGCTTAAGTTTTACAAGTAAAAACTGGGCTGATTCTGTATCTTTGAACATAATTACAGTATGTCCTTGTATCATCCTTCCTGTTGGTAAAGTAACCGCTTAGTGCCCTGCATACATTCCTGGGAATAAAAAAAAAGAGAGCATTCTGAAAGAAGGGAAGTGGGAGGTTTGTCAGGCTTATTTTCAGTCAATATTTTAGGACTTTGGCTTTTGTGAGAGAGGAAACTGGCTGTGAACACCCATAAGCAGAAAGTCACACTTTCCACACATTTCACATATCCTCCACGGTATAGATGTTCATATGTGGACGGAAGTTACAAGAGGTTAAGAGCGATAATAGCCTGATTGTTTTCTTTTCCACTTTTCTTAAGCGAGACTAAATCCCACAGATTCCCGGCCTGCCAAAATGATCGTGTTTTTACTGTTTTGGCACTCGGATTTCTGCAGAGCAGCCTCAAACACAAATTCATCTCCAAAGGCCCAAACATTCGCTTGCAGCCGCAGCACAGCATAATTTGCCAGAAATACTCTACACGTGCTGCTCTGAGCTGACCAGATTTTCAACCAGCTGCTAATATTACACCATTTCAGCTTTTCTGGCGATTGATCAAATAAGCTCAGAACACTTACAGCGCAGAATAATGGAATTGCTTCGAGTGAAATTCAAACGGCTTTCAAGTAAAATGCCTACTTTATTGCACTCGCTCAGTCTTTCAACAATACTTAAGGATTATCTTTTCATAAGGGTGTCAAAGCTCCTCAAATGTTAAAAGAGGTTTCACAGAAACACTTTCTATTATGAAATGTGGTTCAAATAAAGCCAAAATACCCACTTCTTCACTTCTGTTAAGGTGCTTGTGACCAGCCACACAGCATACACAGAAGCCACTGCACAAGCACTGGTCCCTGTGATTTAATACACCTAACAGTGGTCAGACTCACCAAGACAATAAATCCACAGTCAGCCAAAGGATGGTCTCAAAATTCCCTACAATAAGGCTGCAGATAAATGCCATTTTGTGCTCACTGCATTGTCTGCTTGCCTCTATTCTGGTAATCTAATGTGTGCTACATGCTCTTGGTCACCTTGACTTTGGTTGCCATAGTGCACAACACAAACATATCCCCACCCAGAAATACACCAAATAAGGCTTGGGGGAAAATCTCATAATCAGACGGCACAGAGGGAGAGGCAGATATAACCTTAAATATATTGTAAACAGGTCAAAGCTATTCCTTTGTGTACATATCCTGTGCATGCAAGAGGTTACCGGTGACACACACGCACACAGTCTGGCTAATTAGTATACAACAATAATTGTCCTAAGCTCAGCTATTGTTGACTCAAAGAAAATGATAATTGCACGGGCATCAACAAAAAATAAATTGAAGTTCTTTAGAAGAGAGAGGTCTTTGAGGACAAGTCTGTTTGTACCAAAAATGACCTTTAAACACCTTCCTCCAACACAGAGGAATCAGGCTACAAGAAGGCAGCCATCCTGTCTAGCTGTCGACCCCGGCAGATGTGAGTTCTGAAGAGTTCAAAAGAATTCTGCATGGGGGCACCTCCATTTACATAATCCTCCAGATATATTCCCCTGCAACCTAATCAAATTATTCACAAGTCTAGCCCCTAACTATGTAGACCACGCGATACACAGCCTTTCCATTACCAGCCTCTGTGTCTTAATCATATCGAAACAACCAATGTCACTTTTCCCTTTAGATTGGCCAACAGACACAGCAAACAAAGCATGGCTGTGTCTGACACACAAAGATTTCAGACAAACAACATCCTTCCCCCCGTTGTCCACTTTGTTTGGCATTTCTTATTGTCCTGGGATTTTATTTACTTTTGAAGAACAGAGTGCACCAAGAGAAAGAGAATTTTATCACTGGAAGTACACAATCTTAAGACAATAGCACATTATGTTCAAATGATGCTTTCAAGGGAAGTTAGCTGTTGGAGTAATTAGCAGGGCAGAGTCGGAGCTATTGAGAATAACTTTGAAAGACAACTGCAGATGACACGAGGGATTTTGATAATCACGGGGTTGGGTCCCTCAAGGCCTAATCCGAAAAGGAGATAAAAACAGAAGTGCTGATTCAAATGCAAGTATGATTTATGCAGAAATGTCGAGCTCGAAAATATGGTTCTTTACATTGTGCAATTGCTTATAACGTTTGTGGTACATTCCAGCTTTCCGGACTGGTTGTACCACTTCTGTTTTGCGGTGCAGTGCAAAAGAAAGAACATGTAATGTCCTACAAATGAATAAAGTCGCTCCAATATCATGAATCCATGATGACGCTAAGTAAAATGATATACGATGAAAGAGCTCTACTGTTTAATGCAATTTGTTTGTTTGTTTGTTTGTTTGTTTGTTTGTTTGTTTGTTTGTTTGTTTGTTTGTTTGTTTGTGTGTGCGTGCAGGACACACCTCTGGGCACAATTCAGTTCAATTACAGTAATACCAAGTTGTATGAGTCCACTAATGAATCAAGTTATGGCTAATATCCATGTTTTTCCAGACTCATAAGTTATATAGTGTGTGGCTTTACGTGTCAACAAAAGTAGACAACAAGCATGAATACTTCACAAACGTCTCTAACCCAGCAACATAGTCCAGCTAGTCAAAACTGCCATTTGTTTCAGTTAGAATAATTACTAGAAAAGTGTCCGTGCTGACTTCAAGCTGTATAGACAAAAGTATTGGGCCACCTACACATTACACCAGGGGTGGGGAAGTCCAGGCCTCAAGGGCCAGTGTCCTGCAGGTTTTAGATATCACCCTGGGTCAACACACCTGAATCAAATGATTAGCTCATTACCAGGCTTCTGGAGAATTTCAAGGGATGGTGAGGAGGTAATTTAGCAATTTAAATCCGCGGTTCTTGGATCAAGGACACGTCTAAAACCTGCAGGACACCAGCCCTTGAGGCCTGGAGTCCCCCAACCCCTGCATTTCACCTACAGGAGCATGAAGCTCCCAGTGCAGTGTTTTTGTGCTGATGTTGATGCCAGAGGAGGTTTGGAGCTCTGCAGCTTCTGAGGCGCCGTAACTGTGATGCACTACTACTACGCCTCAGCCCTCAGTAACCCGCTGTGTAACTTTACGTGGTCTGCCACTTCGCGGCTGAGTGCCTGTGGTTCCTAAACACTTCCACTTTGCAGAAATACCACTTACAGTTGATGGTGGAATATCTAGGAAGGAAGAAGTCTCACAAACTGACTTCTTGCAATGGTGGCATCCTATCACAGGACCACATTCAAATTCAGTGAGCTCTACAGAACAATCCATTCCTTCACAAATGTTCATAAATGTGGACTGCATTTCCATGTACTTAATTTTATAGCCCTATGCCAAGGGGATTGAAAATATCCTTCAAAGAGTAAGACAGAATGGTCCAATACTTTGCCCATTTAGAGGATTTTGGATGTAAAACGTGATAACACTGGAATTTTTATCACATTAGAAAAATGTGATAAAAAAAATGTGACCTGTTTTGTCATTTTTCAACCACCAAAGTCAGATCAGTTTATCCTCAAGTTCAAGGTAATATTTATGTCATATTTGAATTCAAAATTTCCTCAGAGCTTTCCAGAGAAATGTCCAGTCTATTCTCTGGGAAAATACTGCGTGACATTTCATCCAAATTCACTAGGTATCAGTATTTTAGGCACACGCAGTCCCATGCAAATTAGGAAACCAAACTGACGAGTTTTCTTTCTCACGCGAGGTAAAAGCTGTTGATGTCCAGAGAGGGCCTCTGGACATCAACAGCTTTTAGGAAGTTAAAGCAAAAGTGTTCAAATTAGCCGAAGCTGTTGCCAATGCTCGGCACGGGTATGTTTCATGGCTTCCCCGATCACAAAATGTTACCAGAAGTCTTCCAGTACCAGCTACTTGAACTGTCTGATGAACCCGGGCAACCACTGACATGATAAAGTCATGGGGATAATTTATTTCCTGCCGGTTTCTGACTGCATCTCTGATTTCTAATATGATATACCTCCACATCTAACCACAGAGACTGAATTTCTATATGTTCATTTTGTGGTTGTATTAGTGCGACCTCTAGATAAACCTCCAATAAATGCAACCAATCAGTCACTGTGTGGAGTTCTGTATAATTTCCATGTCGCAGGAAGCACAGATAATTTTCCTTTTCTTGTTTTTTAAATCAGATTTGCTCTTTCAGTTCAATAACACAAAAACTGCAACGTTACAAAAAAGTTTCACCTGTTCCAAAACCATAACACACATGATCTCGTTGCTCCTTTACTTAGCATTGTTTGAGGCTGAGAAACATCATCCCCATTGCTAATCAGCCTGTTTTTGCTTTGTGTACGATATGCTGCCAGGGGGTAAAAGGGTTAATGGATCAGCCAAAGTTTACATCCCATATGCGGTCAATTTTCAATGACTTCTTTTCCCACATTGAAATAAACTATTTTATGTCTCCAAATATGCAGATCATTTTGCTTAATGAAAGATGCTTGACGTCTCAGATCCAATTAATATGCAAATGTAAGTGAGGATTTATTTGTGACATTCTGTATGGGTGAGAGAAAACAAAAAGGCTTCTTAACAGTAACACTAATTGCTGTGACTGATTGTCACATATCATCATTCACTCTGAATCTTCTAAATACCAAAATTCTGATAAAAATTCTCACATGCACGTGGTTAGATATATTCATTTTTCTTTGTTTATTGGTTTGTTATTGCTCTACAGTGCACTGTGTCTTGTTTTGGCATGTTGACAGGAGATGCTTAACCAACCAACAATCTCTTACCCTCTGCAGTCTACATAAAATAAATAAATAAATACGTTCAACACATAAATAATCTTTAACTTGCATTGAGTTTAATGTTATTTTTTTCATTTAATGTTATAAACTAAATCAATTTGATTTTTATGTAAGAGCTGTGAACACGTGCAGTACGTTCAAGTAGAGAACGGCGCAATTTTGGTGTATTTTGATTTTTAAGACGCACCGTACATTGGACAACAAATTAAAATGCGTTAAGACTACGGCTACTGTGGTTCCTTCATCTGATTACTCATTACTGCTTTGTAAAACAATACTGTGAAAAGGCTGTACTAGCACAGATGTCACATACACAGACTTTATGGCTTTCACACATCCAATCTCGATTCCCACTGTATGAAAAGCCAGACTCATGCAATTCATCTTTGATGTGGAAAAACCTTCAATCAGTGATGTATTTATCACTGTAAAATAAAATCAATAATGTAACTCAACTATTAAAATCCTTTAATGGATGGAGCAATATACTTAGCTGTTTGCATCATCCTCAAGTTTTAATGCCAGAGGCACTATAGAGAATAGCAGTTGCATTTCAAGAACCGTAAAGCGTGAACGACACCTATTGTTACATATTGCTTTAATGTACAGTAAATATTAAACTGACAAATTTGTCCTATGCAGGACTTTTAAACCAGTGAGCGCTCATCCAGAAATACATTTGTATAACACACGATAACTGATTTCTTGAACATAACGTAACAGAATAATTATGTCTGTCTTATATATATATATATATAAGTATATAAGTGCATCTCTATTTTAAGTACGTCACAAGAATGTGCACCACTGGACAACCCTAAGCAATTTATATATTTCACTGGGTGAAACAATGATTTAGTGCACTCTGATCGAGAAACACATCCGGGGCTGTAAAAACAACAATCAACCACTTTGGATTAAAAGACCATATGTCCTTTAACAACCAAAAAAAAAAAAAAAAACATGCTGACGAGCAATAAGGTAGGCAAAATAAAATGATCCACTGACATTGCCTCTAATGCTTTTAATCTTCTGGTGATAGCTTTATAGCTTGCTACGTTGCTTTGTAAGGCAAACAAACCTCACCGTCTGGCGCGGAGTCAGTTCAAAGGACAGCACTTGGATCCAGATTTTTTGAGTAGCTGCATCACCTGTTACATGGAAATGAAGCTGTCTAGGTTTAATTGCAGTTTTAGGCTCAGTGAAGGAAATTCAGCTTAGTTTTGCAATTGTTTGGGATTTTATCAAGTTTAGTGAAAACATACAGATCTGGCTATTTGGGCAAATATATTTGTTAAAAGGTTTGCTGTTTGAAATCTGGCGACGGTGCCAAAAATGTCTCGATCGTTGTGTGCTAAATGATTCAAAATGTTACAAACTGCCTGAATGAGAAAAGTGACAGGAGAACAGAAATTGGAATTCCATCCAACAGACCTTATTAATTTATCTAATGTGTCACATTAATGCAAACTTGATGCTGGTACCCTTTTAGCATTTGGTCATTTGTAGTTTTTTGTAAACAAAAATGTTGTTTCCGTTTGTTTGCGTTCTTTTAATCCAAGCACTTTTCCCGAAAAGTATTTCAAGTATGAAGAAATTTCAGGTATCACGTTGCAAATTTCTTATCCTGCTTCCGGAAGAAGGAAAGTAACATTAGATACTCGGGCCTACAAATCAGCAAAATAACTGTACTGCACGGTACACATCCGCCACTATAGCTAGGCCAAGCATATTCATACCCAAAGCTTAACAGGACTCTGCAAAGTCTTGAGCAAACGTATTGCTCGTGTCTGAATCTGTCAGTGTTTGTGTGTGCACTTGATGTCTGTTTGCATGCCGACCTAGCCTCAGATTGCTGTTTGAGGATGTAATTGCTCTGCTCCTCTCCTCCTCGGAGTGGCCCAGGATGGATCTGCGCGGGCTGTTTAGCAGTCAATGGCCGGTGCAGATTGTAAACAGATCTCCCATGAATTGCGGGTTTAGCGGTTTTGTGAGTCTCTAAACAAGGTTCTACCGATAACGCCATTCTCTCCCTGACAAAATCAGCCACTTTGCTGCAAGGGTGTGATTTGAGAGGTGCCAGTCAATGTGATTGACACTATTAATCCCCCACAGGAGCGAAGAGGTGGAGAAAACAAACCATGCCCTTATAGAAAACATGTCCCTGTTTATTAAATCCTACTTTGGGTAAATATTTCACCTATCCATCTAACTGTGCAGAAGAGTCAAGCATGCGCTGGTAGGTGGGAAAGAGTTTCAACTGCATTGCTGACTAAACCTATGTTTAAAAGAAACAAACAGACAAAAAAAGTTGCAATCTTAGCATAAGTAACAACTGAACACCCTCAAACACATACATGCACACACACACACAAGCCCCAGTATCTTAAATGATCTGCACAAAACCTATGAGAAGAATATCCAGCGTGTGCTTTCTAGCTCACAAGCTCATCCATGAAACTTAAAACTGAAATGTGAGTGTTTCTCTTTGCTTTCCAAAATCACTCTTGATTTGTATGCCGTCATCCTGATTAAGACCTGAGACAGTTGCACAGCACTGACATACAAAGCACACTGTGGCTTTTCAATTATAAATTAAGCTCTACTGGCCAGTAGGAAAGCAAGTCATCAAGCATTAAGCACACATATTAATTTTCAAAGAACTAGTGGTAATGGGAACATCTTGGAGACAGTGGCGATGACTTGTCTGAAGCTGACAGGACACTCATATTAAATACTTAACCATAGTGGGCGAAAAAATCCTTTTGTAGACAGTTTTTAAACATGCATGCACCCTTACCCATAATGTACAGTGTCAGTGCGAGAAAGTATTCAACGTGACGTCACAAGTCAACCCATGTCTAAAAACCGAACCGCTGATGGAAAATTTTAATTTCATGGGAAACGCTGCAGGAGCTACGATAAGACTAATAACAGAAGCGAGACAAACACTGCAGAGTCCACCGTGCAGTTTGCAAAGCTTTTTGTTTCCGTGATGTGTTTGACAAAAGTGCAGAAAAAAAAATCACTAATGAAAATTACAAATTGCAATTACAGGCCAAACTCTTTGATGTAATCTGGATTGCTTTCAATTATATCATAATATTTCAGCAATTAAATCAAGTATCTTTACAAAAGGCAAAGTGGCCTTCTGGACAGATAGTTCCAGTTAAAACTATATAAATAAAGAGGTCCTAGTCACAACGAGTGGTAAAATGTGATACGGGAAATCTGAAAATGCCAGCAAACTTTTTTTTCTAACTTAAGGGGACTAATCATTTAATTAACCAGAGAAAAATCAGTCACCGGATCTGAAACAGCAGCAATTTTCGTTCACCAGTCGACCTGTATGATGGACTAAAAGAATATATGCACTGTGCCAGACTATATGTGCTGTCTATACATGTGCAAACAAGCCTAGCTGTGAAGTTACCCAGTGCAGTACAAGCAGAACCATGTGATTTCTGCTCCATATTGTAAACAATAACTCTGACTTTTACCAAAGTAAAAACATGCTGTGCAAAAAGCAAAAATGGTACTGAGAGCTTCCTGAGTTTAAGCACTGCCTAATGATAGCGTTTTAAACACATTCAGCAGTCGCATAATTCCAGTAAAGGAACAAAGCTGAAGCAAGCGCACGCGCTCTATCATTTTTTTCCTAACAAACGACGTAAAAATGGTCCATTATAACGAGGAACAAAGAGGATAGACCCCATGTTACAGCCAACCCCTCACTGATGCCCTAGTGACTCGGCCAGCCACTCTCCCAAGGCCTACTCCTTGATTAAATGCATAATCCACTACTCCCCATCCCCAATGATTTAGTGTGCCTTTAAATCAGCTTGCGCACACATAAAAACCTCAAATAAAAATCACCAAGAAAAACCATTGCACTCTAACTGTTCTATTAAAATGATACCCGGCCCAGCCTTTCTTCTCTGCAATAGCGTTTATTCCACATGAATGCATATCTTCATTTTTTTCATAGGTATGCATATAAAATATTTAAAGTTTAAAATGTCACAGTTGAAACATCAAATGCGGGAGTCTCTTATTAATCAGCAAGGATTGAGGTTCTCTTTTAAGGTTATAACCCTTTGAAAGAGCAAAAATTACATTTTTGACCTTGAAGATGAGACAAACTCATAAACGTAAAATAATTTGCAGTTTAAAGGGGAAAGAGATATCAGTTACCTCAGCCAGCAGTGCTCTGGGTTGTCAGGGGAAGACCAAACAAGTCTCATTTTCATATTTACATCCAAGCTGTTGAGATTAATTTGAAATCACATCAAGAAAAAAAAAGAAAAGAAACAAAACTCAGAGAAAACATCAAAAGGGCCAACTGTCAAAGTTTCAAATCCACGGGGCCCTAGCTATCTCCAGCGTGTGAAACGCAGACTTTTTTCTTGCAGTTTTATTAAATGGTGCATGACATTTTCATTACTCAAGGAAATTAAATTGACTAATTTTCTTACAAGCCCTGTACGTCTGCTATTTTAGGGAGGTGCACAGAAGAGAGCAATTGTTTCAACACCTACACAAAAGAAATGCAAACACGGATGAGCTCGGAGAAGAAAAGTGATTTCAAAGCTTTTAATGAGGAACTTTAAGGTTTTGCTCCTTTTCTTAAAACTGGGTTTTGATCACATCCCCAAGTGCTGATTACTGTTTGTTCATTCATTTTAGAGCCATGTACCGCACGGCGCGCTACAAACTGGAGCCTCCATTTTTCAATATATTGACTCTGAAACAAATTACAGCTTTCCAAAAATAAAAATTAAAAATTAAATAGGATGCATTAAAAAATCTGGGTCCAGGTTTGAACAAGCAAGAACACACATTTACTTGAATAGGCTGGAGACTTAAATAACAACACGCTGGCATATTTATATATTACACATGCTGATAAAATGATACATCTCAATGTAACTGTAAAGGTGAAACCTTTAACCTGTGGATACAGACTTTAACCAGAATTTGTGCTCATAATCCAAAAATAAGCCATTTGTTTTGTTAACACACAAACATATTCATCATCAAAATGATAACAATCATCATCAAACATGGTGTCACACTAAAGCACGGTTAGGGAGATGGCTCCAGTTTAGTATTAAAGATTTAATCCATAAAGAGGACGCTTTGGTCAAACGCGGCGAGGACGGCTGAGGAAAATATGGAGTCAGCCAGGACCTCGACATTGCCTCTTCTCTGGAGATGAAAAGGCTGATTACCTTCACCTCTCAGGGGTGTAAGCCACATGGCTGACAACATCATTGGAAAATAGACTACTGAGCTCCTCTGGGCCCTATAACAGCTTACATTTAATGTGGGGGGAAAATTCACACTAAAAAGGAGTTGACACCACAGCCATACTCTCATATTGTTGAATGCGTTATGAAGGAAGCCACTTATTCCTTGATGCTGGTTGTGAAACAGTGATGGCTGAAAAGGGATTTTAAAGACTGTGTAGATAATATACTGGCGGCGGGAGTTAAAAAGTGCAGTTTGAGTAATGCAGATTGTTCTCACTTACTTAAGCTGCATTTCTGCATTCATCTGGAAGATTTTTCCTCATAGCAAGAAAATTCACATTAAAGTTGACCTCAAACGCTCATCCTGCAGCGGAGCCGTCCAGTGAAAGAATCTATAAAGACAAATTTGCTGATTTCCAAAAAGTATTTGCCTAATTTTAAACACAATAACAATTCAAAGACGGAACGAGTGAAAACGAAAACTTTAAAGCCAGAAAAATAATTCAAACCAAACGAGCGAATGTTTTTAAGTTCTCCACAGTGTTTCGGTGACACACTGTGCCATTGGATTAAAAAAAAATAGACAATTTAAAAATGATATCCCAGTAATCCTCTGATGAATAAGCTGGAACCCTCTGTGTGACCTCTGTGTTCATCAACAGCAACCACAATTTAGTGGCTGCCTGAACTCTATTTCAAAGGTTACTGAATTAACTTAAAATTACTTACAATGCTATTAAAATGCTGAGCTCTTTTGTTGTGGCTGTAAATTAATTTAAAACCTCAGCAATTTGAAATATTCTGAGACATGTCAGGCGGGTGAAAAAAAGAAAAAGAATGGCAGAAGTTGGGCTTTCTCAATGCTTTTGGCTTGGCAAATGCTTGTCTTGAATGATGAGAAAAAGACATTGGGCTTAACTAGAAACATATGGTATTCCACTGGAGAGGAAGCCTTCGTAAGAGGACCATGGCTGCGTAATAAAAGGAGACAGGAAAAGGGCACGTGTGGCGGTTTGGGTGGATGAGGAGTTTTTTTAAGGCGAGCTGGAGCCAAAGTCTTTTTTTGAAAGCTGCATTGGTGTCCTACTCAAACCCTCTTGATCAGGACACAGAAAACTGAATTAATAACAGAACACTGCAATACAGACAGAGACCTGGACGCTCGCAGGAAAACAGACAAAGACAGTATCCGTGGAAAAGCCAGGCAGTTACACAAAACAGTCAATTCACAATCCATCTTTTTTAATTTTCTAATCAAAAACAGTCACACTGGATGTAATGTTTGTACTTTAAGCATTTTTTAAAATTAGGATTTAAATGAATCTTGCTAATGTCGTCAAAAATGTTCTATTAAATTGTCTTACCTTTTAAATGTCGGTGAAACAAATTAACACAATGACAATATTTTTTAATGTCCGATCCAATCCCAAGCATTTTCTGGCATTAAATGTTTTTGGCTTTGACCTTTTTGTAGTACCCTGAAAGAAGTTAAAGGCCATTACAATAACAAATATCGCAAATTATTTAAATCTTGTGTACCTAAAAACTGCAATTAATGGAAAGTCCACTTGAGACTGGCTCAAATAGTGAATCGATCCCTCCTCGTGAAAACTGTAATCAGGATGAACGCTTATAAAACACACCCCTTTAAATTATATTTAAAGTCATATGTAGCTGAATGGTTCCACCTTCAGTGAAATCACCCATTTTTTTGTTAAGCCCCATTTTTTGAAGTATTGGATATAATAGTTAGAGGCGGGTCTGACTGAAATTGCACACTCATTGACTACTGACTTGTGACTGACAACTAGGCAAGTGAGCATAGGGTTTCATACCACAGTAAATTCTCCATTTTGGTATGATGAAGATTTATAAAACATATAATTTTTTTACTCAGTGTGACCCAAAATGAGTGACTGAGTTCATAAACTCAGCAGGAAAGTGTTTACAGCAGTCATCACAGAAAGCTGTTTTCCCATAAACTTCTATATGACCAGAAGTGTTTTTCCAATCACAACTATCTGATGGCGTTTTAATAGCACGCAGGTTTAACCCTTTAAGACCTACCATAGAACCAAGTCCGCCAGAGCTTATATTATATTTTTACATGCTGTAGTGCCATTTTTGGGAGCATTTCAAGTTGATATACATCAATACAACCATTATAGCCCAAATTTTAATAATATGTATGCATTAAGTGCATAGTAATTACATAAATTGCAAAAAAAGTGCAATAAACTAAAAAAAAAATTAAATCGTTTTTGTTTTTTTAACATATATTTCTAGTTAGGGAAATTTAAGAGGCTTATCCCTCAAAACTGTAAATACAAAAAAGTTGCACAAAATAGTTTCCCACCAGAGGAGATTTATTTTAAGTGTCTTCATAGTTTTATTTTTGAAATACACCAATTTTTATATACTGCAGGAAAAACGAAAATGGTAAATGGTAAATGGCCTGCATTTGTATAGCGCTTTTCTAGTCCCTAAGGACCCCAAAGCGCTTCACACTACATTCAGTCATTCACCCATTCACACACACATTCACACACTGGCGATGGCAAGCTACATTGTAGCCACAGCTGCCCTGGGGCGCACTGACAGAGGCGAGGCTGCCGGACACTGGCGCCACCGGGCCCTCTGACCACCACCAGTAGGTAAACACGGGGTTAGTATCTTGCCCAAGGATATTTGGCATGCAGGCAGGAGGAAGCCTGGGATCAAACCACCGACCTTCTGATTAGTGGCTGACCTGCTCTGCCACCTGAGCTACAGCCACCCCGGATAAAATAAATATTATAATGCAAATTTGCAAAAAAACAGCATATGCATCAAAATAAACTATTTCCAGCAGTGCAATTTGAGTCCTAAGCATCCCAGAAACGACACAGTAAAGTCATAAAGTCAAACATAACTTTTAAAAACACCAGTATAGGCTCATAAGGCCCTGATGGTAAAAAACTACATTTCCGCAAAATGACGTCACTTCCGGTTTCGGGCAGGTCATGGCGGACATGCGATAGTTCGCGCTGATGGACGTAGGAAGTGTTACAAACAGCTGATCGGATCGGCAAAGCGTGTTTCTGGAATATTATGTTTTTGTTGCTGCAAGTGCTTTTTATGCAGTTTTTGCAAAGCTATATGTGGAAGGAAACTGTGACCGAGGACAAGCTGATGGCATAAGATGTAAGTACAACTCCTCCGGTTTCATATGCAAAAACAATTATTGCGCTAGCTTACGTGGTTGCAGTGCTACCAGGATTTAAAAATAGTTACGCAAAACGGAGCACACCCGCTCCGACCGACTTTACAGGGTTAAGGCAGTTCAGCACTGATGTAAATTCTCAACTCAGGCTTAAGTTTATGTTTTATACTCTCTATGAAAAGTGTTAACCTCACTCTCCAGCAGTATCATTTAAATAAACAAAAATTAATTAATATAAAAAGTATATGGTCAGAGTCTATGGTTAGTCCACTAACCAATAGGTGAATCCACAGTGGCTACACTAACAAAAGATTTTTCCTTAGCATTTTGGATTATCAAAGAAAACATTTATGATACTGACGCATTTTGTTCAGCAACTGACACCATCTTTCACCACAAATTAAATCCCTATTACGGTATGAACAACCTACACCAAGATCACATGGCCTCAGTGTCACAACCACAAAACTTCTGTTTGGTAAAAACAGGAAAAGACCAAAAGGTAATAACTCATTTCTAGACTTTTCATTCCACTCTTTAAAAATCTGTTAACCATTTGTGTTTCTGCCTTAACTACTGTTAAACCTACAAATAATTAATTAGTGGCAAATTTGGACACAGTGTTATGGTATTTCTATATATTAGTTTATACTAGCAAAAAAACACCCCAAGGTTGGTTTTTGCCAGGCCTGTGGCACTTAAAATTCTTCATTCTGTGAATTGGCCATAATATATAGAAAAATCCAAATAACTGGGATTTATAACCTTTTTAAAAACATAATTGTATGTGTGAAGATGTCCATGCAGTTTTGTTCATGGCCATTAAAGAGCACATAGATATGCATATGCAAACCTATGCTGCAATCATTATATTAAGATATGTTATTGACAATAACAAAAGTCACAATGTCTCAATCTTAATTCGCAATTACACCCAAGCCTTTTTCCAAACGTTGAGAAGTTCCAGTTTGTTATAACACAGTGACATATAATTGGTTTGTCTTTGATGTCAAAACTCCACAACTGGACACATATTTTTGAAAACAGCCATGGCTGTTTTAATGATTAATATCAGTCATGATGCACTACCATGTAAATATCAACAAAAACCTTCATTAGTAGGTCAGTAGCTAAAGGGTCTTGGGCTTTTAGCTTACTGGTGTCTAGTTTGTAGTACTCAGCACTGGGGCATATGTCTGTGCTGTAATCACAACAACAATCTTTTACAGATTGCCCATAATTAGAAAAGCTCCTCTCCAAACCAGCTCCATGTTAAGAGCATGATTGCAGCCAAATTGAGCAGTAATTTGTATGATGTCGATGTGTGCTGTGTGAGGGGAAAAGTCTGATGTTTTAATGCCACTTTTATCAGGCCTGGTTAGCCTGCCTCATTCAAACTAAGCGCATGGACCTTCGGCTGAGACTGGGTAAAGAGCTTCTGTATTGTATCATAGTAAAACAGACATCAAGCTTAAATAAAAGGCTAGAAAAGGCAGAACGGGCATCCACGTTTTCTGTCCTCAGTGACCCCAAGAGACCCATCATGGATGCTAATGGAATCACTTGCCCTACTATTATACAAAAACCTAAACATCACCTGGCTGGCTGTGTGTGAAGGACAGATGCACTCATTATTATTCTGCAATGCTTATCAAGGCCGTGCTACTGCCCAGTTACTGTACCACAGACATGTTAGCAAGTAGTAAGGAAACTGGAAGATTTTGGGTTTTAAAAGTATCTGTAAAACATATTTTGCGATTGCGGTTTCATAAACTTTTCAAAAACATTGCTCTGTAGAGATAAAACAACAGATGAATGAATAAATGAATGAATGTGTATCTAGATTGATTTTATATAATCTTACAAAATCATTTATGAATCAAAGTTAAGAATTTGAAAATAAGAAAAGGGCAAATAAATATAAAATAATTCTATATTATGTTTAGTGAACACAGTATTAGTACACCTCTGGTAGAAGGTGTTTGCCATTATATAATGAGAAGTATAATATTTAATTATTATGCTATGTCATGCAATGTATTTTTAATTTAAAGCCACATATTACATAACTAAATTCTTTGACAATTACAAAGCTCTGTATAAAAACACTAGGCTATAAAAATACGAAACCCTTTAACAGACTGAAAAGACGGGGCAGTGACAAGCTGCATCAACACAGGCCTGAGAGAATGTCTCCTTCACCCACCATAATTACCACTGCCAATCCAGAGTGATTTTATAATTCCAAAATCATGACACTTCACAAAGACACTGTAATTGCATTAGGATACTCTTTCAGTCTTCAAATGTCTATTCATTCATTTTTTTTAGGACCTGTCCTGAAATATATCTGGGGGGGAGGGGGGGTGAGGGGGTCCTGAAAGCCACCTCATGAGAAGATGAGGAATTTTTCATGAAAACATAAAAATTTCCACTTGAGATCATCACTTGCTCTCTACTCTCTGCTCTCAAAACATCCCAGACTAGTGCCATGACATGGTGTTAGATACTTAGAGCATAATTTTGATGTCCAAAAGCTAATAATAGTCAATAACGCGAAACCTCAAGAGTGTCAGATTTACATGGCGTCACAATAGATACAATTTTTTTTTTTTAAAAAGAAACTTTTGGATCTATGCCGAGTTGCAGCTTACATCAATGTTTGAGCAGGCTCACAAAATATATGTAGTGAAGACTCTGGACTTGCAGAAAGTAACATTATGATGCCCTGTGTTTTTTCATAAACATGGAATCAATAGTTGATTTATAACCAAAAGATGTTTTGAGATTACTGACATTGGCATTGATCACTCCAGTCGTACCAGTCCATCCTTATGTCCATCCAAGTGGTCATGTGTGCCAATTCTGACCCCCCAAAAAACCCCTCAAAGTATTCCAGAGAAGTGAGAAAAGGTGAGCTTAGTGGCCGTACAGTGTGACTTTTACCACAAAATGAAATTGGTGCCTTCTGGAAATGCCAAGCTCATGAGAATGGGATGAAACTGTCAGGTCAGGATGGGAAGGTACAGCTGTCACTTATCATTCTAAATGTAAATCTGCTTTAAGTGGACACTTTTTAAAACACACTGTGCTTGTTGAAGAGTGGCAGGTTTACATCCACCCATAGCGCTCAGCAGTGTTTTCTCCCTCACTCTAGCCAACAAATTTGTCAGAGCCAGAGGTTACAGTTCACCACTGAGAAAATACATTCATGACAGGCTTAAGTTACTGAGGATGGTGCTGTTTTCTGGTTAGTGACTCCCAGCCAAATGATACCATAGCTGCACAGCTAGATAGTTGCTAAGGTCGTGCAGGCCTAGAGACTGGACGGTGACCCCCTGAAAACATCTGGTTGCTGGGGAAAACTGTATTTTCAAACAATTGACGAGCAGTTGCTGGAATTTGCTGACTGTCATTAAGGGAAATCAGTCGCAAAGAAGGGTCTGCTCCAAAAACCTCCTGATGATTGATTTGGGCTCAGACAGCCACAGTCTGCACAATAGTTTGCCAGCCAACCGCAGAGTGGTAGTGAAACTGTGAAAAGTGTGACAGTCTCTGTTTCTGGTGTGCATTGCACTCTTCAGTTTCACTACCACTTCCATGCAATTCCATCCAAACTACAGGTGACGTAGCAATCTGCTAGTGATCAAAGAATCACAAGGTTTTTGGTGCAGCATGTTTCTTTGCAATCAATTTCAACTAACCAAAGCAAACAACCTCCGGCAAACAATTGGCAACTGGTTGGGGAATACACATTTTTCCCTTGTGAGCTATGATCACCAGGAGGTTCACTGACCGTTCTCTAGACCTGCATGACTGCCTGCGTGGATTTAGCAGATGATTTCACAGTAACTGCCGGTATGCTCTAGCAATTTTGCCATAGCGACTAATAGTTGCCAGGAGTTTGCAAGGAGGTTGCCAATTGGTCCCTAGGCCCATGTGACTGGAAACCATCACTGGAAACAACATGATAAAACAAAAAAAAAAAAACCCACTACAGTTGTTTGAAAGGTAGCACACTAAAAGTATGTTTGATGTAATTTCCCAACAGTGGCAAGTTTTACTGGACTATGTTTGTGGCAGACACCAATATACAAGTCATGTGCTTTTTGCTATCATAATGGGTTAAACTTTCTTCACATTTTCACACACTTAAAAAAAGAAAAATGAAATGAAATAGAGGTTGGCTAGTTTTCACAAATGTAAAACTGCATTCCTGTGCAGATGTTTTGCAACTGCTAAATGTTTGTAGCTAGCTAGCATGTATACCTGTATAGGTTCTCACTCATCCAGGTCATTACAGTTTTTTTTATTATACATTAAACAAGAAAAAAACCTAAAGAAATCCAGTCGTCTTCTTTTCAAACTCTTAGATCTTACAACGGATGCTAATGCTAACAATCCATTAGAAGTTAGCATTTGTTCTTTTGTTTTTTGCTAATTAATTAGCATATTGCAAGACCCATGCAGTGCAAAGATCACCATGTCACAATAAAACAAATCTTGTTCTTACTGGGCAGAACAGAGATAAAACATCACAACCAGTTACACATGGCACCCACATAAACTGGAATGATCTGACAGTTTGTTAACGAGAACATCTGACATGCTCTGTTCAGGTTCACGTACTGCAAGACCTGTAAAACAGCTTTTCTACAAATAAGAATATCGCTTTCTCTTTCGTTATTTATTATTAATTTCCAGCTAATTCTTGCAAATCAAAAGAAAGACGAGTCATCTAACAACCAACATGAAAGTTGTGCTTTGTTTTACTGACACAGGTGCAGTGAGCTTCAGATCTCTGTTACATATTACACCGTGGATGCAAACAATCTTCAAGTGCTTGACAAAGTAAGCCCCAACGTTTATCTCTTGAGCCAATCTGCCCATTCGCCTCCTCAGAGTTACGCCTGTCTTGTCATGACTTGTGGTAATGACACAACTATTACATAGCTGCTGCTGGGTAATGAATTTTTACCGTTTTAAAGTTTGTTTTAAATCCAGAGTGTTTGCAGAGGTACTGTATGTATTCAGTTTTGCCCTTCAGGTGTTTATGAAGAAAGACTTGGAGCACCGCAACCATTTACAGAACTGGAAGTCTAATCATATCAATGTGAAATACAATTCTTGGGCATACTGCTTTCTGGCCAAGTGACGGCTTCAGATCTGCTCACTTAAGAAAATTGATGAGATCATTGCCAAAATGGTGCCCTTGACAGACATTGAAATGATAGCAAGCGTTAAGTTTTATACGATGTAGTTGACTCCAACATAACCATACTACAAGCTCTGATCAACTAGTCAACCCACACGGCACCAGCAGAAAACGGCTGATGTGCTTTCCTCTGTCATGCACAAAAGGCACATTTACTTCGTAAATCAGCCTCTCTTCATTTAAAAAGCAACACTGCTGTGCTAGAAGTTGGCTCTTTATTTACTCCTCCAAGAAGTATCATAAATACAGACACAAAAAGGATTCTAATTGAGAAAACTCCACTTTATTTGATTCATCACTTCAGCAGCCTGATTGTTTTAGATACACAATTGCCACACATTTGGGACTCGAGCAGAGGAAGAGGGAGTGGCAAAATAATATTTAAACAAACAGACAAACATAAAATATTTCTGGATGATGCTAAAATCCCTGCAGAGCACCAAAAGCATGGGGCTTAAAGATTTACTGCAGTCCTCTTATCTTTCATTACTGACAAGTGTGAAAGAGAGGCAAACATATTCTACTTTCTGCATTTCTGTTCTGATCCCAGTCCAACTCGATTAAACATTTGTGTTTCAGAGGATGTGTCAACTTCATTCTCAGAGCACTGCCTGCATTTAGGAGAAAAAAAGGGAGGAAAACTGTCTCAGAAATTAAGTTCTTTAAGACCATCTTCCCCCTCTGTTCTTAATAAAAGATCTGTTTCTTTTTGTTGTTTTTTTCTCATAAAGCTGTGCAATGTATGAAAGCCCTGGAATGAAAGCCAGTACAATAGCTTTATGAAACAAAGGCAGGAAGGAGATTGAGGGGAAAACAGGGGGAAAATGGCATCATCTCTAAACTTAATGAAACAGCATCCTTTCATTTTTTCTGGTAATTATAATAAAGATGGAAAAACATAATAAACGTCTCCCTGCCCCCACCTGCTAACAGTAATTATAATAGACTCAACAATAAATGGTAAAGCAGCACAGAGCTGCATCTTGGGAATTCTCAGGGGTCTGTGGATTAGCTTGAAAAGCCTGAATGATTAAAATACACTAATTAAAATTTTGTGTTCCTTGGTAACTCGTCTTCCAGGGCCCCTTGTGCTGGCAAAATGGGAATAAATGCGACAAAAGCAAATACTCTTTTGGACCTGAATAAATAAACAAGTCTAATCAACGTAATGTTTTTACAGAGCGAGTTACATAAAAACTTCCTTGATGACCTTTCCTTGCAGCCGTACTTTGCACCCACCAGGACAATAGCAAGTATATTTTGACTATGTTGTTCTAATCAAGCAAGACATGCCAGACAGGTTAGATGTCCTATTATGCTGCTTTTGATTAGGCGGTTCAGCCTCATTGTGACTTCTAATTGTTATTTAGAGAAAGTTTGACATCACTGGACAAATAACTTTGTCAGCTGCTTGAGGCTGAAGAGGGATACTCAAGCTTCTAACTTTTGTACACAAACCCAACAAAAAAAAAAAAAAACAGCAGTACATTAATGACAATATGTTACAAATCACTGGTTTGGAGACAGTGGAATCAATTTTGCATTTTCAGATTTCTGCATAGCGTCTAGTATTTATCACAAGTGTGATGAGCAAGGCAAGTGCACTTTTGCTATGCACAGTTTAAACACCAGACATGCAGGGCTTTGTCTTTCTCTTACAATGGGTAATATTCAAAAACTGGAAAAATTAAATCATCTTTTTGGGGGGGTTTGGTCTCCCTAAAGAGTCTCCTGCAAATCGGTACTTTGGCTTTTGTAAACTCTGTGCGGTCACTGGTACTTGGCCCCCTTCTGCCAGGGTGTCAAAATAGCACCTCGCTTCGAAAAAACGCTGTAATTCCTGCTGGTATTACCGAAGAGGCTAAAAAGATTCAAAAAGCCTGCTCCCAAATTTAATTACCTTTGCAGTTAACCACAGCTTAGCAGCCAATGACCTGATATTTCCACTGAAGACTAGCTAAGGGGGGATGGATTGGAGACGGACGCACCGAGTGGGCCACAGAGACTGCCATGCGTGGCAATCCAGGGCGGCTCAGAGCCATCCGGTGGGCATACTCATTGCCAGCAAAGGCAACAACAGCACACATGTGGCCCTATCTTCTGTTGGAGTGCAAATTAGATACAGTTGATTAAAATATTGAGTCATTTCACAGTCACTGTTGGGGGAATAAAAAGAGTGTGAGTACTGAAAATGTGCTGTGGTGTGTGTGTGAGAGAGAGAATATTGGTATGAGGAAAAAAAGTAAGAGAGAGAAAAGAGAGCTCTCTTAAATTTGTACATATTTCTCATTTATATAGATTTCCTTTGACAAACATGCCCTTTCCCAAAGGACAACTTTGAAGCGCCCCTGCTCGCAATATCAAAGAATTCTCAGCAATCACTCAGTCCACGTCACGACAGTACATATATAAGTGTTGTGAAGAGCAGCGTGCAGGGTTATATACCGGTGCTCATGAACGGCAGAACGGTATCCAACATTCAACATCGCGTCCACCCTCCCTCCTTTTTTTTTAACTAAAGAAAGAAAAAAAAGTCCCAAGTTCTTTGTTCACTAAAAAAGTGAATATGATTTGTGTTTTAAAAACTTCTGCCTCGCTGCAATATAACAAAAGAAAATTAACACTTTGGGGTTGCCCTGGTAACCTAATTGCATCACAACACTGCACACAGGAGCCAAAGTAACTGAATTTTGATGAAAAGGCGGTGATAATTTACGGCATTGAGAAATTAGTTGCCGTGGCGACGCGTTAATTACATCTCAAATTAACAATGCAAGTGTAGTGAAATTAAATATAAATCATATTTTCTGCATAAATTACAGGGGTTGATTAGTGCGGGCGCCAGGAGAGAGAGGTTGAGATTCCAAGGGCCTGTCACATCCCCTCCCTCCCTCTCCCTCCTCTCTCTCCCTCTCTCTGTCTTTCCCTCCTCCTATTCCTCAATGCCCCCCCCCCCCATCCCCCCTCCTCATCCTGACTGGTTCCCTTAAAGACAGGGACTGGATTAGTATAGCTGGCCTGGCATATTAGTGGATTTGCATGTTTGTGTGTTATCTGTCCACAAACACTTTTGCACATTTTTGCCAGAACACGTGTTTTGTTGTTGCTGTTGTTTGTTATGCAAGTGCATGTGCACAATTGCAATTTTGTACATCTGCGCTGAAACCGTAAATTCTGCATACGTGTGATTGTTGTACGTGCACGCGTGTGTTTGCCTTTGCTTGGTGCTGCAGGGACAATTCAGATCTTTGAATCCATTTTACACTGCTCCATATTGGAAGACCTTCCACCAAATATCCATTTATATGTGTCAAATAAATATCCATCTGCAGTCACACCCAGCCTCATTACCATGATGCTCAGTGAACACTAAAAAAAAATCAGATTTCAATTAAGAGAATCCAGTGTATACAAGTTTCAAACGTGTGCAATGTCTACCATATAAAACAAAGCGTCTCGATATCTGAAGAGTGTTTCCTACATGCAACATGCCTGGCTGGCTGACAGGCTATGTGTGTCAGCGGGTGTTTAACTGTTTATCTGAGGTTTGTGTAGATCTAAGAAAGAAAGAAGACACAGAAAGCACAGCAGAGAGGGAAAGTGAGTCTCTCCTCCCCTCGATTCCTCATGTGGCCCAACTTCCCTTTAAGCATCACAAACAAACCTCAGGAGTGATGTCAAGGAGGGAGGGTGATGGTGGGGGTGCTGAGCTGAGAGAGAAAGCTGAGCGCAAACACAACAGCAACAGGAACCAACTTCAGCCATCTAAATTATTCATATACCAGATGGATACGTTTCCCCGGGATTTCACACTAAAACACAGCCATTCAGCTTCCCCGCGCGTCGCCGTGTCTATTCAACGGACGGCGCCGGGAATCAAGATAACTATCACTTTATCTAAATCATTTCATGTCTGATTCATATCAACTTTGAAGAGTGGAAGCCCCTCGACACCGTGATCTCACGTTTGTTCTATTCCACAGGCACAATGAGGGGGGAACATGTTCTCTTTCCTCTATCTTCAAAGATGTAGGCAATGCTATGACCTTGTCTGAAGGATATTATACAAATCAGAGGGTCCTTAGAGACGCGTGTCATGTATATCACCGACTACACCTCGCTCGCTTGATGTGAGCTTGTAGGCAGTCCAAAGGTTCGGGGATTGAAGGAAAAGGCAACATGCAGTAAACTGTACTATTGTTTCAGGTGCTCTCCTTATTTACTTTTCAAACTTCTGTGAACCTTTCAAATATAATTTGGGAAAATCTTGAATGTCCAGTTGTTTTTGTTTTGTTATTTGTTATTTTTATGTTATTATACTCCCATGAAATCACAGTTAAATACATCTACAGTGCATACAAAAGGACAAAAAAAGCATAACTCTAAAAAGTTACAGCACTAAAAATGAGAAAATATATAGAGCAAGTTCCTCCAGTTAAATTTTTATTTACTAAACAGGACAGAAAAATTACCCGAAGGAGCAAAACTCATCCAAGTTTGTATAAAGTCTGTGCATTAGTAAAAACCTTCTAATATTTCAAAAGTATTTGATAAAAATAATGATCCTTGGTCTAAACTTTTAGTCACTGCATCACTCATGAAAGGGACTTTCTTCTTCACAAGAGGTCACCGCAGCAGGTAGCTCTGTATGTTTGATATGGCAGATTTATTTATTTATTTATTTACACCTGATGCCCTTCCTGTCACACCCCCAAAGGCATTCGTATCTCCTCCCAAGACTGAACCGGGAATCTTTCCCGTGTTAAGCAGTTGTGTAAACCACCAGAGTAAGGAGCCTCTAGTCATAAAATCAGACACTGAAAAAAGGCTTAAATTTCAAAAGCTTTGAAACATCTTTAACTTTGTATACTTGAATAAAAAGATACAGTATTTACAGCAGTTTAGTGAAAACTAACAGTGTCACATTTTAAATACACTATTAAGTTGGAGATTTAGATTTGGCATGCAACAAAACATTCCCCATTTCCCTGGGCGCAGCTACTAATGGGCAGGAAACTTATCATAAATACCTGCCTAACTAATCCACCCCTATAATAATTACTATGTGCCATTACATTCTACCCCCCACCCGATGTCAACAAATTTAATATTTAACGCAAACTGTCATGCCTCATTTCATACACAGTAACTTCCTTTGCTGGGACAAGGAGGTTGGGATGACCTCAGTCCCTCGGGGTGCTCCTCTGCTATAGTCATCCATTTGTGAATGAAGATGACGACTTTTAAAAAGGACAAGACATCATTAAGAGAATAAGTAGCCTTTCCAGCAGTCTTTTTTGCAACCCCCCACCACCTGGACGTAATTCCAAAGCCTTAAAACAGAACCGAAAGTGGTTGCGAGTGGGAGGGGTGGCGATTTAATGGTCCAATAATGTCTCAGCCAAAGCATAGTGTCCTCCTAGGGTGGTACAAAAAAAAGTAACGCACTGAGACTGACCAGTTTGTTGATTTAAGAGGCAGTTAAGGATGCTCTGAAAGTGCCCACATCGAGTGAAATAAAGCCCTATATAAGGTGACGCAACACAGCAGCCGAAGTGGATACGCTATCCACACAAACGGATGAATTCTATCAAAATACCACATGTCAGCGTGTGACACTGAAACCAAAGATGGTCAAATGACATTTATTTAAGTGGCACATCTTCTACTGTAGATAGAAAAGGTCAATAAAAACAAGTCGGGGACTGCACTATCAAGCTGTAAAAGATGCCTGTGTCATCTGTCCCTATTTGTCGCTTTTTTTCCGTCCTTTTTCCTCATGCTTCTCCTCTCTTTCAGGTTACTGTCTCTCACAAAATGTTAAGTCTAGCAGCATGGCAGGCTTCGCAGGCGTCGCATCATCAGTCATCCTATGCCTAAACATAGGACGAGCTGCAAGTGCGGCAGGCGCAGCATTACTCGACCCCTATCTTAAATCTGCCACTGTTTGCGTTTACTGGGAAATTGGCAACTAAAGTTTTGAAATCTGAACCAATAAGCCGAATAAAATCAGGTTTTAAATGTGACAGGGTTCGCCTAAATGTCAAATAACCTAGTGTATCAAAAAGAAAAGGCAAGACCTTCCCAACAAGTTTAAATAAACCCTGCAGGATAATGCTGGCTCTCCTGGGGGGACCAAAAGCTGATGGCTTTGAAACAGGAGGGAGGGTATTTTCAGCGGGGCTGCCCAGCATGTGAGATCCTGTATGTCTCACAGCTGATCTTGTTTTATTGAAAGGTTGTTTGAAAGGCCCTGAACCCAAGACACCAGTGGTCATGTTTGTTTGGCTTAAAGAGAAGCAGCATTCAAAAGAGCAGCACAAGTAGTCAGAGTACACAAAGGAAAATGAGATGAGTTAGTGCCCGTAGTAGCTCGGAAATACAGGCAGGGAAGATTTGTAAAAATTAATAAAATGGTCTCAATACAGCTTCAATTACAACCTGCTTCGAATGCGCACGGCACAAGCCGAGCTTAGCCCTGCACTGTGCAAATAAGTGCCAAAACCAGCGCTGTTATCAGGTAATGGAGTCAGTGGGAGAGAGAGGGCCTTTGTGAACTTGACACTCCCATTAAGCCCCTACTGGAAAGTGCAGTATTTGATCAGGAGATGGGAATTGAGCAAAAATGAACTGAAACTAGATCCCACATGACTTATTTTCCTGTTGGCTCTCAGCTTTAGGTGTCACTCAGACTTAATAAAGCTTTCAGATTTTCATTTTATCACAGAAAATAGACTGGGCAAAAATAAAATCACTCGGTTTTGCCTTAATGGAGCAAAGTAATGGCGAGGTGAAACTGACACAACACATTTTGCCCATAGTAATACCATCAAAATGAAAGCATATTCACTTCTTGAGTTTTCCAAGAATCAATTCAAACTGAATATTGCCCTTTTCCACACGCTTTATTTCATAATGGTTCCAACAAATACAGCACTTTGGCAATAGCCTGTCACCTCGGGTGATACCAACACAGCTATTTCAACCTATAGAGTTACAGTATTCTCTAGCCCACACTGAGCCTCCTCCACCAACCTATAACTCTTATTTTATTTCCGCACTTTATACATTAGAGGTACATTACACCCATCCCAGTAGATAGGATGAGTCCACTTTTACACCCAGGTGTTACATTGCAAGGTTAGGTCATTCGGATGGCTATGACCTTTGATGGCTCCATCTTCAATGAAAATTATCTGGCGATCTCCGCATTGACATGCACACGGATGCCCTTGTGCTGTACATTCACACTATGGTGATAAGAGCAATTCACTTGGGAGACATTATGGAAATGTTCATTTGGGAATTACGAATTATAATTAGAATGTATGGCCACATTTCTCTGTCTTAAGTATGGTGGGGTTTGCTTGGTTTTACAGGCACGGCACTAAGAAGCGAGAGCAGGACGTTTCCTGCATCTTTCCTGAACTTTTCCTTTTGCGGAGCGTACGGCTGCTGTGTTTATCATTCAAGTCTTCTTTAGAGAAAGCTTTGCTTTTAAAGAAGTAATTAGACCAAGTAAAGTGAGAGGAAAAATCCAACTCTGAGTCCCGAGTGTTCTGGTAAGCGATTAATTATTCTGAGGAAGACAGATGTTAAATTGTGTATGCCCATCAGCGCTAAGACTTTCTGAAGATTTATCATTCATGTAAATCATGAATAAAATATTTCCTTGTTGTGAGAAAATGCTACATCTGTTTGGCGCATCATTTACTCCCGACTGCAGGAAAATAAGCACAAAAATCTGACCTATTAAAGCTCGTTTTTGACACACAGTGGACATTTAAGCGTTTGAGGTATAGAGATTCAAATCTGTATGTTGTTTGCAAACGATTGTATGAATGTCGTCCCAACTGAACCAAACTCTTCTCCTAAGGGGCCTCGTGTATAAGGTAAACTAGTACTGCATGTACACGAAGCTTACGTTTTTATTATCTGCTCAAATGTATGAATAAATAAGCAGAAACTGTGAAGCGAATGGGATGGTGTCATGGGGATCAGGGACAAGGCAATGGTGGTGGCAGAGGTTGAGCCACAAGCCACCGGGACGGCAGCGTCTCCAATCGCCCCTGGCGACCATCACGTTGCCATGCTCCGGAACAGACAGGCCTGCTCGCACAACAGATGGAACTAATGATGCGAAACAAAAGAGATCATTTCACCGTGGTCCTCTAGGAAGCCACAAAGAGAGGCTTGGAAGTTTGAATGATGGGATCAGGGGACTTTCATGGGGTTAGATATGGATAGCCTTTTTTTTTTTTTCCAGGAGGTGCTCAGATGAATAGGAAAAAGGATCTTTGATGTTTGCTACTGAAAGCACCAAGTTTAAAAGGCGACTATGAAAAAAATAAGAAAAATGGAAATTAATGTTGAAGCTCTGCTGATGATGCCCAGTAGGGATGGGGTATTTCTTTTTTCCTAGATAAATATCAGGTCACATATCAGACATCAGAGCCTCGAGGTAAAATTTTCAATAATGGAGAAGACAGTTGTGAATCTGTAGTTGTAAAAACGTTTTAGCATAACATGTTTAACGGTTCAGTCAGTTTTACAAATAACCTTAACTGCAACTAAACACGGTATTAACCATAAAGTTTTCACTTCCTGGTTGAAACTAAAACTCGTTTCAGGTCAGCTCTTTCTACCGAATACTTGGTGAAGAAAGAAGAATTTTAATTCTAACATTTAAGGTACATTTTTACAAGAAAATAATATCGAAACTGTCTACCGAACACGGCTTTGTCCTGCCGCTGTGTTAGATAACGGTTATAAACAAACGGCCGTGTCCTGAACAGTCAAAAACAAATCAAATTTGAGCTGAGGACATTTGCATATCCTGAGGGACAGGATTAGATTTAGAGGTCATGTCTTACGAGCTAGTTCTCAACAGATGCCAATGTAACGTTTCTATGTCAAGTACATTCCATTGAAGCCCAGCCTGTTTTCCCAAGTCCGACAGTCAGAGAGAGGGAGCGCTGCTCGCTAAATGCAGAACGTGAACTGAGAGAAGCCAAACACCTTGGGATGGGATTTAACCAGGATGGAACAGAGTAGAGCCCAATCCATGCCCATCCACACATGGAGGGGATCACTGGGAAAAGTTCAGCTCCGACGCTGACACAAACAGCGGAGCAAGGCCTGTATTAGAGTCAGGTTAGCAAAGATAACACTATCAGCCTGATCCCCATGGGTACCAAATGCCGGGCCTTGCTGGCAAATAAAGCTACAGTGTCTTGACTCCTTGGCACATTAGCTCTGATTACAATGACCTTCATTATATCAGCTACCCTTATTACAACACGTAGAAGGCGTCTCTCCCCTGGGCAAAGCACAGTGGGGGAAAGAGTGAAGGAAAGTGTGGAGATTCACTTGTAAGGACTGAGCTATGAAAGCTAAAGCACAGACCTGTGCTGTAGTGCACAATTACCACCTGTGAAAACACTCATAACAGTCACAACTGATGACTAGTCACTTCACTTGAAGAGAGTTTGTAGATGTATTATTCAATTCAGATTCAAGTGTACCGCAGTGATCTCCTGGTCACTCAGATATAATGGTACTTGAAACATGAGAACTAATTTAAACTTTTATTTTGAATCTATGATTTTCAAACTCAAAACTCTGAGGAAGCTTTCCAGCGCAATACCAAAAATATGTGGGTTTTTTTTACATTACTAAAAATGGATATTTTGACTGAACCACCAACACTGTGTGAGTTTTAATAGATTTCAGGTGTGAATAATAACATGCTTGACTATTCAAGGATTTGCCTACGGAGGCAGCCAACCCCTGCTTAATATGTAACAATGTCGTTAACCTCAATTTCCTGCCTATTCTGCCCCTCCACAGGCCACATTGTTAGCTTGAGGAAGCTCTTGGCAAAGACTACCGCCGTGGTGGTGACTCTCATTCAGTCTGACCACCCTGCAGATACGGGGATTCTCCCCCGCAGACCTGCTCATCCCTCCTTCAGGCCCCTCACTGTGCAGCTCACCCTCCCTCTTTGTTGGCAGGTGACTCAGAACAACAGATGTTGGCCTGAGAGAGCCGCTACATCGCAATCACCCAGCTCTGCCAACATGCCCAACACGGGATGAGTCGAACTGTGGGGGGTTCTCAGGACCATCCTTTCAGCCAGCAGGGGAGAGGGGGTGGGGGGGGTTGTTTATGTGCCGAGATACAAGGAGGTAAAGGAGTGGGCAAATCAGCTTGCTTTGGATTAAGAACAAATCAGCAGATTTTAAGAATCACATCAACACCTGCAGGAGGCGTGGGATACCGAGCACTAAGTGACACACACAGTATCGTTTTCAGCCTCTCATTCACATTTTTTTGTCAAAGCATAATTCCTGAGGAAGAATAAAGACATAAAAGTGATATAGCCAAGAGTGCACTTAACAGAATCAGAGTTTAAGCCATGTTGATCCCCTATGACAGTATGTTAAAAAAAAAAAGCAAATAAAATTGTAACTTAATTATAGATTTATAATGAGCCACTGCACCACTGCCAAAAACAAGTCCCATACCAAGGCAAACAGGCACCTGCTGAATGCTCTCTGCTCATGGGTTTTCATAGCTTAATTAATCTATGCCTTGGGGTATCATGACTCGAACGTGCTGCTTCTGTGCATGTTTGAGACAATTAAGTTGCTCCAAGAAACAGAGGTGCAACTTTGACATGGAGCAAAGACAGCAATACCGCACATTGCATGACACATTTTGTGTTTTGCGAAAGTCAATTATCCAATAATTTGTTTCCCACTGAAGAAAACAGAAAACTAATGACAAATGTGCGAACTGCTTTTTTTTTTTTTTTCTTTCTTTTTTTGGTATACAATTGAATTACAAATCACATGGGCCGATCTGTCAAAGACAGGGAGGAAAGCCAGTGGCAGTCTCTTTTTTTACCTATATTTGCTATACCACATAAAAATGGTGCATGAATAAAAGTTAAAGACTCACCTTCCTGTTGAATAATGTCTGCTGAAGACTAATCCGCTGAGGAGTTATCGCCTCTGGCCGATGCTCACTCTACTGCCATCTGATTTCTGTAGATAAACATAAAACAGCTGTTTACATCACATATAGTCCGTTTACATCACATGTAGTTTCTTTGAAATAAGAGATTTAAAGCATTTGCGCAGATTGCAGCAAAGATGCCATTACCAATGTTGCAAATAACAAACTGAATGTAGAGGTTAATATCTTCAAACCACCAAGTCACTCAAATGTGTGAATCTATGGGACAATAAAGTTTATATAAAATTTAGTTTTTATGTCCAATATACAGTATTTAAAACCAAACTTCTCAAATCAAAATCAACTTCTTTTTCTCTTTTGTGTAGAAACCTCTCTGTGGAGCAGTTTTGCATTCAGCGATGCAGCTGGTTTTGGTAAATAAAGGGGAAACAACTCATTTTATGATGGTCAAACAAAACAAGCACATCAGTACCCCGTTTTCTAAAGGCTTTGGCTCCAGAAGTGAACTTCCCATTCATTTTCATTTATTGACGAAAATCCTGATTTAAAGAGTTTAAAGGCTTGAACCAAGACAACCAGCTATGAGTGAATCATGACCATAAAAAGATTTGATATGCAGAAAAAATAAAGGGGGAAAAAAAAGACCAAGGTGCAAGACTGTTTACATGATTACTTGAAAGGCATTACTCATCCCATAATGCATTGCAAATTCCACAGTATCCAGATTCCACAGTATCTTTAAGCTTTATTGAAAATCAAACCTTATCATTATCATAATGTTTATATGGTTAATAATAGTGTTAAATATTAATAGTAGTTTCGAATCTAATTTGCATTTTGTGTTTTGTGTAGTAAAGCATAAATCAAAATATCATCCCTGACTGCAAACACCTCTTCGGCAGTTTCTTAAATTGGTTTGTTGGGCTTGGACACTTCCATGGTAACAGCGGCGTCCACCGATCAGAGATGACGCTGTTTTTAGTTTAGTCCTTTCCATGACTTTGCAAACAAGCGCACTCGGAGAGAATGACTCGCCTCAAAGGGCTGTTCTAAAACACTGATGTTTTATGATGTTTTTATTACAACATCCTGACGTCAACCTGCTTTTATAACAACACCCAGATATCTGAACTTTGACCTATGACCTTAAAGCATTACATAGTAAAATTATATATTTTATTATCTTTAGCCATGTGACTGAAGCAGAATTAGCTGACTTCTTCGGCATCAAATTTGAGATTTTAAGACATATTCGTGCCATGTGTGATTTTGCTAAATTTTATGTAATCGCTGTGATGTTGTCGTGTGTTGTACAGCTCACTCAGATGACATGATGCCCATTGTGGTTTCTTTAAAAGTTTTTTCAAGGTCAACTTTGACCTGGGGTGCAAACAGCCCGGTACTCAAGGCCACAACTTCCTAGAATATTGTTGTGAAATTTGAAGACGACCCATAAATAAATTATACATTTCATGTGAACTTGACCTTGATCTGATTTTCACCAAAATTAAATTAGCTCGTGTTTTACCACGACACAAAATTTGAGCACGATATCTTGAAAACCGTGGCTGCTTGACAGCTAACGAACAGAACTGACTGCATACTCTGGAGAGAATAAACTGCATCTTTGTTAAAACGAGGTGGATATCGCACAGACTTGTGGTTTCTACAGGAGCGCGTGCCATCATTTCACAATGCTGTAGCTCAGAGTAAGTCTGCTTTGGATGGTTACAACATTACTGCTCATAATCAAAATCCTTACGGAAAATATGAATGAGATTTTCCATTTTCGGAACCTCGCTGCTGAGCTCTGTCAGGCGTCTCACTGTAAGGCTTAGTTAAGGCAAAGTAGAACTGCAACTATGCAGATAGAGTTTTGCTTTGTTATTACACAAAACATGAAACAAACATTTGAGTGAGAACGGTGTTTGTATGTTTACTGAAAAATCTAAATGGATATGGTAATGATTTATTGATATAAAATACACTATAAATAACTGCCGACCAAAATGAATTAGGACGAAAGTATAGAATTCTCACGACTGCTAATTACCAGCTTGAATGAGCCTGATAACTAAAAGAGAAAAGGTATTAAATGCAATAATTATTACTATTGCTAATTACATTTCCAATTATGTAACTAATGAGAACAGCTTAATTATCAGTACATTGGATAAATAAGAGTTTTGCTTTCCACCATTTGTGATTGGGGTGGTGATTTGGCCACGATATCAAGGGCAAGTCCTCTGAAACGCACAAGAAAAACACTGTAGCTCCCTTTCTTCAATGGTAATAAAACATTTAACATGTAAATTAAATGCATATTCATTTATAGATTTGATTATGTCCTTTGCACTGTGTGTGAAAAAAAAGGAAAATCAGATATCAAAGTTATCGCAAGCCAGTATTTCGGCCTTAAACAACTGCATTTATCATTCAGTGCAAAGCCATTATAGCTTTTAAACAAACGGGCAGCTGCACTTCATTTTATTTTTATTAATTTATACTTAAAACCATCTCTGCAGAAAAAAAATGAAACTTTGCCTGAAATTTCTTTAAAAAGAAAGAAAGAAAGAAAGAAAGAAAGAAAGAAAGAAAGAAAGAAAGAAAGAAAGAAAGAAAGAAAGAAAGAAAGAAAGAAAGAAAGAAAGAAAGAAAGAAAGAAAGAAAGAAAGAAAGAAAGAAAGAAACTCAGCCAGACAGAAAAATATCAGTATTGTAAACGTGGAAGCTCAGTAAGTTATAGTATATAAGATTGGGGTGCAGCAGCAGACTGTGAGCATGCAGAGGTCAGCCTTCCCTCTTGCAGGTTATGAGCTTTTTATCACTGCCTAATCAATGTCGGCAAGTTTAAAGAGACAACATTCAGGATTTTATCTAACTAAGAGATTTTCTTTCATGATACCAGCTTATCTGCTACTCTACGTTGAAAAAGGGTTTTGTGCACATGAGGGGAAAAAATTTAAAAAAGGAAAACGAAAGTATCTCGTTACCGTAGAGGGCAGGCACAAGCCTAGAGAAATAACGATGCCCAGATCCATCCAATAAATCTGAATCTATCTGGTTGATGGTTGCCATCATCAGCACCCATACCCATACATACGCCCACCTCCTCCACGAGGTAAGCTGAACCCCACGTGGCTGCATCATGCTCAAGAGTCTTGAAACGGTGCTGATATTTCTCACATTCCTTAAGGGCGTTGCTCTAACTTTAGGAGAGCGGAAGTGTTGCAGAGGGCCATGTCTAAGTGCCAAGCAAAGGCACGATGGATTAGAGTCGTATCTTCCACATGGCTGCTTCCTAATCCTACCATCTGAGGTAAACACAGCACCAGGTGAGGCAACACGCCTGTCTGAGACACCGCTGGAACACAGAGGGATCTCCTCCTCAACACCCACGGGTCTGCTACTTCCGACTACCATGAAACACAATCACAGTGGGTTGTAGCAATAACAGGGAAATTATTCGTTTTCTGGTCTGCCTTTAATTTTTAGGCTGCACGCACACAAAACAGCACAGCGTGTCAAAAAAATGGACAGTTGGAAGTTCTTTTTTTTTTTTTCTTTCAGCGAGTGTTTACACTTCTGTTTTTAAGAGCAGAACTCGAACATCTGGTTGAGCTCTTTGTGTTTTTGGTGTTTTCTAAAAGTGAGCAATAAAGTGATACTTCAGCGTGTGTCACCGCCGAGGAATGCTGCCAACTTTAGTTTCAAAGTCTCTCCCCTCTGGACTCAAAGGCAGGACAAGAGGAGGAGCAAAAACAAGCAAAAAGCTCAGAGAAACATTCGACGTGCGTGTTTAAGATAGAGACGCTTTTTTTTGGTTGTTTTGTTTTTTTTAAAATATCTGGATCATTACGTAGAAACAGGTTTTGATTTGTTATGGCATGACTGTTTTTCAGTACATTTTTCACACATGACCTCATGATGTGAAAAAATGTACACACCCATGGAACAGGTACTTGAGGTAAAAAGAAAAAAACACTGACAGAAAACAACAAAACAGAACTTAAAGATGGGTATTTCACAAGTAAATTAGGTTTGTACTTTGTGGTACGGTATTTTCCATTACAGACATGACTCATCTATGAATAGTAAAGTACAAAAGAGAAGGCACTGACGCAGAATATTTAACATTTACCAGAATTGTTCAAAAAATTCAAATACATTCAAATCCAAAAAATAAGAAAGAAAGTGTAGAGAACTAATTTTTTAAATAAATGACATCAACATTTACAAGAACTGTTAATACTAACACAAAAATGTATCTTGTGGGAGCAACAAAGCATCTATCTATCCATCTATCTTATCTTATCTTTATTTACAGGCCAGTTCTGTAGAGTATTGAATTTCCCTGCAAATTGTACAGCTGTTTTTGTTATGATTTTAAGTATCAAGGTGTTCTGAAAAACACTATAATACTGCAAATACAACCTAGAGCCAAGGAACTTGAGAACACCTTGTCAGAACATGTGAATGAGGGACGGTTCTGAAAAAGTGCATATTTTGATTTTGGTGATAAAACAACAATCCCAGGGGCTGAAATGTGTTAACTATTAAGTGACTGTGAAACCTTTTGATAAAATGTGGAGATGACTCGTTAACATTTAACAAGACAACAGTTAACAGCTTAATCTGGAAAAAAGGCCAAAAAAAACGTACCTTCAAGAGAGGAAAAAAAGCAAAAATCTGAACCTGCAAGGTGAGATTTTCTGTGGTTATGTTACCCTTAGGCATGAGTACTAGATAAACACATTGTAAAATATGCACTACCCACTTTTGTCACGCAACGTGGCTTTAGCAAAACGACATCACCATTGCAAATAATGTAATCTCCCATAAATGCAATATGCAGCTGACCCACCTTACTTTCTTTGCCTGATTTTGTTTTTCATACTCTTTGTTGACACTAATATAGTAAGCTATAAAACAGAAGAACAAAAACGTACTCCCTGAATAGCTGAGTGAGTGTTTTGTGTCACAGTGACCGCATCACCCCAGAAAATGACGCTCACCTAACCGGGCTTGGATTTAACTGCTGGTTTTCATATTAAATGAATGAGCAAACTCTAATTTCATGTTTGTACAGCACTGAAATACAAAGTAAACAGTCTCCCTGTGTTTGTTTGCCTTGCAAATGTATACTAGTAGTTATGGTAAACCATATAGAAACAGTTAAATTCCATCAAGTAGACAGTCTACTGACTGAGTGAGCTTGAGTCCTACCAGTTTAAAGAGATTGTTCAAGTCTGGAGTGTGTACCAAGAATGGACGTGTTGATTATGTATGCTAGGAGTGGTACAGTGTTTTATTGGAAAATTTACACCCGTGCAGTGATTTATATAAATCAGTAGTGCCCACAAAGCAGTAAAACTCTAATTGTTTCTTCCATTTTGAAAGTCTAGCGTCCATTAAGGATGCAGTGAGTAATAAAAAGGACTTTTAATCAATCCTCTCTTGTTGATGAGCTGATGTGCGAATGGGCTATCCTACCTGACAGCGGTACCATATGTTGATTTTTTTTGTTCTTACAGTCAACAAAGAGACAGAGGGAGCTTACTGCAGTGCAGGTGAATGCCTTTACAATACACTTTAATTGAAACACTCTGATGAAAGGGGACAATTTATCTGACTTGGATCTTGCCTCTTTGATCCGTTTTCGCATTTGTTGAAACATTTGCTGAATCCGCAAAAAGATTCTAAAACCAAAATGAATACAGCCGCTCTCATCTTTTCAATATTAGTGCCTTTCATAACATTACAAAGTCATTTTAAGGCACGTGTAGGAGGCCGGCCACGTTGCTCCCTTTTGCGCATGTTGCAGTCTCTGTAGTGACCCTTTCATTGTCAGATTAGACTGGCCGACCCCTTCTCGACCGGCTGGCACGGCCACAGTAAATCCTGGAGACTGCTCATGCTAGGGACCTTGGGTAATTAATAAAATCCCCATTACATGCCTTGTGCCCGTTGTTTGCTATTTCAACACCCCATTTGTGCCACGATTACAGTCATTATCAGTCACCGCCATTAATTCTCCACCCGAAGCCAGAACTGCATACTAATAAATTGGGCTCTAAAATTTCTTTACCTTTCAAGGAGTTGGTGTTGGAACTCGGCCAGGAAGTGCCACTCCAGATTAGGAGTCATCTGGTGACTCGGAAGGAGCCCTTTGAATAGTAGGCTGCTGCATCTTTGGAGATAGTTCAAATTCCCTCTTTGATTATTTTCCTTTCCCCTCCAAAATGAATCTTTATTAAGCTTAAATCCTGAATAAAATGAAATTAGCAGACTGCAAAATATTGCTTTCTTTTCTGACTCTATTCCCTTGTGCACGCATGCAAATTATAATGCTTATTTATGTAAATGAGGTGTCGTCTTTAATTAGTTTTGCTTGAGGGCATTAAAATACATGTATTCTTTCCCCAAAAATGATTTGTTTTGTTGCTCTGCTCAGTTTAAGTTCAAAATGAGTGATTATGCCAACTAAAAAGGTTTATTAATTCTCCAGTTTTCTTTTTTTTTTGTTTTCCTTTCCCTTCTTCTTTTGCAGAATTATCTTCTCCACCCACTTCCTGGGAAGAGTGTATTCTCTGTGAAATCGAAAAGCCTCTTCAGGCAGCACTCTAAGCACTACTCCGACAAGCACTTGTAAAGGTCCCAGGTTGAAACCACATGGTAGAAATGCACTTCCACTCATCAAATCTGAAAGCTGTGCTCTTCAGCAATTCTCTCTATACGTACGTGCTTTGCCACATGACTTTTTGAATGACGACACGGGAGATTTGCTCAACTGTAGCACTTTTCAGTCGCTTGTGCGTCTCAATGTTTTGTTTAATCATGGTAAAGGACGCCGTGCTTCAGTGACGTGCTCGTTCGTTTCGGATTTTTATCCATACATCACAGACTTACACTGACAACATAACCTATCTTCAGAGTGAGGGCTGCGGCATTAATTAAATGTTATTAACGATGTAAATTCCACCATCCTGTCAGCTACTGTGGCTCGCCTCGAAGCTGAAGAGAGCACGACCCGCTTAAAGATGATCCGCCTGATTTGGCCCTTATTTTAATATTTGTTTAAAAGGATTCGCAGAGTTACAGTAAATCTACTGCTGCTCGCTGTTTTTATGCATTTACTCCTGATTTACAGTCCTTTGTTGAGAGGCTATCGAACAGAAAACAGCTTTATGGCACTGCAGAAGGTGTTGGGTCAACTTCAGTTAGAAGCAGCCACTGACTGTGTCGTGCAGTATTTCATACCACTTCAGGTTGAAAGTGACCAACTGCAGCTCTGGTTATTGTTCAATATCCTATCAGTATTCAGCATCACTTCAACTGCTCAGATGAGCTGAAATGGCAAGTTAAGATACCCCCCTCCCCAGCCTCCAAGTATGATTTATGGAAAGGAAGCTAAAACCATTATAGCATTTTTATTATTATTGTTCTTTCAAGGCTAATGCAACAATAGATTTTTGCATGATTGATGCGTTATACTAAACATTAGAGGATTACATTAACTTTGCATAGAACAGCAGAATGACATGAGATTACTTATTGTTATTTTTCCACCACATGATCATTCTGTAAACACAGCACATATAGTAATTCTCGGCATATATCGATCACTGTGTACGCATCCTACCTACGTTTGATGCAGCTTAGCCGGCTTTCGACACTGCTTTTTAGAGAGAACTATGAACTCCTGTCTTTTTCTGGAAAACTTTGTGAATGGCAGTCCTTCAGAGATTAAACAAATATAAGCCACTTTGATAGCCTCTCAACCCCCCTACCCCCCTTCATTCTGCAAATTATTAAAACTCTAGGCTCTTGTGGGAGGGAATATGGCAGCAATATGCTGATACTTCAATCATCTGGGAGGAAATTCCACGTGTAATAAAGAGGAATTGCATACAGTATACAGTACAGCCATGAGTTCTCTTTCATGGCATGTGTGATAGAAGAACTATTCAGACCACATCAAACATCATGCATTATTCCTCACACATTAGGCACAGGCAAAGCCTCAGACCAGACTCAGCTTCTTAAGGTGTCCTCTCCCTTCATTTATTGCAACAAAGTTTTTTTTTTCCCTGCTACATTTATTTACGAGCTTAAAGAACAGAGAAAAAAAAAGTTGACCCTCTATAAAGGCCTGTTTTCACACACGACTCTGCAGGGTTCACTCAATATACAAACAGGACTTTACCCAATGTTGGTCTTTAAAATCAAAAGCGGTAATCCCGCAGTTAGTCTTTTAGTTTTACTTAAAATAAATAAATAAATAACGTCTTCAAAATGTTGTCACACTTTGGATGCCTTTTATAGGCATTTGTGCTTCTGTGTTTGTCATGTCCAGGCCATGCAAGCAATGATGGGCATCCAGCCAACTGATTCTTCGCCCAAAGTGCTAATTTGTGCCACTCTAGTGTGCACAACGCTATAATTACCTGAAAACGTAAACTGGAAGCTATGCCTGACAAAGACAAGAAACTGTAATAAAACTGAGCTTTTGGTGCTCAGTTGCGGTGACTCTTATAAGACATATTAATGGGATGTTTAAAGGATATGGCACTTTTCCATTTGTCTTGTGGAAAAAATCTTGGGCAAAACACCTGGTGCGCTAAGTGCCTGCAGTCTGAACACTGAACAACAGCTAGCAGTCATGGAGCTCTTTTATAAAGCGCTGTCACTTCTAAAAGATTTTCTATTAACTACGTACTGCAGCTTCGTACCACGCTTGTCCTTTCTCGACACTCATTATGTGGCAAGTTAATGAACTACCAAAGTCAGATTTCAAAGGATTGTATCTTGTAAATTGCATTAAATAGCAAAATAGCCATCTGTTTAAAAACATATCACTTAAATCAGTCGGCTTTTGCTCTTCTCCTCTTTTCTGTTGGGATGTTTGATGCATGAAAAGGGGGTTTTGTGACTGATGACTAGCTTCAGGTTTCTTAACAAATTAGACCAATTAGCCCTTTTCCAAATAATTCACTCCATATTTAGCAGTCACACAAACAAAATTCTTTAGAGAATACAAATTTGGTGGCCATTAAGTTACATATGGGCAATGCACACTGAATGTGACACGTGAAACAAACAAAAGCAGAGAACGTAACATCGCACTCGCAGGGGGATGATGAAATCACCACACCATATAGGAAAATCCAAAGAATTAGGATTTAGAATTGTATTTTAAAATATTTTGCATTTAATGCAGTTAATGACTGCCGTACGTGTGACGATGTTCATGTAAAGGTGATTTCAGATTGGTGTTCCTGTTAGGGAAGAGATACAGATATATATAAACGCTATGATCACCACAGCAAGATGTGTAAGTAGGTAAGCTAAAAATATATTTTTTTATTTAACCTATTCTTGGTAAATGTTTTGTGGCAACAGTAGGAATACAGTGCTTAACAAATTTATTATACCAACCTGTAAGAATAAGAAAACAAACAAGTTTTTCAAAAACGTTTTTGAATGTGAATTGCTCAAGTCACATTTTTATACCCTAATTTGAGGTGGCACAATGAAATCACAAATGAATGACATTCAACCATTAAATCTATTTTTTTTGTTCAGGAATGCATGTAAATAACTAACTTGGCATCTTAATCAAAAAGTAATAATGTGCTTTTGCTTACTCTAATTTTGTCAACTGTCATTACTGTTAATTTAGGGCAGCTGTGACATAAACCTTAAATTGGGTGGTGGTCTAAAACAAATTTGTTAAGCGCTGTATATACGGAAGATACATAGAGATTGGGTGATTTCTCATGCTTTAAATGTTTCAAAATAAATGGGCCTTGCACAGTAGATACACTAGTTCATCTGTTCAAGCGTTCATTATGCAAATATCTAATTGGACAATAAGCATGTAATAAGCATTTAAGCATGTAGACAGGGTCTTTCCAAGATATGCAGAAGAGCATCTCTGAGCACACAGCAGCAGAAGACCACACTCCTGCCAGCTAAGAACACAAAACTGAAGCTACAATTTGCTCACCAAAATCAGACAACAGAATATTGGAAAAAATACTACCTGAGCATTGTTGCAGAACATGTCCATCTCTTTATATACCACAATGTGCCCATGGTAAATGGCCTGCATTTGTATAGCGCTTTTCTAGTCCATAGGACCCCAAAGCGCTTTACACTACATTCAGTCATTCACCCATTCACACACACATTCACACACTGGCGATAGCAAGCTACATTGTAGCCACAGCTGCCCTGGGGCGCACTGACAGAGGCGAGGCTGCCGGACACAGGCGCCACCGGGCCCTCTGACCACCACCAGTAGGCAAACACGGGGTTAGTATCTTGCCCAAGGATATTTGGCATGCAGCCAGGGTGCAGCCTGGGATCGAACCACCGACCTTCTGATTAGTGGCTGACCTGCTCTGCCACCTGAGCTACAGCCACCCCATCGTCTGTCTCCAAAAGGATAATGCACATACATCTCTTGAGTTCACTGTACTCTATACTCACCACATCCCAATCCTTTGGGATGTGGTGAAACAGGAGATTTGCATCATAGAGCTGAAGCCAGCAAAGCTGCAGCAATTGTGTGACAATATCACGTCAAGATAGACCAAAATCTCAGAGGAACGTTTCCATCACTGAAGTTAAAGCAGTTCAGAAGGCTTGTTAGTACCCACTTGGACCAAGAATAACTATGTGTACCTAATAAAGTGGCTAGTGACTGCAAAGCTACCTAAGGATAGATAAGGCAGGTTCTACAGGCTTTACATATCACTGACTTTAACACTGTTTAGCAAACTGAAGAACCATAATATAATGACTTAACTGCTGAAACATCAGATAGTAAATGAATATGTAAATTTGTCAAAATTAAGTAAATGAATGATTTAAAAACAACTTATTTACTCTGTGTGATCTGTAGAGAATCAAACAACTCCCCCAAAATATATTTCATCAGTCTAACTCTAAAGAACTACCTTTCACCTGACTTAAAACTGCACTCAGTCCACTGTTTATATGAGGATTTTTGGCCCTGAGAAACTAATTTGTTCACAAAAGGAACATAATATTATGCCTTTCATGTTCTTTTTGTAAATCATATCTTTCTGTGAATTCAATAATAATTCAGGGAAGAGAAAATACTAAGAACTCATACAGCCCGTATTGTAAAAACCTGTAGGTGCAGTTACTTTTTTTTTTCAGTGACGCAAATGCCAGGAACATATTTTTTTGTTTGTCTGCTGTGTCTACTGAAACCAAGCATACAATGTGAATGGAATGCTCATTCTCAGACATACCTCTAAACAGACCATTTTTCTTGCCATTTAAAATATGAGATCTCTAACTCTTGCGAATCTTGCATGGGCAAACCTGTTGGTCAGATGCACAAATATCTGAGCAGCACTACTGCTTATGAAAGAATAACCCTTTCATATTTTTTTTATCATTAAGATCATTTCGTTCATTTGCAGATTTTGTATGCAAAATAACTTAACGCAGACATAAACTGAACAAATTTAGACTTAAATGTACAAGATACTTAAACACATATACTAGAATTCAACACACTGAGCTTAATCAGGAGACAAAAGAGAAAAGAAAGTTCCAGTTAAGAAAACTGTCCCTGCAAGTTAACTACTATTTAAGAAAACAGACGATGTATAAGCAGAAAGAAGTTTAAGAAGACAGAACTGGGCAGACAGGTTCAACTATTATTTACTGTAGGCAGATGTAATTATTTCTAATAAAAGTCTCCACCACCAACAGTTAGTACATTCCTGTGATGCATAGCAGGTCAAAACTAAAACCAAGATTGTGCGTGCTCTGTGAATGTGACTGCTGCCATTGCTATAACAGAGAGAAAGTGTCTTTTGTTTTTTTCTTTCTTTTTTTTTTTAAATAATAAATCTGACGAATCAAACATGTCGAGCTACCCCTTGTGGCGACCCCTTGTGAATAAGGGAGCAGTTACAATTTTAAATGACTCCCATGACACCTTCATATCCTCAGCAGAAGAATTTGTGGACAGCTACTTGAAAAAAACAACAACTTTGCAATAGACAAGACGTCCAGAGAAAAGGAAATGTGGAATAAATCTCAGCAGGACGTCATCAATTGATGACTTCCAAGAGTAAAAGAGGTTTGTGTATTTGTAAATGAGCAGTTCTGCTGTTAATCCCGGGATTACACTAGATGTGACGTTCAACTTTTGGGATGCAATTCCATTTTTTCTGATTTTGCCCTGGGATTCATCAAGCCTACTTTTTTCCAGTTCCATAGTTTGATTTCAGCTATCAGCAGACTAGGAAAAAACTAGGAAACATTCTTTATAGTTAAAGGAATATCAGGTTTGATTTAGACATTTAAAAAAATCATTTTAGAGAATTATTAGAAAGAGAAACATTCAGTTGCTATCTACTGTGGTGTTGTAGTTAGCACCATTGCCTCACTGTCAGAAATTCCTGGGTCTGAATCCACCAGTCAGCCAGAAGCCTTCCTGATGTCTGCATGAGAGAAGCCGAGTACTCCAGCTTTCTCCCACAGTCCAAACACTGCATGCTAGGTTAATCGGTGACTCTAAATTGGCTGTGGGAGTGAGTCTGAGTGGTTGTCTGTCTCTCTGTGTTTGCCCTGTGATAGACTGGTGATCTACTCAGGATGTATCCAGTTGGGAAAGGCTCCAACAATCTGCTACCAATATAATATTTGACAGCATGCCCAAGATCCATAAATACAATAAAAAAAATTCAAAAATGTGCCGGTGCTGATCAACTAATTCATTTCCACTAGTCTCATTACAGTTAAAAAAAAAAAAAAAAAAAGCAAGCCGCTGGCATAACGAAAGTGAAATACCTGCTAGCTTTCGCCATGCCATGTTTGCTCTCAGGCTAGCTGCTGCCACATGACAAAATAAACACAGATCAATTTATTTCAAAAGGTCAGCTCAACGATCAGCACGTTGTCAAGGATACCCAATCTAGCTTCTTTTTTTTTATATTAAGATTGGACCATCACCCAATACAAATGTCAAATTGATGAATCCCTAGTTCTGTTCTGGCCTTCGTGCAGCTTTAAAGCACGCTCAGACTAATTTAGAAGTATAGCATTGAATGTGCACAGGATGTTTTATTTTGAAAATTCACTGCATGTTCTTTTTGTATCTGACTTCCAGCACTTCATCTCTTTTTGTGCAGCTCCAACAGAAAAAACTAAAAAAGTTCAGCACAGAGTTTTAGTAGTGCAAAGGAGTGCCGGTGCTGCTCCTGAAATTCACTGTACGTGCACTGGGATGAACTGGAAGGATTATGCCGGTGTGACACAAAGCAGCCATGCCTAGTGGGATTCGGGCCTAAGGCAGCTTAGGAGTGCAGCGACATTTGTGAGAGTGCACTGTAAGAGCTAAATAAAGATTTTCAATCATACAGGATTGTCTAATAATTTCTGCATTTGTTTTCTTTACAGACCCAATAATCAGAAAGGATTCTGTCACCTCTCACTTAGAAGTTCAAGATATCCTATCAAGAAAATAATTTTACAGGAATTATTATGCAAAGACTTCATAGTAGCAATGACTATCTGAAGGTAGTTAGCATCCTTGGAACACAAGAAAACAAGAATAATCAGAAACAGCAGAGAAACTCTCATAAAAAATAACTGTTTTCAATAACAACTGAGCATGTAAAGGAACTGTGGCAACTTTGAATTGTTTTTATGCAATTCTACTTATTTTTTTTTACATTTTAAATGAGGTTTTTTTTACAAAGAGAGAGCTGATTAGACCTTTAGGAGTTTGAGATTTTAAACATTTTTAATTTGACAAATTTTTGACCCTTTTGTGAAGTCTGCAATCCTAATCATTTTACACATATCTAAAATGGAAAAGGTAATCAAAGTGAAATAGCTTCTTTCTTTTTTTTTTAACTTGGTCTAGGTCTCACAAAAGCCACAAGAATTTGAGAGAAAACAAAATGCCTGTCAGGGCGAGCATACAAGAGGCAAAGGGGGAATCTGGCATGGCCTAAGCAAAGTCATAAAAATATTTTCCCTTTTATTTAATGTCATCCATAATTCATTGCCAGGAAAAGCTAATCAATAGCACCTTAATGAAAACTTGAGCCATATTTTATTTTGCCGCAGAGAAGTCCCGGATCAGCATTTGTTGCCTTCTTATGTGCTGGTTTTCACCCTTGGGCTGTTTGACAGATGTGCATCACATTTGCAGATACCTTAAATATTTTCAGTCTTTTAACCACATTTGCTTTATCAAAACACTACAGAGACGGGAATTTCTGATGATGATTGCAATCTAGAACTGCAAGAAACAAAAATATCTAAAGAGACTATAAAGTGCATTTAGTTTTTTAGCCATTTGCTTTAGTGTATTAGAGATTAGTGTTTTTACAGTGTAACTTCTGTGTGTGTGTCAAGCCTCATCAAAGATATAAACCAAAGCATAGTAACCTCCCAGCAGGTGGGTTAGCATACCCTAAAACGAAGAATAAGCATTTGCTCTACATTGACTTGCAAGAGCAACTTCTGCTAGATCCAAAATGTCTCAGCCAAGTGTGTCAAATGTTCTGTCGCAGGCGGCAAGACTGAACACAAGATTGCTCATTCACTCCAGCAATGAATGAGGAATCACATGGTCGTCTTTGTTGTGCTCACCACTGCCAGCTACAGTCCAAGACGGTGGAGCGGGAGTCCGTCAGCAGAACGAGAAGAGACAGCTGATTATATTGCTCAGTTAATTATATGCCACAAAGTACTTGACAAATAAATATTTTGCAGAAGAGAAACTTGAAAAGAAATCTTTAATTGGTCCAAGAAATTACCCAACCCAGCTGTGACCCTCTAGAAAGAATATGAGGGCAAAGCAAACAGAGCTAAATGAACTTCAGTGCACTTGATTTTAAAAAAAATAATTATAGTAATGTATTTTGTTATTTGTCTAACCTTTTTCCACATAATGAAATCAGACGGGTGTTGGAGCAGTGATCCTTGTCAACATACAGTATGCTCTCGTTCCAGTCAACTATCTATGAACTCAGCCTACGATTACAAGGGAAAAGGTCATTTTTCATGCTCCGAAAGGCACCCTAATGAACTGGTTACCGTGTATTTAACACTACCCTCGAGTCCACTTAAACAGACTTTCTATTTCCACTGTCAACAGGCTTCATGAACAGGATGAGGTGTTTTTGTTTTGCCATTTGTGTCAGGGACAATGACTGCAAAACTTAAGAAAAACTTGTTTAATGCCTGCTTTCAGAGTAAACAGTTATTCATCAAAAAAATAATAATGCCTCAAAGGTCACGCCATAAAAAACAATATCTGCCCTCTTTCCACTGACTTGTGCATTAGTTACTTTTTGATGACAAGGGACTAGGTTAAAAAAAAACTCCCCACGCTTTTAGGAACTTTAGAGTATGGACTCGTTTATGACGTGATATAAAAAACTGACTCCAGTGTCAAAACAACAGGCTGTCATAGTGAAAAGGATCATTTTAGTGATCAGCGTCTGACTCAAAGTTTTTTTATCCATAAGGAATTGGATGAGGGTATACAGTGCTGTCCAGCAGCTACACATCGTTTGCCTGTATTTGCATTGTCAGCCGGAGGTGAGAGGGTGGAGATCTGCCAAGTGTAAGGCTCTGGTCCAATGCCATGACAGCTGACAACTCAGACAGGCCTTGTGTGCAGCGTTGCACTTCTAACAGCCAAGATCTCACATCAAGTAAATCCTAATCAGTGAGTTAATATGCAGCTAATGTGAAAATTCATATTTCTGCTCTGTAGTGTTTCATGTTCAAAAGGGAGCACATGTCATTTGGCATGCCTTCATATAACACTAGGGCTTCCATCACTCACTGATTATTGCAATGAGGAATTAAAATCCCTTAACACAAAGCAACCAGCACCACATTGCTTTGCCTGTCAGAATTAACTAGTGAAAGTGACCTCAGCCTATGAAGGAGGAGGGATCATATTCAATTAGTTAGACAGAAATATTCTATCAGACATGCATTCATTGTCGATTAATAAAGATACAGAAGAACGTGTTCCCATGCATCAAATCTCAGCCCTGCTTGAACAGTTTTCACATATTCTTTAGCTAATTTTCAGTCGGCAAGTTTAAGTATCTGAATTGACCGACATTCACAGTCGCACTTACACTGATCTGTTAGAGTACAGCAAAGCTGCCAGAGGGGCTGTCTAGTTTGTCAGTGAAGACTGGCTGAGGGAGGCTGTGCTGAACTGTTAGTCTTCTCCCTCTTATGGCACGATGTGTTTACACCGATCCCTCAGGCCATTTGTTTGCAGCACTTCCTTGCCCCACAGCACCATGCATAATGCAGGAATGAAAATGTTAACAGTGGCAAATAAAATCGGCAAGGTGCCCCCACAAATCAGGGCAGTTTAGGAGCACATTTAATCATCCGTGCATTGGGGACAACGCATAGCAATTAATTGTGGCATTTCAAAGAAGATCAGGACCCAATTTTTCCAAGGCCTTTCAAGCTTCTTGCTCAGTTGCCCCATCCGCTGCAGACAAGTGTCGGCAGCCTCTGGTCTTCTCTTTGAAACATCTCCATATTTTGGCCCAATTATGTTTATTATCGCTTTTCTATCAAGTAGATGAGAGGAGAACTCTCGTAGCGCGTTGCGCACAATTGCATCAACAAAGCCCACCCAGCAAAAGAAATAACAAAAAACAGGCATTGTTTGAAGAGGGTCTCCTATGTATTCATGCAAGGAGTAAATCTGTCTATGTCTTGCATTTCTCCTCTATGCTCCAAGACAAACAAGTTACAGCACCATATGGTGATGTCAGGAAAGTAAATAATTTAGAGACCTTCATGTGCGGTGCGCAGATGAGCGACCGCAGAAATACCAACACACCAGCATCCTCATAGTTAACCCTCCTAATAAGAAACCTCAGCAGCAGGGGGAGCACAAAGACACGACCGCAATATCGGACGTTAACTGGATTGAGAACTACTTTGGAATTTCAAAGACTGGGACTGGCAACTGTCTCTGGACGTAAGGACAGCATTTTGTGGAGATACAATCTGCAGTGCCTTTCAGCACTTCCTGAACACGAGACAGCCTAATCTAATGAACTGGGTGTGTGTGTGTGGTGTGTGCGACGGTCGAGGGGGGGGGGGCAAAATCTGCTCAGGCTTTTAGCCCAGTGCCAGCATGCTCACATCTTACCGCAGTCAAAAATCCACTTGTTATTTTTATTCCCACTGAATTTTCCCTGTGGTGTACTCTGCATGGCTTGAGTCATCATTGTTCAAGTCTTTAGAGTTGGAAAGAAAAAACAAAGACACGCAAACACAAGCTGGTGGCAAGGTTATAGCCACTCAGACATGGAGGAGGGGGGCACTCGTTTTCTGCCAACCCAAGGGAAAACTCACAGAGGGTTCAAGCGAGAGAGAGAACAGAGATGTGCCATGTTGCTGACATGGCAGCCGTCACGTCGTACTAACGGGCAAGAGTGATGTGCGCAGACAGCACCGAGATTTGTAGAATAGTGCGGTGGCTCCTAACCAGAACAGTAAGTGGTGTGCAGATTATATGACCCGTGATTGCCTTCTTTATGTCTAATTATCCCAAAAGGAGCACGAGAAAAAACAAAGGCAGCAAGAGAACATAAGCGCACACAACCAATGAAACCTCAGCGACGGCTTTTTACCTCACATCTGCAATTAAACCGTTGCAGTGTCAATAAGCCGTAACACACAGCTCGAAAGTTTGCGCACAGCTTTGGTGCTTCAGTTCCAAAATAAGGCAAATCACAACCAAACAGCGAAACTCTGAAAGACTTACGGAAGCAGATGTTCACATACAGAAATGTGAACTAGGCTTTTTTTTATTTTGGTAGCTCTTTTATCCCAGTAACAATGATGCTGAAGCACTGTAACTGCACAGTCAGCCCTTTTCAATATAGAAGTGTTTTCACTAAATGTTTATGTGTGTTATAATTTAGTGCCAAGTGATGATTTAAATTGTTCTTCTCTTCCTTTGTGATCCCTGGCTGGAATCATTTCTGAAGAGTTAATAAATAACATAACGTTGAACTCGATCATAACTGAAATTTAAAACATAAAGAATCTGCTTTAAGTTGCGAAACAATGAAGAAAAAAGCCGGCTGCTGCATATATTCAGTGTAAATAACAAATCCTCTGTAACCTGTTACTCTAAATGACCCTGATTTGCCCCCAAAAGCTTAAACCCTAACCAACAGAAAGGTGCACCACAAACCACGAGACTGCCTCACATCTCAACCCGTTTTTAAACCATTCAACCAAACTTTGTCGCTTGAATTTGTAATTAAAAGATTAAAGATAATTAAAGAGAGTCAAATCAATTCTGGCACATAATACCAGAGAAAATTACTACTGTACAGTTCGTCTACAAGCTGGAAAACAGACAACAGACAGAATTTAGTTTCTTTCTTTTAAAAGTGTGACAGGTATGTTGGCTGGCAGAGACGTAGCATTTCGCTGTTGCCAACATTTAGTCTCTTTAAACAGTGACACGAATAATCAAAGAAAATAATTAGAAAGCCTGAGTGGGTGAAATAACACGTCGGATGGATTTCTCCATAAACACACTGTTAGAGCCAGCCACATCACAAAACGTAGAACTGCTAATGGCTATAAAAAGCTTTAAAAACTTTAAAATGCTGTTGCCATACATCATTCTGTCTTTCAAGGACTACGCCGTAACAGTTTCTGCTTCTAACATTTTCACGACTCATGAAAAGCGCAGGCTTTTAATACGATGTTACTCTCTTTAACGTGCACACCAGAACAAAGCAAGCCAACAGAACAAGCAAAACAAAAAAAAAAAGGAAAGAAAAAAAGATGGCCTGAGTTGTTCCACATCCATGATAAATCACTGCCACTTTTATAGCCTCTAATAAGTTGATGCAAAGCCATTTTTCTTCCTGCCCATCGTTCAAACATTTAAGGCATATTTACAAGGAACTTGTTAAAATATTTAATAATATTTAGTGGCAATTTTGGAGCAGCCTGTCACAGTGAAATTTATTAGCTTTAAGTGTTTAAAAAGGCGACGTCATGAATAACAAACTGTCAAAATTTCCTAATTTGCATGGACAGGCCATAACTCCTGATACCTTGCATTAAAAAAAGAGGTTTTTAAAAAAACTAGTCATAAAAGGAGCATTCAAAGTGAATGATGGCAAAGACTCTTCCACAAAGTCGCACCACAGAGACAGCTTCCCCCCCACTACAGATGCCTCGGAGATCAAGTCAGCCAATAAAAGGACATATATCCTACTGCTTTGACTTATTTATCCTGTGTGGATGAGCTCAAGATGGAACATCTCCTATAGGCAAGCTTAATTAATTGTGATAAAAGGGCTAATTCAAAGGCTGCACAAGAAAAGTGAGCCAAACAATAATATTCCCCACAAATCATCTCAGCCCGTCAAATATTTCCTCCATAACTTTCTAATTCAAAGTCCTTCGGACGTGAGCCTTTTGTTAAGGAACCTCACAGAGCCAAACCACCTCCCACGTATCTCTGCAATTCCATCCGCACTCCTAACTAAAAGCGATCAGATGAAATTGCAGCTGCTCGCGCTCTCTTGTTTTTGTTTAAGCAGACAGCACGATGGCCATCTTTGATGCCGCTTCTTCCACCGGATTCAGCGGGTTTCACCATAAGACTCGGTGACCTGGGCCTGCCCCGGCTGTCCCAGTCAGAAAAGGGCCCCCGTTGACACTGATTGCAAGGCTATGAGTAGTCTCTCCCCTGTGCCCTCTCAGTGCAACTCTAATTAATAGCCAATTCATCTTCTCTGATCTGAGCCAGCACATGGAGTAATATATCGTTAGTTTGGCAAGCGAGCTATTAAAGTGTAATAACCAAGTACCAGCACTCGATTTGGAAGAGTAGCACATACTTAACCATGAAGTGGAAACAATTAATTTACTGGAGGATCTCCTGTAACCAATCATTTACTAGCACTCACACTGTGATGCAAAAGCCATCTCCTGTTGTGTGTGGCACAAGTCAATGACATATTTTGGGCTCAGTGCCTCAACCCCTCTGCTCTTTGACCAGTTATGTAAGCCTCATTTAAGCGCCAATGTCACACTTCCTACCTACATATATAAAACAAAAAACGTTTCTAATGGCCATCTGCAAGGCAGAAAGTTCATTACAAAAAGGACCCGGCTGGATTCCAGGTGACCTTAGTGGATGAAAGTAGAACTTGAAGATGAACAAAGGAATAACAAAATAATGAACACACTCTGAAACAATGTCTTGAAACACTCTTTTAACTTTAAACTAAATCAAAAGATGATATAAATGATGCCAGTGAACAAAATAATCAACCCAACTTTGTTTAGGTGTAAGTATTAAACTTCACCTGTTGTTGAGTTTGATTCATTTGTTTATGAATTTATTCACAGGAGCCAAATTGAAAAAACAAAAACTGATTGGACTATTTTAGGCCAAATAACAGCCTGCCCCTGCACTACAGCACGGCTGGCTTAATGCCACACGAAGGTTTGGAAGTGCCTATTTTCTTAACCAACTCAGTGGATTATCAAATAATCCATCTCTCACATTTTTACAGCGACATCCAGCTTTCCTCAGTGACAATACTATTTAGCACTGCAATTCAGCAGGGAAAATTATAAAGGGGAAAAAAATAAATTTTGTCTTATTTCAGGCAATTAAGGCACACACTTAGTGAGGAAAGCAACAAACTGTGTCTGCTTTCTCAGTAATGTACCTTAGAACAATAAATCCCTCCTTCAAACCTTGATAATTGCAGGAAGTAAATGAAAATACATAAGGCTCACTGTGCTTTTGGCCTGCCCCTGAAGCAAAACATTTAAAACCCATTATTCTTTTTGCAAGAACTAATGACGTTTTTTGTCTCTTCAGCTTAACGCACTAATTGACAGTTTTTTTGGAGGATAGCCCAGATGGAAAAATAAGTAGCCCCTTAAAGACCCAACTCCCTTGCTCATTCCCTTAGCTTTAAGTCCCTTATTAATTAAACTTTCACCAAGTCGGGAATTTTTATTAAAAAGATAAAGTCTGCTGTACCGTAAAACAGAACCTATTGTCTCTGAAGCTAAAATTTTACTTCTATAAATAAAAGAGACTTTTTAATACCATCCAAGGGACGGGGACCAGAGGATCCACACAGTATAGTAATTAGAGAGATTTCCATCCCAACTACTCAAAAGTTGGTCAGCTTTAACCAATACCCTTTGCTCCAACTGAATAAATACACTAAGGCTGCTCATTTTAACAGCGTGGGATATTATTTACTGTACGGCAAACAGGAGCAACATCATCACGCTCAGTGAGAGAAGAAGTGTAAATATGTGTTTTGCCATCACTGTGTGTCTAACCATACATCTCAGACATCCTGGTACACTGCTGCTCAGAGGGAAATAAGGCTGCAGCCAAATATTGACTGCAGTTTTATGATCAGTTATTCAGTTGATCAATTAAATCCCTCTTGTGCCATTAAGTTTGCAACAATGTTTGTCAATCAACATCAGAAGAAAGGGATTGGCATTTACAAAACAATACAACTCTTGCGTGCTTTTAATTTTTTTTAAGCACAAAAACAGGCATGTTTACAAAAACAAAGTGGATTTTGGGAAATCTTCAAAAGGAAAAAAACAAAGCATAAATAATTTTTTTTTTTTTAAAACCCTCCATGTATAATCGTTATAATGAGGCCTAAAATGAAATTCAGACTGGTTGCAGTGGAGAGGTTAAAACTTTTGTATGAGCATTAAAAAAAAAAAAAATCTGAACCACGTAATCTACTTAACTGGATTTTCTGGCTGCGTTTTTCATGCACATTCCTTCTGTTCTGAAATCTTTCGGTGCATCCCCTCCATCTTAAACCCACGGGCATGTATGAACTCCACCTCCTCCAAAAACCACATGACAACCTCTGAGTTGAATTTGAGAGTTTCTCTAATACAAACTCTTAAGTTTGTATTAGAGAGTTTCTCTAATACAAACTCTTAAGTTTGTATTAGAGAAACTTTGTATTAAGCTTCTATTAAAGGCAACATTAAAGACATCCATCTGCAGGCAGCTCATCAAACTAAAAAGATGCGATTGATGCCGATGTGGACAAATGCATGCTATTACCTTTGCACATCTGGAATGTTAACAGCTGCATCAACGTCTTTAATCAGAAGGATTTCAGTCAGAATATTATATGTGTGCATGTAGCCGATGTTTTTTTCTTGGTTAGGTTATCTCTAATGAATTGTTTAGTATTTAAGAAACCTTACGTGGACTCCTTACTTGTCACCAGATAACAGATGGTGGCTCGTTTGGGATCTTTAGACCCATAGCTAAGATTTAAGTTTAAGTCAGAGTTAATGGTTAACTTGTGGTTTGCTAAATGCTTATCTATCTATCTATCTAAGTTGAACTGCTTTTTGAGAACAGCCTAAAGTACTTATGGTATTTAGCTTTGGTCCTTCATTGGGAGCGGGGGAGTCATTTTTCTGTGTTGCACTCTGGTTTCCCCTGGGCTTTTTGGGAGTGGTCCACAATGCTGAAAATAAGCTGTAATAATGAATTAAAAAACTTTTCAGATGAGCTGCTTTGGTATTTCATGGCCTTCAACCACAAGTCTAAAGCAAAAACATGAAATTCATTGGCGAATCACTGTAAAACAACTCAAGGGACTTACTTTAGCAAAAGTGGCAGAGGTCAACATTTCATCTACTCATTTGAAACCTGCAGCGTGCAGGTCAAAGACATTGTTATGTCCGTTTGTTATGATGCCCAGATGAAGGCTTAAATACTTAAATACTTAGTTGGTTTTCAAATTACTTGTCAGCAAGAAAACAGTGTATCCATGCTGCTGGGTCTTCTTCCTCTTTTCTCCCAGTATCCAAAGGAGTTCCGCAGGGCTCCATATTAGGGCCATTGCTATTTTCTCTTTACATAAACAACCTTTATGCTAATTTGTCAAATGCAGCATTTCATCTTTATGCAGATGATACAATTATTTATTGTTCATCCCCTTCAGTAGCACAAACCCTGCAATTTCTGCAGTCTGCCTTCGATGTAGTTCAGTCCCATTTAACTTAAGTTGGTGTTAAATCCAGAGAAATCCAAGTTCATGTTATTCTCAAATGGCAAGGAGTTGTTAGCTACGTCTCCTAAGATTAAAACAATTCAAGGAACTGAAATGGTCACATCTTACAAGTATCGAGGGATCATTAAAGATCAGAATTTGTCATTTAAAACTCACATTCAAAGGCTTGTGTCGAAGTTAAAACTAAAACTAGATTACTTTTTTAGAAATCAATCCTGTTTCTCCCTCCAAGTGAGAAAACACTTGATTCATGCAACTTTTTTACCTTTATTGGATTATGGTGACCTGCTTTTTATGAATGCACCTGCCCAATACCTAAAGAGGTTAGATACTGTGTACCATTGTGCTTTACGTTTTATTACTGGCTATGGAAATCATGTACATCATTGTTCTTTGTATGCTGCTGCTAAATGTCCATCTTTGCATATTCGCACTCTCCCATTGGTTGATGTTTATCTATAAATCTCTCCTTGGGCTGGTTCCATCTTATTTATGTGTTTATATGTGTAAAAACCACAATCAATACAGCCTTCGTTCTCACAATATCATACAATTGATTGTCCCAAAAATCAGAACAGAATTGGGGAAAAAGGCTTTTAAATACGCTGCCCCTGCTTCCTGTAATAATCTGCAGAAGGAACTGAAATTATCAGAATTGGTTACCTTGGGAGAGTTTAAGTCCATCTTAAAGGAACGAGAGAATAACTCTTTTACTCAGTGTGATTGTTTTTAATGTACTCTTAATTTGATCTGTTATTGTATATTCTACACATGTTGGTATGGGATATTGTATTTGTTTTAAATGTTATATACTTATGTGGTATGTGTATTTTGACTTTTGTTGCCATGCTGCCAGGTCTCTCTTGAAACTGAGATTTTTAATCTCAATGAGATTTTTTACCTGGATAAATAAAGGACTAATAATAAAAGAGAGGAGTATGAATACATCCCGCATTAAGGTGCATTAATTTGGCAGAAAAGTAATGTATCATCCACAGAGGATCATTATGCCACTTCCAGTCACTGCTGTACAGCCAGCAAATCACAGCCAATTAAGAACCCTTTAAACTTACAAGTCAAGCATCACTTGTTGTGCTGTCCATAATGGGGTTTTATGGATATGAAGCACTGTGATGGCTGTATTGGTCTTGTGATGAATGGCTAACTTTACAGGAAAGATGGCCTCTGAAATGAGTAGTGTTGAAAACTAAGCAGATCATTTGGTGCCTTCAGTTTTTCAGGCACACAAAAGGCGAGGATGAGCGAGGATTTGGGAGCCGCACGTTTGATCTGATTCTATCATTTCATGAGAATCACACTTTTAACTTATTCTGAGAGATAAACAATTCAGGCCTGTTTCCCAAATTTTTTGTGTCAGTTTTCTGTTTTCTGCTAACGAGATGTCACTAATATGTACTGGAATGCTGTGAGAACAGACAGTTTGATTGGCCACGAAGAACTTAATGATGTATACCAAATGTGAGGGGACAGCTTCTAAGCGCATATTTTCTAGACAAACATAGGTGTTGACAGCATTTTCCACCCAGTTTGCCATTTCTGTCAGGCTGAAAATCTAAAATTAAGAACATTTTTTTCCTAGGTACAACATCCATTAACAAATCATGTCTTATTAGCATTTTTGCAGCAATTGGTCATATTGCAAGTACACATTATGTAAAAATGTCAGTGAACAAGAGGGAAATAACAATAATTACAAGAAAGACAGAATTCCTGCCTAAGAAAACAAATCTAACTAATTAAAGAAAACATAAATGAAACATTGCATGTTGTCTAACAACATAAATGCATTATGGTATTGTTGCATGAATTTCCTTGTATTGTTCCTCGGTGCACATGGCAGCTTATTCGAGCTTAATTTGCGCCACTGTGTCTTCCTGTGAGCAGACCCTAGTCATCTTTAAACGGCTCCATTTAAAATGCAATTTGATTATCTGCCAAATTGCTACCAAGTCTTTCCCTCTGCAGCTCGGGGATGGGGGGTAAAAATTTTAATTAGCATTTGTGCATAAAAGAGAGGTCTTTGTTACATTGCATTTGAACGTGGCATCCCAGAATGACCACAGCTTTCAAAGAGTCATCACCCAAACGATTTCAAACTAATAGATCCAAAGGGAGAGGAGGAGTCCTGGCACAGACGGGTGGGGGAATCGGAGGTCGTCAGTGGGACTGGGAAAAAAAACAAAAACCCACAGGACACAGCATGTTTAAATAATCCAAAACTTTTCTTTAATCATAGTTTAGAAAATTGGCTGGGACCTTCAGCAGGAGACAGCTGCTCTGCCCCACAGCCATTTAATGAGAATCACTGAGGGTTTCCCTTAAAATATTTACGCTGTCCCATGGCACAGCAATATTGTCCTAGAATGGGGAGATAAGAGCCAAGGAGGTGTGTTGAAGTTCTCCTAATCAATTTGCTAATTACTGGAGCAGCAATAGGAGAGGAGAGAGGAGTCCCTTCTGGCAAGCTGTATTCTAATAAATGCTGAAAAATTTATTTACTCGCTTAGCCAAGAGGAATTCTGAAGTGGGATTACAGCAGAGAGCTGATTGAGACAGAGCTGCGCTGTGGTTGAGGTCGCAGTCAAAGGAGCAAGGAGAGGTCTCCAAACATAAAAGAATCTCTCAGGACCTGCACCTTTGCATCTGCTCGGGGAACAGAGATGACAGCATCTTACAGACTTGGCATGAAAAGACCTGACTGCTATAGCTACATATCAACAAATATTAATGAGACTTCAGGTTCTTGCATAATAAAACAGGTTATCGGGGGAGCTGCGGTATGCACTGCATACTGGCCCTGACTCCAAAACAAAACAGCTCTACTGTATGTATATAATGCATATGTGGATATTCTGAGAGAAGACAATAACTTTAGCATTTGATGCCACAGGAGCCATGGGGTGGTATTACCCTTAGCAGAGGGCAGCAGGCCTAGACATTACACCAGACGCTAGGGTTGTGTGTTTGAAGTCACCTTTGTGTCCTCTGGCTCAGCCTGACCCCACCCTCCCAACCTCTGGGACTGAGGGCAACCCTGGACCTGTCATAGTACACAGCCCACATCTTCTTCAGGGTTGAGGGCAAAATCTGCTCCACATTTTCAGTGACACATCATCTATATGACCGTTCCTTCCCCGAGGCCGGCAACCAATAGCCTTCCTCGAGACAGGTCAAAGGTCAAAGTAAAATGATGGCTCAAAGGGCATCATGAGGTGATCAGAATTGCTATTATGGCAGAAGTACAGTGAAGCGTGGAGGACGTTAGACCCCGGGATCCCAAGGGTCTTCAAGAGACTGATATTTACTGCTTTTTATATTTACCACAAATCTGACAGGAAAACTGTGCACTTCAATCCAAGGAGCAGATCCCATGCAATTTAATCATTTTACTTTATTGCAAAGGCCCCAGCAGGACTTCAATTTGTTCACAGCAAAAAGTGTTTGTATAGAAGTCAGAGAGAGGGGGAAGCCTTTTTTTTCCAAGGTTAATTTATTCAGTTTTATTTTTCAAAATACTACTAAACTGAATAAAATTTGAGGCAAATTGAAATACCTCGGTATGAAACAACTTTTTCAGCACTGAAGCTAATTAAACAAAATTCTGCTTTTCAATTGCGTGTTTTTATTATAAATTATTGTTATATAATTAAAAACCCTGCAGATTTCCCTTCAGATTGTGCCCATTTGGAGAATTTGCAAACACATTTATTCAGATAAAAACAATGAAACTTCCTCCCTGGCTCTGCTTTTGCTTTTTTACCCTGATGCTAAACATTACAGAAGGAAGGAAAACAAACAAACGCACTTATTATAGTCTACTTTGATACCAATCCATTCATTTCCCCAATCAGCCTGTTTGCCTAACTCCCACAGTCCCTGTAGCAGTCCATCCAGTGTGACGGGTTACATGGATCTGAGTGCATTTCCACTGGGAATTGAGGCAAAAACAAAAACATACAAAAAAACCTGTTGCTGTGACATTTTGTTCTCTCACCTTAACGCACGCCAGTCACAATGGACCGGTGTGTGGGGGATCTGTGTTCACATCACCATGGCGATGGCTCTCTGCCTCCCAAGGCTTCCTTGAGGGTGTCGAAGGGTTGGCGCCTGGGAAGGGGGCAGTAAAGGAGGAGTTTGCCAACCTTGCAAACTAAAATGCAAACGCACTGGGAGAATGGTAAAGAAAACATGTTCCTCCAAGCTTCTTCTCTATGTAACGTAATGGGTTTTTTAGTCCACTATAAGGGGAGCTCGGCACACTGTGGAGCAGAGCAAACAACATCAAAGCAATCAAAAGAGGCCGACATGTTGCAGGGAGCGCGTTTCACTGCCTAACCTTTAAAAGGGCAAAAAATAGAACTAAACGTGTAGGTTCATGAGCAAAGGTCTGAGAACATCTGTCTCTTTGTAAATCATTTTTACATGACAGAAAGGCACAGAGATGGCATTACACTGTGCAAGACAAAAGAGGACAAAAGGTTACACCCATTCTACACCATCAGCTCCGATTTCATGTGCTTGTTTCACTTATTTCCCCTACTTGGACAACTAAAGCCAAATGAAGTTCTTGAAATTGTCAAAAAATGTAAAAATCACAAATCTTTGGATTGTAATGATATTGATATGATAGTGGTTAAAAGAGTCATTGAGGCTATTATAAAACCATTTACATACATCTGTAATTTATCATTTCAAACTGGTCGATTTCCAGACAGAATGAAAATAGCAAAAGTTATACCTCTATACAAATCTGGAAACAAACACCATTTCACAAACTACAGGCCTGTCTCTTTACTACCTCAATTCTCAAAAGTTCTTGAAAAACTGTTTAAAAACAGACTGGAAAAATTTATAGATAAACATAAACTACTCACTGAGAGTCAGTACGGATTCAGATCAAGCAGATCAACATCATCGGCACTATTAGATTCAATAGAATACATCACAAATTCCATAGACAAAAAGCAATATGTGGCTGGGTTATTCATAGACTTGACAAAGGCATTTGACACTATAGATCATGATATATTAATAAGAAAACTGGAACGTTATGGTGTCAGAGGGGTAGTTTTAGATTGGGTCCGGAGTTATTTAAGTGACAGAAAGCCGTTTGTGAAAATAAATGGTGGTTGCTCCTTATGTATGGACATTGCTTGTGGTGTACCCCAAGGGTCAGTTTTGGGTCCAAAATTCTTCAACTTGTACATTAACGACATCTGTAAAGTGTCCAAAGTATTAAAAATGGTTCTCTTTGCTGACGATACAAACATTTTTTGCTCTGGTGATGATCTGCAGAATTTATTGGAGGATATGACTAATGAAATAAGTAAAGTGAAGTTCTGGCTTGATAAAAACAAATTATCATTAAATTTGAATAAATCTAAACTTATGTTATTTGGAAATAGTAGTTTAAATACAAATGCAAAGATTCAAATAAATGGTGTTGATATTGAAAGAGTCAGTGAAAATAAATTTCTGGGGGTAATAATAGATGAAAAACTTAACTGGAGAGCTCACGTAAGATATATTCATTCCAAAGTATCACGAAGCATTGCAGTACTAAACAAGGCAAAACAGGTATTCGACAGAACATCACTTCATATTCTCTACTGTTCACTGGTTTCACCATACTTAAGCTATGGTGCAGAGGTCTGGGGCAATAACTATAAAACCACATTACATTCACTTTTTACTCTTCAAAAGAAAGCAATTCGAATCATCCACAATGCCGGTTATAGGGAACATACAAACTCACTATTTTTGCAGTCTGAAATATTGAAAATTGACGATATAGTGAAATTCCAAACAGCACAAATTCTATTCAAAGCAAAAAATAAAGAACTGCCAGGTAATATTCAGAGTATGTTTTTTTTGAAAGAAGGAAGTTATAATTTAAGGGGTTTTTGTAACTTCAAAACAATGAAGGTACGTACTACAAGAAAAGGCTTTTGTGTTTCTGTTCAAGGAGTGAAACTATGGAACAAACTGAATATGGAATTAAAGCAATGTCCAAACATAAAACTGTTCAAAAAGAGTTATAAAAATATGATCTTCTCGATCTATAAAGAAAAGGAAAATATTTAAATTAAGTGAATGTCTCTATTTAAAAACAAACAAACAAAAAATTCATGATGTGATATTATAGTATATAGTATATCAGAAATCTGTTCACTATTTTTATTACAAATTATATCAGTAAGGAAGCTGACTAAATATTCACTGATAATTTATGGGACAGGGGTGGGATTAAATAAGTGTATACTTCTTCCCACTCCCTTTCAACATGTAAATTAATCAGAATGTTTTTTTGTATGTAATTTGTATAGTATATTTTTTTTCTCTCATTTCTTTTCTAAATGTACTTGTATATTGTTCACATGTTGAAATAAATTACCAATCAATCAATCAATCAAAACATTCCCATGAAAATCTGCGGAATTATCATCAAGATTTAAATGCACAGGGAACATAAGGAGTACCTTACGTAACAATCTTAAAGAAAAATGTCATTATTTTTAAATAGGAGCTTCATTTTTCAAATAATTAATGGCACAAAAATTATCAGAATTGGTCCAACGTGATGCAAGAACGCAATGTCTCCGATGTAATCCTCAACTGCAGCAGTCTGTGACAAGATAAAAGTGCTTGTTTTCACCACTGACAGGGTCAAATAGATACTCTAAGATTGTTTTTGACATTATCCCGCCATGCTTTTACGTTTACTGATGCTAAGTCAAGAAGATAACTTTACACAGAAACAACGTTATCTCTCTGTCTGCAGTTTCTCATGAAAATCAAGCAACGGATTTCTTTGATTTCACAGCCAGCAGACGTCCTGCCTAAAATGGTAACTGAAATATTATTGTCACCAAGACGCTGTGTACAGGCAGCCATGTTTTCATGCTCTTGTAACACAACTAGCCACAACTTCTGCACTCTGTTAAGATTTGTTTTCTTTGTACTACAGTTATAGAGAAAACTATATCTGTAATCTATACGCTCCATACTCCAACTGTGTAATACTCAGATTTCTAAACAGCTCTCTCAAACTCTCATTTTGCAGTGGGACTTCCCCTTAAGTAAAATAATACCAGTTTCTATAGGGATCTTTTGCACAATGTTGGCACAAACACTTGTGGTTAGCACCAGTGACTCATGACATGGATATTCGGGGTTCAGACCTGTTGCTTAGCTAAGGACGTTCTTTAAGTTTTATGCTCTTCCGGTCCCTGTTTTCAAAGACATGGATGTAGGGTTCAGTGGTGACCTTAAATTGAAAGTAGTTGTGAATGTGGACACCAATGCTTATTGTTGTGTCTGTAATAGACTGGCACCCTATGCTTTGCCTAATGTCAGCTAGGCCTAACCATCGTATGACCCAGATGGAACTGCCACGTGAGACTGGATAACAAAGTTTCGCGACTTCTGATAAAACTCAGTATCTGACCACTTTCTTTTCAATTGGAAATGGGAAAATAGCACCCAGGTTTTAACAGACCTGCTTAAATGTGACGCAGAACGCGAAAAGTTGGCCACAGACACAGACCGAGAATCCCAGTTCCACATAAAAACAGTCGATGCAATGATACAATTGTGAATAATATTTGTTATCTTAACTTGACCGTGCCCAAATAACTCTTGCAATTATTCATGAAAAGTGCAGTTTATTGAACTGTTTCTTACGTATAAACTGCAAATAAACAGTGCTCTATGTTGGCTGTGAGGGCAAAAATCCCCACTCAGTGCAGCCACACATGCACAGGGATGCAATGTGGCCAGTCAGCCAGTGAAATTTGCCTACTTACTGATGCTGGTGACTTTTCTGCCTTTAGCCTGTGGAAACAGCACTGTAGGGTTTGTGACTGTTTAACGGTTTCTTGTAAACCTACTGTAGTTTTCATTAAAACTTTACTCACTTCTTAACGTGTTACAAGTGACTATCTATCCAGCCGCGTTCTTACTAAACCACATTCATTCAGGGAACAGTTTGGCATCTTCAAGTTAAAAATACCTAGAAAATAAACAAAGACAAAGGACGCTTTATTTAAATAATAAATAGCTGATGTTCACTCTTGTCTCAAGTTGCTGAACAATTTGTGAACTTCTTCAGCGAGAAATCTGATTAAGTACGCCATTTGTTGTTAGTAAACTGTTGGATGTATGAAAAGATAAGGGGGGGAAAAATCGCAATTGTAATCTTGTGCTTTTTAAAAGAATTAACAGATGCCAAAAACGTTTTTGTTTTGTTTTTTAACCTGTAACATCACATTCACAAAAAGAAAACTGCTGAATCCAACAATAAAAACCAGCATTGACAAACAAGAGTTATTCTCCAAACTACCACATAAGGCTGCTTGTTCAGGTGGTGGTGGTCATGCAGCCCTATTAGAGAGCCTCAATGATCATTTTAGAAATACAGACCTTTAGCGAATAAAGGTGTCTTTTCACAGACATATAGTCATTGTAAAATGCAATAAATAAAAACTAGGAGTAATCACAAAACACTATAACAGAAATAACATAAACTATAATAGAAAGTTAAAACACAGCAAACACCAGTACAAAACGATGTTTAACAGGCAACAGATGAAGAAATTGCCAATAAAAACAGTAATAACAAAAGAATGTCAACAAAAGGTTGAACAGAAAGGTTTTCAACTGCTTTTTAAAAGAGTCACAGAGTGAGCTGACGATAGCTGAAGTGAAAGCTTTTAAAACAAATCTAAAAACCTACTAGAAGCCAAAGTATAGAATATAAATACAAATAATGTGAGCTCACTTACTAGAATGCGTTAATAGTTTGGCTGCTGGATTTTGTATAGCTTGGAGGCTTGAAAGAGACAATTTATCTAAGCCCATAAACAGGGCATTTACAGTAATCTAGGTGCAACAACAAAAATGCAGTAATAATTTTCTTCATTTCAGATGGGGAGACTATGGCTCGCAATTTAGAAATTTCCATAAATGAAAGAAGCAAGAACGTGAGACAGATTTTACATTTGACCCAGAGAAGACTCAAATATCACACTGAGATTAGGAGCACTGGACTTCTCAGATGAGCAGAAGGAAGCAAGCACTTGACTGATTTTTGGATGTAGTTCAGGAGGAGCTATAATCATGGTCTCAGCCTTACTGGAATTTAAAACAAGGTAATTGTTGGAAAGCCAGTCTCTAATCCAGGATAAACAATCAACTGGAGTGGACAGCCTATCCAGTTGGCAAAGCTTAAAAGATATATACAGCTTAATGTCATCAGCATAAAGGTGATAAGAAATGTAAGCAAAAGGCTGAATGATGCTAGCTGACAGGAGGAATGTAGAAAGAAAATGATAACGGACCGAGGATTGATCCTTGTGGAACCCCAAAAATTAGGGAAGCAGTGGTAGGGGAGCACTTGCTTGCCTTAACCAACAAAGTTCCAGATAATTAGGAGGAAAACCGATCTAATACAGAGCCAAAACCAGCCAAAAACTTAAGCATATTAAGTAAAATATTATGACCCACACTATCAAAGGCAGAAGTGAGATAAAGCATTCTGAGCACAGAGCAATGCCCTACAACAGCTGCTATTAAAAGACCATTATAGATCTTTAAAAGAGCAGTTTCAATTAAGTTCTTTTGAGTCTCTCTTGCTTATTTTTGAGTTCAATTTGCATTATAAGGATTTGAATGGACATTATACATCTTTGTCTAATACATTTGAATCAATTTCAAAATCAAACCCCAATCAAGATTATTTGGGGGGTTCTTTTAAGGAATGCAATTACCTCAGCATGCTTAAAATTGCTAGGAACAAAACCTTGTCTCGCTGTGCTGTTAATGACGGTTTGGTAACTTTTAATTTGTTTTAGTATTATGAAATACTAAATACTGCACAAAACAAAGAGGTAGGGCCACATGTCAGGGCCAGAAAGGATATTGTGTTTGCAGTCATTCTTCAAAGAAGGCGTGTTCTGAAAGACACCACTGCAAGTGTTTTGCACTTTGTTCTGCTTTTCAGTTGGTGATTTGTTTCATTTTCTCTGTTAAATTTTTACTATCATTTTCAATCACTGGCAGATTTAAGGACTAAAATCTGCTTAGCCAGGTTTAGGAGCAGACAACATGCTTTCAAGTTTGAGCGATCATAATTTTAAATTTTTTATAAATGCAGTTTTCATAAATTATGTCATAAAAATATTTTTGAATTGATGATCAATTCTGAATCCAAATTTAAAATAATTACTGAAGATTCCTATGACACCTAAATACCATTACAAATACTATTCTTGATTAGTTACTTTAGCTGAGGAAATAAAATCTGTTCCCATTTTTTTATGATAGTTTTACACATTTATGGTCAGAGACCAATTCTGTCACATCACAAGCAGCTGACAGGGCTGTCGCAATATACCAGCACTGACAATAACCATATTTAAAAATGAGAACTGATATCCCATCAAAAACTCTTCCTCTTCAGTGAAAGACTTTCAGTAACTACTATAGTGCAGCATGAGCTTATCTACAGACTGCATGGCTCATGGGATTCACTGTTCTGTAACGACAGCTCCTTCTCTCACAAAGCAGGAGAGACTCACTTCCCACAATAAACCCACTAAGTTAGACTGAGTCACTTACACATGTGCAGTAAGGCTGTTGTTACGTTGTTGAGTGAAGCAATGAAGAAAGGCGAGCGCCGTTGAGTACTTAATTTAATTACCAATTTGTTGTCTGCACTTGCTGCTGCTTTTCCCCTTTATTCTGCTTTCCAAGCGCTCAGAGCTAACGCTAGGGCCTCGATTTAGATGCACTACTGCCCTGCGCCATGACTCACAGGTGTGTCTACAGTTCTTTGCTGGCCTGATTGAGTTATTGCAGTTTGGTGCTAATTTGAGCTGATAACGTTTGCGCAAAAACTACTGAATGTACTGCATAGATCAGTGACATTTGTTCATACTGGTTGAGCTTTTTTTAATCTTATTAGATGCAGTGGTGACTTAGAAAGTCTTTTCAGACGTTTTAATGTCCTTCATTCAATTTGTCAATGTCATTACATTCTGGTAATGGCTCTTGCCACATTTTTTGCTAATGCAACAGTAAGGAAAACACTCTCTGTGCTAATTAATCCGAGTATAAAAATCACCTTCTTGTGTGGCCTAATGTGGACTAAGATTAATGTGCCAGACATGTCTCACAACTGATTTGATTAATGAAAAGGAATACTTTAATATTACTAACACTGTATAATGTATAGGGTGACAGAACACTGGACTGTAAACTTGGTACAGTATATAAATAAATACTGCATTGGATTTCCATTAAAGCAGTGTGGTTGAACAACCCCTACAAGTGGCTGGCAATTTGTTAAATGAGTTAATTGGTCACCAGTTCATCTAATTCATCATAATGCCTGTTTCTGGACCACACCCAAAGAACAGTGAATTAGGCAGGCAGTGCAATCAACAGTTACACTGAGATCAAATATAGACGTGAACCCCAAAGCAGAAGGTATTCCACTTGAATTTTTAAGTTGGTCACCTTTTAACTGTTCTTTTTGGGAAAAATTGCAGCCTACGCCAAGTCTTAGCGCCCAAACACTGCTGTTTTAAGTCTGATGCAGAACTGTTTACTCATTAATTGCCAGGTGGTGCAGGTACTGGAAAGCTACAGGCTGGGGGAAAGGCCCTAACCTTTATGCACTGTCTAAACGTCCTCACTTTCTCCTTGAACATCTATCCTTAACTGTGCTCCTCTGGTCCCCTCCCTGTCCCAAAGTGGCCAGCTGGGAACGGTGCGCATGTGCTGACGTCCCTACTAACCTTGGCCAGTGTAAGGATTACCGTGCATTTACACTCAATGCTCCTTCTTTCCTTAAGACTTATTAAGAATGATAATGAGCTCGGAAAGGGGCAGCTTGTCCCTTTCTCAACTCTGTGAAGGCTCTTCTTCTCTCTGTCTTTCTCTTCCTCACTGTTCACTCGTCTTGTGCTTCTTTCTGCTCCAGCTCTCCACCCTTTCTGCAGTCTCTCTCTTTTCCCCAGTCCATGCCTCTCTCCCTCTTTCTCCATCGTATTGAAAGGAGCCAGGACAAATTACCAAAAAGGCCATTTTCATCTATGAACTGCAGGATTTAATCGATACTTATTTCATGCCTTCAAAATCAACCCTATATTACTGTTGTCTGCGTGATTTGTTTATTTTGCTTTAGAATATTCCTTCAGTCGAGTGGAGGGGGGGGTGGGGGGAGATGCACGGGATGCAATTCACCTTGAACCTCCATTATATTGGATTTCTCTACTGGCTGATCAAGCATGCAAAAAGGACATTTCCTCAGCACTAAAATAAAAACAATAATGATGATTAAAAAAACATGTGTGCTATTTGTGCCGGTGTAAGAGTATGTGTTGAAGGCAGTGTATTTTTACAAGGAAAACACTATGGCTGTGGTAGTGTGAATATGTATACAAAAATCATTACACTGTGGGCAATTGATAAAGCTTAGGTGCCGGGGAAACAAAAGTAATAGCTCCTGAAGCCTGTCGAATGCAGCCTGGGATTACAGATGCTTATTTGACATCAAAGACCCGAGGTCCACAGCCAAGGTCATACAGAAGAGGAATACACATGGGTTTAATTTTACACAGCCCTTGACAGATGCAGATGGGTACTTATGAGACATGAGGCATTTCACTGACTGATAGAGCTGCAAGCAATAAGAATCTTGGAGGCATCGCACACTGATTAACTAATGAGATTCTCAACCATTTTAGTGAACCAAGGGTTCAGCACTACAGGCAACATTTCAAGTCCATTTTAGAGACAGAGAACCCGAAACGAAAGGCCCACCGCATCCATAAATACTGAACTAGGCACACAAAGCGAATTCGCAATTAAAACCGCACAAATGGACAGTTATCATCTCAACTATCATCTCTGCCTACCTCTCTGGCAGAGAGGAGAGCGAAAGAGAGGCAGGGAAGGAAGGGCAGTATGTTTGACATATGGATATTGCAGTGTCTCTTCAATGCCGAAGAGAGATGAGAACCTGCGCCACTGGCCTGACAGTGAAGGCTGGCTGGTGTCCAGCTAAAGATGGACCTCCAGACAGCAGGCACATGCCGTTACACTTGAGAGCGGCACCGAGGGAGCACACGGGGCGGAAGAGTTGGAAACGGCTTCAGCTGATCACTTTGCAGCTCTTCTTTGCACAGAATGTACAAAAGCTATTTTACCTTAGCCCTGCGATGGACCGAGGTGAACTGCTGTACTCTGTAGTGTCACCTGCTGTTGGTTTTTATTTTCGGTATGCTCATAAAACAGGAGACATCAGTAAAGCGAACTCGCATATAGACCGGCTAATGACTGGTACTCAAAACACGCAAAATGCTATGTAATTTCATGTCTAAGCATGTGTTTTTTAAGCTTGCCTTGTTTAAGTGCCAAGTGTGTGCTTGCTCTGCATGCATGAATACATCTGCAACAGTTAGGCTGCACAGCTGCTGCATCATGAGGGTATTATGGAAAATACCTCAAAAGCACACACTGTGGGCATAATGCATCTCTTCACATGATGAAATTATTTCATCTACTAGTGATCTGTGGGACACACACACACACACAAAATCAAAGGATAAAAAAACCTGGGAAGAAAAAAACTTTTCATGTTTACCTTGTGTTGTACTATCAGTGGCATTTTTAATATAGAAGATGGCTTTCCTTGAATGATCTGTTTAACCAAAGACAGGAGGGAGAGAGGAAAAAAAGGGGGAGGGGGGGGGGTAATTAATTACTTTTGTGCTATTGCACGGGAGAGACAATAAACCTGCCTGGTCGCCATGGATATGACATATTTGCTCTGAAAACAACACAATAATTAGCAAAGGAGAAAGATCCGGCGAGAATATGAGAACTCCGGGTTTAAAGTGCCAGTGATCTATTCCTGTCCTCCTCATCATCCCTGAGAACAATAACAAACACAGTGGCAAGCACACAGCAAAGACATCTATAAATGCGCAAGAGAACAAACAGTGACCCTTTACAAAACCATGTTAAATTAAATCTCACATCACAGTGGTGTTTTGTAGAGATCACAACTAACCAAACACACGCAGTGTTTTAAAACAGATTGTTTGTTCGACAGTAAGTGGAAGTCAGAAAGCCCATGCAGTCACTGAGAGCAGGAACTGCATCATATTTACCATAGCAAATATAGTTTAGTGGTGTGTGGTGTCAGACCTGCCAAAAGCTGAAACTACATTATCGGTAAGAAGCCTTACAACGTTAAACAATAATTATTAATAAGTAGAAAAGGTCTGATGGGGTGATGCACTTTGCAGGTTTCAGTTGTGACTAAGATCAGACACTGCGGCCCCAATTAACCTTTTTACCCATGCAATATACAGAAAAGAAAAAAAAATAAGTCATTCACAGCCAAACTTCAAAAGCAGAACTTCCGCAATTCAGGCTTTGAATATTGATTGCATTTATAGCAGTTCCTCTATTTACAGTAAATGATACTGTGTGAAGGCTACTACCTGTTTAGGGGCAGCCAAGGAGTTTCACTAAGTTTTTCTCGACTTTAAAAGCGGGACTTTCGGCGATGAAGTCGCTCTTTTGTGCCTTTTTTGTTATGTTTTGTTGGGGTTTTTCTCATTGTTGCACTTTTGGATAAGTGCAAACTAACAGGAACAGCCTATGATAGCTTGTACGTCCAAAACTGCTGATTAAATAATAAAGAAAATAACGCGTGTCAGTTCTGTTTTCGCGCAGTCCTCTTTTTATATTTTGAGGAAGGGAGGACTCGAGCTCACCTTGACTGGGCAATAAAAAAAGAAAAAGTACAAACTTATGGGGAGGAAAAAGTTACACCTTTCTGTCTCAACTTTGAAACGGGGGCTGGCTTTTGCTTGCTTGCAGTTTCCTTGTCTTCTTTAGACGGTTTAAAATGAGACCGCTGTGTGAACTAGCAGATTTTAAGGAAAGCCCGGACCCCTCGCCGTCATTTTCAAAGGTACAGTAGGTTCAGTCGGACTGTGTGGAGTCGCTCCAGACCTGCCGCTGTTGCTGTCGGCGCTGCCGCTGTAACCGAGGCTGCTGCTCGCACCGTGTTTACAGTCCTCACATCAACTCTCTATCCTACAGTATCGCTTCTACGACGTTAAATACCGCTTGATAATGCTATTTGTTGGTGTCCTCGCTGGAGCTGGGGACACTTTGATGTCCTTTTCAGCGCGGGGTGATATGTTTTGGAGATGAAATGAGCGTGTGCTGTATAGTTGAGAGCAAAAGGAAAACTCTTACCTGTGCTACTTCGCTGTCTCTCGGTGACTTCCAACTCAGGGGAGGTGTGAGTGTGCTTACGGTGGCCGGTGTGAGAGCTTTCATTATTAAAGTTCCCACATTTTTTTTCAGTTTTTTCAGGTTTTATTGTAGCATTTTCTAATTTCTTACAGGGCGAGTTGGCCGGAAGATCTGCCCTGGAGACCGGCTCCAAGTGGGAAGAGGAGCCCTTAATTGAATTTCTCGGTTAGCAGGTGTTGATCGGAAAACCTGAACTGGAGTTTAGGATAGTCTCCCTTAACGACTTGATAACAGTTAACTCTTTCAGTGTATTGTGGTTATTAAAAATATATATATCAATTAAAAACTACAATCTGCGCCTTCCGTTTAATGAAGAGGAACTGGAATTTAAATATTGCCCTTAAATACCAAATAGCTACCAAAGTGTTTTATGATATGAAGCTAGCTGAGGGGGAAAGAATCCGAATTATAGTGTGTGTGTGTGTGTGTGTGTGTGTGTGTGTGTGTGTGTGTGTGTGTGTGTGTGTGTGTGTGTGTGTGTGTGTGTGTGTGTGTGTTTGTACATGAATATTATGGTATTAACCTTTATCTGGCAACCTGTTTGCATTAATTTACAACTTAACTTGTATTGACTTACACTTAGCAGACACTTTATTTGGTACACCTTTTTAGTACCTACCTAGTAGTAGTAGTAGTTGTACACCCTTTTGCCTTCATAGCTGCCTCAATTATTCATGGCATAGATTCAACAAGGTGCTGGAAACATTCTTCTGAGACTTTGGTCCATATTGGCATGAAAGCAACATAAAGTGGCTGCAAATTTGTCAGCTGTACACCCATGATGAGAATCGCCTGTTCGACCAGATCCCAAAGGTGTGCTGTTGGATTGAGATCTTCTGACTGTGGAGTCTGTATGAGTAAAGTGAACTCATTGTCATGTGTGTATTTTTTGCATCCAAGTGTAATAGAATAGCTTTAGTGTTTTGTCTTTTTAAATTTGAGTATGAATGTATACAAAATGCAGCAAGATATTTACCAAAAAACAGTTTTATTAATTATAAAACAGACAAATTTCCGACCGTGGCTCAGGGGATTGGGAAGCTCATCTGTAACCGGAAGGTTGCCGGTTCTATCCCCCTGCTCTCTCTGTCCTGGTTGTGTCCTTGGGCAAGACACTTTACCCTACCGCCTACTGGTGATGGCCAGAGGGGCAGATATGTCAGTCTACCCCAGGGCAGCTGTGGCTACAACAGTAGCTTGCCTGCACCAGTGTGTGAATGTGAGAGTGATAGTGGAATTGTAAAGTGCTTCGAGTGCCTAGAAAAGCGCTATATAAATGCAATCCATTATTATAAAAAGTGGTATCATGCCATCTCTAATATATATATGTGACAGCACGATGGTGGTACTCCAGCTTCCTCCCACAGTCCAAAGACATGCCGTTAGTGGGGTTAGGTTAATTGGTGTGGTGATTCTATATTGGCCATAGATGTGAATGTGAGTGCAAATGGTTGTCTGTCTGTGTTAGCCAACAGACTGGTGACCTGTCCAAGGTGCATCCTGCCTTTTGGACAAGACAGCTGGGTAGGCTAGGAAGAGAATGGGTGGATGGATGTATATATATACATAAAAATAAAAAATAAAAAAAACACCCAGCACGCCCCTGCGGGCGGTTTATCCTTCAAGCTCGGGTCCTCTACCAGAGGCCTGGGAGCTTGAGGGTCCTGCGCAGTATCTTAGCTGTTCCCAGGACTGCGCTCTTCTGGACAGAGATCTCCGATGTTGTTCCCGGGATCTGCTGGAGCCACTCGCCTAGCTTGGGAGTCACCGCACCTAGTGCTCCGATTACCACGGAGACCACCGTTACCTTCACCCTCCACATCCTCTCGAGCTCTTCTCTGAGCCCTTGGTATTTCTCCAGCTTCTCGTGTTCCTTCTTCCTGATATTGCTGTCATTCGGAACCGCTACATCGATCACTACGGCCGTCTTCTTCTGTTTGTCTACCACCACTATGTCCGGTTGGTTAGCCACCACCATTTTGTCCGTCTGTATGTATATATATATATATATATATATATACACTGTATATACACACTGTATATACATATATATATATATATATATATATATACACTGTATATACACACTGTATATACATATATATATATATATATATATATATATATATACACATACGGTATATATATATGTATATATGTATATATATATATATATATATATATATATATATGTATGTATGTATGTATATACAGTGTGTATATACAGTGTATATATATATATATATATATATATATACATACATACATACATACATACATACATATACATACATATATATATATATGTTTCCTGTTTTTAGCTGCAAAAAATGTCACTTCTGCAAATTCAACATGCCGTGCATTCAGAGATGCTCTTCTGCATCTCTTGGTTGTAACAAGTGGTTATTTAGGGTTTTGCTGCTTTCCTGTCACCTTGAAGGCTCATGCATACTTGAGCACTAAAAGCACTTTATACAATACACTCTATTCATTCATACAAGCACTTTTTTCAAGCACTTACTATCTAACATTTTCACACAAATACACCAGGAGCAACTGCAGGGTTCAAGGGAATCAAACCAACAACCTCCCAGTTGCTCTACCTTCTGAGCTACAGCCACCCCTAAAGGCCATTCTTCTCTAAACCGTGGATTCAGCAAAGCATTTTCACTCAGAGAACTTCGGTTTGAGTTTTTTTCCCTTCTTTTTTTCGAGCATGCTCTCCAAACGTTGTGCAGGAAGGTCTGCAGAGTAGATCAGCAGTTTCTGTAATACTTGTCTGTCCTGTAGCAACAGCCAAGCAATGTTCAAAGTCATTAAAATGACCTTTCTACCACATTTTGATGCTTAGTATGAACTTCATTATGTCATGTCATGCCTATATGGCTAAATGCACTGAACTGCTGCAGTGTCATTGGGTGATTTGATATTTGCAATGACAAGCAGTTGAACCTGGTGTACCCAATAAAGTGGCCAGTGAGTGTATTTTTTTTAATCCACCATAATAACATAAACACACTTTTTTTTTTACTGTAACTAATATATTTCAGCTTAGTTAAGAGCCACAGCTAGTTTTCAGTGTCTAGCTACGTAGCTAACGAATCCAGATGATTTACCGCAAACTAAAATTTTTATCTAAGTCTGTCCTAGTTTAGCTTGACAACTTAGGCTATAAAAACAACCCCATCTTTTATCTGTTTTGTGTTTGACAGTCTAACCAGTCAGCCCTAAAAGGCCATAATGGACTTCAGGTAAGCGCTGCACCACCCTCTCACCTGTCTGGGACTAAATGATTGCCAGTGGTTTATAGATGTTGCAGTGGTATCAAACAACTAAAAGTATATCTTAAATACTGTGTGAATAATGTGGTACTCGAAGTTTACTAGCCCATATGCAGAGCTAAGAAAATCCAGTAACACCAGAAATAAGGTGTGACTAGTTTTGCTACTATGGATAACAAACACAATCGACAACACTTAAGTTGACAGCCAAGGGTAATGCCCAGTTTTTAAGAAAGACATTCAAATCTCCACCTCAATAAATTGGGTTTGTTCTTTGTTCACAGTTCACTAAGTTTTAAGAAAACTTAATTGTTTGACAGTTTTTGCAAGATCTTACTGACAGGCAAACTAACTGCATATCTCAGCTGAGGCGCCACCTCATGATAACGTCAGAGCACCGGAGAAAAAATAGGACTTGCATTGCATAGACCTTTTATTAATGTGTTGATAGATTACTGCAAGGTAGGTGTGGAGCTTTCATGTTGCTAAATGAACTGTAAATTGCAAGGTCATTGTAATTGTAAGGTCTGGATGTTCACACTTTGGCGCAAATCAGCTGTGAACACATTTTGACATTTTATACATTTTGTTACCTTATGTGAAGAACGTCAAACATCTGCCCATTTACAGAGTGCAGATAGAGAGCCACATTAACAGCAATACGACTCTTTCAATATTCGTCTCACTATTCACCTTCATCTCAACTCTGTTGGTTTGGTGGTCTCCACCAAATCCTGAGGTTACTATTTAACTCTTCTGGAGTTGGTTTCTCCACTTACATTACCTTTGTACGTTGTTGGTGTCTTTAATAAAAAAAAAGAGAAAAGCAATCCTTCCCAAGGAACACAGTCATTACATATTACATATTCATTATCATATATATTCATTACAAATATATATATATTTAATATTAAAGTATAATTATTGTTATTCTCCATGAATTTTCCAGCTTACTGTTTTACAAAAAGGCTGAAAAATTTGTAAAGCACAAAAGGAAATTTCTTCTTAGTGGTTCACTGTTATGACTGATTGATTTCTGAGGTTTCCAATAATTTTTGGAATTCTCTTCAGTTTGCTTTGCCTAATGAGCTAGTTAAACTCAAACTGTTTGAGGAACTGTTTGAATTATTACATATGTAATTTTGTTAACTGAGTACTCATAATTTAAAAAAAAAACTCAAGTAAGTGAATTTATGAATGAGGACTGAGTAGGATGAACTTAAATGGATTTATTTTACTCAGATGCTAAATTTTATTTACTTAGTTTGCTTCCATTCCAAGCATTTGTGACTAATTCAAACACAGTTGTGTCTACTCTGTTCGTTTAAGGAATCCGACTGCCTTAAATGTTTTACGTTGCAGTAACACAATACTGCGACATCGTAAAACTATTTATTTAGTTGAATGCTGAACGCTGACACTTGACATGTTGGACCATGACAGAAGCTTTAGGAGCACAGAGACTGCAAATCTTAATAGTTTTCCTTTAGTTTTATTAACACTACACAATTAAACATAATTGTTAGTTTTAAACAAGCTTTTGACTGATTTCTAAAATATTTGTGTTTTCTTCTTCTTATGTGGTTTGTTAATTTTTTAAAGAATTATATAGTCAAAGTTTTGTTGATGCACATGTTCTCGATCATTTCGGCAGATTTGTACTTCTATATAGGAGCAGCTTGAGAGTCAAAGTTTACCGTACTACTGGTAGGACACTAAAGTCACTTCCTCTGTTTGTTTTCCTGCTCTCACCTTTTCTACCACCACACATACATCAATAATTTACTGTAAAATATTCTGAGCATGAGACTCCTTGAAGGTTTTCCAGGAACAAAGCCCACAGGAATAGTGGGACTGTTATAATGTATTTTAAACTTGAACTTTCCTTATCTAAATTCTGCAGTCTTGTGATCTATTGACAAACAGATTATTGCCAATTAGCAGTTTTGTGATGTGTCCTCTTGTACATAATAAAGAATTGAGACGATCGATAGCAAAGTCAACTAACAAGGTAGCGCTTTAATCTCTACCTTTTGTAGGGTTTAAAGCTCGCGACCTACTGCAGGGTGTATCACCAATACATTAAGGGCCTTGTTCAATTGATTTACTCTCGTTCTCATTTCAGAGAACCGTCATGCTTAAAATTTTGAGCAACATGTGAACTGCCGCCCCAAAAATTGAGGTTAGGCTGAATAATTTTACTAATCAGATACTTTAAAGAAAGTAACAACCCGAACATCTGGGAGTGTTTAGTTTGAACAAGTTCTTTCTTCATTTTTTAATTAATTTGATAGACAGTGTCGTGCAGACTAACCTTATATGGTATGTCACTCTTTAGTTGTTATATAATGTGCATATAGGATTTTAGACTAATAATGGCTTCTATGCCTTACCCCAAGTTCCTCATTACTGAAAGCCTCGGAATGAAGACTCACTCAAAAACACATATGCTCTAAATTTAGTAAAGAATCTCAGCAACACAGTTTATTTTATGTTTTATGCCCAGTGCTCTGGTATGGGTTATATATACACAGCACTCTTAAACAACTCCCCCCACGGTCACTGCAGAGGCCCGGGCACCCCATCCATCAGTGGGTTCCTCCTGATGTTGCAATACTGTGATACAGAATAATAAAGAAGTAAGAAAGACCAGAAAATCAATCGATAATTCTGCAGATCACTTGATTCAGTAATGATCCAGTCCATTTATCGCCGGCCGTTTATTCATAAGGCCCGCTCTCAAGGGCGTACCCACCCCACCTCTGCCCTGCTGACTCCTTTGCCATTGGTACTATTAATTATACGGCATTAAAAGCTGATCATGTGGCACTCCAAGGTTAGAAAACACATACAAGTTACTTCATAAAAACTGCAGTACACAGAAAAAAATGTCTCCTAAGTAGACTTGCACACGGTGTTTGGCACCTTGGAGAATTTTCACAGTTTCGTGGGTTTAGTCCGTCTTGATTGCCTCTGTCTCTTCATGTAATCCCAGACTGATGATGTTGAGATCAGTGCTCTGTGGGGGGCATATTCTGTTGTAGGACTCCTTGTTGTTCTGAAGAGCTTGGGATCTTAATTATTCTCACTGTATGTCTGGAGACATTGTCGTGCTACAGAATCAATTTGGGACCATCAGATGCCTCCCTGATAGTATCGTGTCATGTGTGATGGATCTAAACAGTTTAAGTGCATAAAACATGAGCTCAGTACTCTGTTCTGGGAAATAACTACAGTCCATTTCAAAGGCCTGCATCAATTTCAGTATGAGACTGTAAGTGCAAAGAAACAAATCGCCCTTCCACATCTCACTTTTCTATTTCTACACTTTCAAAAAGGGCAAAAAACAAACATGCAGTTTGTTTATTTTTTTGTTTTTTATTAATAGGATATAAATACTGCTGTAAAACACATCCTGTCTTGATAAAAATGTACGTGAGGGTTATTATCTGACTGTCTATAGCATATTTTCTCCTCTTTTGAAAGGCTGGCAGTGATTTTCAGACAGTATACCCCCCAGAGTTTCCCAATTGTACTATGAAAACACAAATACACAGCAGGAGAGAATAAAGCAAATCTGGTACAATAACACAGCATTTGTAAAAGTCGCAGATTTGCTCATATTCTCCCTATTCACCTAATAAACCCTTGAAATTTTCCATTTCTGTTCAAATGTAGCATTTTCTGCAGATTTCCATTGTAGCTGTTTGGCTGTTTTGCCACAAAGAGAAAAGGGCAGAGTGGAGTTGGTCAAGAGCTCTGTTTGAGCTCGTCATACGTTTTACATTCATCAAGTTTCACGCTGGCAGTGAGTGATATTACATTGGACCACAAGAACGTAGTTAAACCATGGGTGTGAATAGCTTCTTTTTTTTTTTAGTGCAACAGCACTGCATTGCATAAAAACTGTTGCACAGCGTTACACAAACAGTTGCCAGATTAGCTTATGCTTAATGAGTCAAATGCACTTTGCAGCAATAGTTGGGTGACACCTTTTTCTGCTGCAAAACTTTGATCAATGACGAAGACGCGTGCCCTCCACAAGCTTCCAAACTGTCCACCGGCAGAAGCCTGATCAAGGTCGACTTATTTTCAGTCACATTGCATGAGGGGCCCAATGAACTGGCATTCGCCTTAATTAAATAAAGACATGTACAAATGTCCTGTAGCAGGTGGCTGTCTTATGGAAGTTAACGGTGGTGGCAGCTGCCTATGTATGGTAAACAGGGAGCCTTTTCTGAAAAGTGATGGTGGCTGGTGAGGGAGGAGGGGTGAGGGGAAGATTGGACAGCTGTCGCCATACCCACCTCACTGTGCTGACTTAGAGCTAATGCTCGATCAAGCCTTTGTATATATTTTTCCAGTACATTTCAACACTGTGTACACCTAGTGTTTGAGGCCACGCAGAGACACAGTTGGCGCGACAGATGTACACAGCACATGAGCAGCAGAGGGCAAGAGCTGAAATGCCTGAGCCAGTAAATTACTCTTTCTGTCAAACTTTAGGGATAAGCACGACCTCAAAGACAGCGGCACTGAAGCAAACGTGCGATTCTTTCCTATAGCTTTGTGGTTTTTATGGGAATTTTTTTGAAATGCCTCTGTGAGCGGCTCGTGTGTTTTTTCTCTTGCGGACGCAATATAATATCTTCATCTGCGCTATTTACATGTTTAGGTAGCAAACAATAACGGGTAGGTGGCTACTTCCTCAATCACTTCCAACAGGAAATTAAGGTGTGGGTCCTCCATAGAACTGCACTATCACAACAATCTCAACTTTTCTCAAAACAAACTAGAATTCTGCAGCAAGAGACGACATTTAGGTCCGTGTTCAAAGTTCACAGAGTGCAATGATGACTAGGGAAACAGCTGTTTCCTTAAAAAATAATTACAGAAGCTGTGTCCACATGTCTACGCTAAAAACAATGCTGGTCAGTGCACCATATGGTGATGATAGGATGGGCCAGGTAAAATCTAATTCTAATAAATTCCTAATCAGTTTGGAGGGACACTGAAACAGCACAGTTAATGGAAATGTGTAGAGTCAGCAAGGTCTTTCACAGCTGCGTTTTTAATAAGATTTGAGAGGCATTACAACAACATTGCAGTCAATGTCATGTTGAGCTGCTCCCTCTGTCTGTAACTCCGGCAGAGGGAAAAAAGAACAGACAAATGAGGCAGGCGAGGGGAGGAAAACATGGTCATCTGTTTCAAAAGAGCTGAAATCTGATCTCTGGGGGGAGAGGGATAGTCGGAGGTACTGTATAGTACATATCATCTGCCTGTGATCATTCATGCTTTCTAATTACAGAAGGTGAGGAGGGCCATAATTTTATCGTATTTGTTTTGCATCACTGCAAAAATAGAAAATGAGGGCTTGCCAAGCTGCACCAATTTACTTCATTTCGACCTTGATTAAAAGAAAATTAATTGCCACATCTCTCATTATGTTGCAGGCAGCATTCGATGACGTGAATGGAAAAAAAAACCCCTCAAAAAGTAAGATGCAAAGGCTCAGAGGCAATGGGAGGTGGACCTGGGTGTTCAAGAGACGGCGCAGTCCTCGAAAATAAACAAGCCCTCCCCCTAAATCTGTTCCACGAAACTATCAAAGATGTTACGAATCAGTAATTTAGAAATACAGATAATGACTGGTTGCTCGATGTTTGGATATTTGGATTATTTGATTGGCTCACTGTGTTTTCATACCTGAAAGGACTTTACTTGTACTGACTTTCAGTATAAACTATTACTTTTAAAACCGAAACGTGCCCCTTGCAAATAATGACAGACCCAACCAAATTTAAATCCTGTTTTCATCCCTCGAGCCCCCGCTGCTCCTCCTCTTCCCAAGACACCATATGTCTCAGCGGATCAACTTCAGAAGTTTTCAGCAACCACGGTGTATGATTACATGAGAATTTGTCTCAGAGAAGGCCTCCAGGAGGAAGAAAATGCTAAATGCTATTTTTGAAATGAAATTCTCCTTCATGTGGCTGCACCTGTTTCCCTGGGAGAGTAAACAGAGCAGACGCCCGATAGAGAGGGCCTGCCCTCAACACACACCTAATTCTAAAAAATTTATTAGCTTTTGACACTCTTTAAAGTCACAGTGTGGGACAAAGGGTAACCTGTTCCTCTTGCACTGGTTTGGCTATACTTCTTCTTCCCTCCTTCCTGTGCCTCTGGCTCCAGCTGCTTATCTGTGACTATGGTGACAGAGACCCACCGGTGCTGACCCCACACAGGTTTACCTGTCATCTTTCCACAGTTGGGTCCAATCAACAGGGCTGAAATTAGTGTTTTGTTGTTGTTGTGAACTTGTGCGCGTGAATTTTTCATGCTCAGCTGAGTATCCGTAAGTGAGCTACCATTTAGCGGATCATGCGTCCTAACTTGCGGGCGTCGGGGGCAGGGATCATTATTTGGCATGCCTCGTCAAGCCATCATGAAGGCAGCGGGGACATTTGAATAATTGATTGAAATAATGTAAAGTAATCTGGCCGGCTCTCATTCTTGGCTCACCTGCCCCTAATTCTGAGACCGCTCTCAGCTGACAGGGGACAGGGAGGGACATTTAAGGACATGGGAGTAACATGGAGGAGGGCATTTTACCCACCATTACCCTTCGGCTCCTATTTCTCGACTGGTCTTACCAGTGATGTTGTGGTAAATAAAATGGTGTGTTAACAGCCCTATCACCCCTGTCAGAAATTATCCCGAGGCCTTTGTTAATATCAGCAAACAGTTTCTTAAAAAAGAGCTTCATTTTAGATATTTTTCACTATTTTTCACCTGTTAAGATCAGGACAGTTGTCTTTCCGAGGCACAAAAGTCCCCCCCCCCCAACCTGCCATTCCTTTTTGTACACTAAGCTGGAATGAGAAATGTAAACTCATGATAGGAAAATTTAAATCAAAACCTTAAGGGGTTTTAATAGGACATTAAAGCACATCAGTCATGCATGGCCAAGCATCTTTGTTTAGACTGAATTTGAGCAATCAGCTCAGGCTCGGTGACATTGTTTGTCTCACACTGTGATAAAGTTTTATGATTGACCGTAATTATTCCCTCAGGATCTAAAAGCACCTTCCAGAATCACTTTTTCAACTTCACTGCTTATATTTGATTCAAAGCACAACAGAAGAACAACAATGGATTGAGTAACAAATCCGAATATTTCAAACAGCCACACCTGTGCTGTGAAAGATACGGCCCAGGGGCCAGAAGTGGCCTGGCAAATACTCCAATCCGGCCCACTGGACAGCTTTGGAAAATGTGACGTAGTGCATAAATTTTGAACTTTTAACTGTATTTCATAAGTTTTACAGCTTTTCATATTGAACCCCCCACCACAACCACCACCGCACACACAATTGGGATTAATATTACACCAAAATGATAAAGTATTAGATAAACAAATGATAGAAAAGGTCTGCTCTCTACAGTAGAAATTACATGTTTTTGTTAGGGCTGTCAACGTTAATGCGTCCCCACGATTAATGCGATTAAAATTTTTAATGCATTTAACCTATCTGGAGCACAGAATGGACAAACTTTGGAAAAACAGCCCGAAATGCATTGACAAAGACATTTCAGGGATCTTGAATCATTCTGAGCTCCAGATGGGTTAATTGCGTTAAAAATTTTAATCGCGTTAATTGTGATGACGGATTAATCCAGGTTAACACGTACAGAGGCCACACTTTAATAAAAAAATAACAAAAAAACCATTGATTTTCTGTGAATTAATGAAAACTTTAGATGTTATGATGAACTACTAGAAGTACCAGAAACCAGAAGTTTCACTGTACCGCCACGCGTAAGGTGAAAGCGAGCCGTATGTGGCCCATGATGTAAGACGAGTTTGACATCCCTGATCTAGAGTGTGGCACTAGGATTGTCATGTTACAAGCACCACACTGGTAGGTCCTCTTCAGTAGCCTTTGTTTATCTTTCTTTGCGTCTTTACACCTCGAGCAGAAGCTGTAGGAGAGGAGGGAGCATACAGGTGCTTTCTTAGCTCTGAGTCTACGTGTTGAAAAGTCCTTCACAATTACTTCACAAGCTCTGCAGTCCTCCTCCTCCTCCTACATTTGTTGAAAGACCACGGGGACGAGCTGCGTTCTTCTCAGTGTGTCATGCTGACTGCTGCTGGGTACAGTATATCACCTGATATGGTGTTTATCCTTGAAAGCTTCACTGAATACCTCAAACTCCTCTGGCAGGAGCACAACTTGACGCGTCTGTCTTCACTACAGGCGCTATTGTGTGTACACAAAACCGGTCTCACTTAACACTTTGTCAGAATTAAGAGAGAGCGTTGAGAAAGGGAAACTTTAAAGAAAAAAAAGAAGCTTATCACACTCTGGTGTGTGGTTTCTATATGATAAGTGAGCATGCCCTCCCCTCGTCCCTTACGAAACAGCACCCACTGAAAGTGTTCAGTTTTAGGACACAGGGGTCACACCTGTTGTGGAACTTGATAGAAGGCTTATTTATAAACTTTCACAGCCCTAAATTCCTCCTTCAGAGAAAACGCTGACACACAAAGAGTGAGGACATGGGTCAGCGGAAATGCTTGTTTAGGAACGAGCCGGCAACTTGGAAAAACCTCCAAAACTCCCAAATGAGGAAATAAACAAGCCATTAAAAAAAGGTGATCAGAGAACGAACACGGCTTTCAAGGAGCAAGTCTTCTCATCTCCACGACGAGGCACATTTAGATGTGTCATCAGCAGGACAGTTTGGGTGTGTGACATGTAATTTCTTTCAATGAACGTCAGCGTGTACCGTAAAACTGGGTGGCTCGACCGCGTTTTCTGGTAGCGCTCTGCTCTCGACTGCGACTGTCGTGAACACGCTCTTTAAATCATGTCACACTGTTTATTCTGAGTGACCTTCACCCAGCCTTTGTGGTAATTTAAAAACCAAGCACCACACTGGGACGGCCTCTGTTAAATACTTTGCTCCCTAAAAAAGGCAGAAGTCACAATCGGGGTCCAGAGGGGAGCATCTTAATATATTGCCTAAATTTAGGTACTGAGTTACAGCCCGGGGGGAGATATCTGGGTGGGCTCAAGTGACGTAAGAAAAGTTCTGGTAATGCTGAGCGGATTTTAAGCATAAGAGGGGACACATTGTGGCTGTAGGGGAGAGCTTTGAAGTGACTGATAGTGTGACAGGTGCTACCAGACAAGTGTCTGATAAGTGGCTTTTAGAAATGGGGAAATATATGCATTTTATTACCTCTCAGTGCCTGTTTTCTTATTTAGAAATAACTCGAGCCATGCAGCTTATTAATCAGATTTAACCTAGATTTGACCTTAAGCTTAATATCTTTTTAACTAAAATATATACATCTAACGAAACCCACAAATGAAATATAACGCAGTATAGCAGGTTTCAGGTTCTTCAGCAGAAAGACACTAATAGAAGTGTCATCATATTCTGCTGAGCCCTCTCTCCGTCACTCTTGCCATGCCATGTAATGCAATGTCGTTCCCTTTAACATTTAGCAGGGTTCAAGTCATTCTGCACTGGTCAGGAAGCTGTAAGGACCAGATTGCGCACAAGTAAGCAGATACTCCACACTTTATTATAGACATCTGGGTATAATATTAGTCATCTCTGCCAATACCAGCAAACCTAACAGGCAAACCATGTGACAAGGAGCAATACCAGACAAATCGATGGCTCAAAACAGATTGCATTGCAGAGATTCCCTTTGCTGACAGGCCGAGGGATAGTTTTGGCTTTTAAAAAATAGCGACATCTTTTAAGGTGACCCCTAGAGTGCTTCTTATAAAATTACAAGAGACAGAAATCCATTTGCAACTGTGCTATAACACTGAGATTACATTGTTACTTTAGAGGCTCGGTGCAAATTAATTTGAGGTTCATTTCATGTATTATATAAATGGATGGTGGTAGGAAAATTAAATCCCAGTATTGCACATTTCTATATATTGTTTTATTTCTGTAGAGGGTGTTTTGGATCACTGTGCTTGCCATTCAATTGGCCAGCAGGGCAGGGTTCCAGCAGATTTAACTCTTTTATGGCTCTCGGCTGTCTGGAGGGCAGAAGGACAAAAACAATCCGGCATTCATTGTTCAGGTAAATAAATGTGAGACGAGACATCTAAAGCTGATTAATCCCTGTTAAAAACAATTCATAAATACTTTCAAAAAACATCTCATTTTCCTGGGAATAAATAATTGGTTACAACATGAGTCATTTCTTTGAAGCCCCCGTTTGAGGGAGCAGTTCAAAAAGCAACCAATTCCATATTTGAGGTTTCCCACCGCTCATACTGCAGGTGTCCAGCTGAATTTGCTTCCACATTTCACCTGGCAGCAAACTGCAGTGGACGTCTCCCGCTGATTTAAGATCCACGTACTCAGATGGGGCCGGCAGTATTGTAAAAGAAAAGTTGTAATACTGGATTACTTTGTTTGAGTTAGGCTTTTATTCTCAGCTGTTAATCATGTTGTAAATGTTGGCTGTCATAATGGATACGGCTGAAATGTTTTAAAAGTGCAGCAAGTGATGCTACACTAGTATTTGCTGCAGTTTAATTATAGGTGGAGAAAGAAAATGTGACTGCTACAGAATTTTATTTTTTCTCTTCATCATCTCACCACTTGTTTTTAGTCAGATCAGCGGAGGCCACTGCTCATTCGCAGCTAATGCAATGTAGGGCCTATTTTCACTTTTTTACTTTATTTTTTTACTTTAAGACGGCTCGCGTCAGTTTCCACTCGAGAAGATGTCGGTTTGCTCTATCGGACACCTCCTTTATTCCTCCTCCCCTCCTTTCACTGCTGTCGCTCCCCTTTAAACCCTAAAAAAGAGCAGCTACCAGTAAAGTTGTAAACTCCCTCACTGTGCTCAGCACCCTTGCACCCAACACCAGCCACACATATGGAAAGAGTGCACAGCGTGTCAATGGGGCAGCCCTGTCAGGTATGAATATCGGAGCATCTCCTATCCTATCTAGGGACCTTGGAGCCATGTGTCGACATGCATCGCACTGTTAGCTACATCGCCTGGTCATATTGGGGACAGGAAAGAAGTGGCGGAACAGAAGCACTCCAGATGTTCTTCATCAGTGGGCCACAGGGGAAGTCTGTTACCACAACACCTGGCTCATTCTGCTCGGAGCTCCGAGGCAGAGTGGTGACGCTCTGCCACAGTCTGGCTATCTGACTGAAAATAGACTTGCGCTGCTGAAGGATACAGCAGGATCCACTGTTAACATGGACTTTATCATGTTAATGCCTCTACGGATAGACTGGCAACAATCCCATGTATATATAATGAAAAGAAGATGTGCAGTGACAATACTGTGCAGGTCTAGAAGCGCACATGTGAGCGTTCAGTCTTGGACTGCTTGATCAGATTTGATCCAGCAGACTTCCATCAGCCCAAAAAATGACTAAATGAGACAACTACATTTATTTTTCCCTGCAGATTTATAACTTTTAGACAGCTTTAAAAACATTAAAATAAGTCCTCTTTAAAATAACTGATTTAAAGACTGAATGAATGAAAATGCCCCACCACACAGACACACACACACGCATTAAATTGTGCAGGCCGGTTTAAAATAAACAAAGATTCTTATTGCGCACACTTTGCAGATTTACACCTGCAACTGTCACCTTGCGGGCGACAGATCTGGAGCCCTCGTAGTGAAAAAAGGTGTTTGTTTTCATTTTGGCAGTAGAGAGCAGGGATAGTGAAGAGGGCAGCGGCCCAGGTGAAAAACGGCAGATGCCACGCTCAATAATACCAATGTTAAAATCTCCTTGACCTGCAGGTCATCAAATAGCAACACCAATTCGTTTCATATTTTGCTTGCCGGATCAATGGTGGCATAAATTTGGGGCTCAATGACAAGAATAATTTAAAAAAGATCTATAAACGATAGAACGGTATTCCCTATGGTCACAGATGCATAACAATTTGCTAGATTGACAGGATGGACTGCAGAAAGCTTAAAGATGCAAACATATAGTTAAGAAAAAAATCATATAAGGCATGCTTGTTTTATTTTTGTGTCTCCTCCTTTTATCAGGTTCATATAGAGAAATCAATGTTTTCTGAATTTTCTTAGGCTTTTCTGCTCTGATCAGCAAATACTGGAAGGACAAATTGTTTAACATGCCTGAATAAATAATAATATCAATGGCGAATCCACCAACCCCCCCTATTTGAGTCAAATGAATCTGACTTTCACCACCTTCACACATGACAAGAAGGGCAATAAATATATGAAATATAAAAGCAGGAGTGAGCCTCAGCATTGGTGCTTTAATTCAAGAGCAGAAATCCAGATGTTTGCTTAATAAAAAAAATTTCAGGGGGGGGAATCATCTTAAATGTTTAGTTGACACTTCCCTTTGACTTATCAAATCCCAAAACCCGTCTGACCAAGCCTAGATACAGACACCATTTTCCTGCTTAGAGGACAAGATTATTGGACTTCACGCTAATACTGTTTTGCAAAGCATAAAAGCCTCTTGCTGATAAATATTAATTTGAGCCTTCATGATGTATTTGAAAATTCCAGCTAAAATGTCACCACATGGAACATTAATGTAATATTTCAAGGCCTGAGAGCAATACTCATATTGATTGCATTTATTTGACTCTGGGGAGGAGAAATAATTCTTCAGTGTGGAGACACATCTGGTAGCCAAAGATGCGAAGCAGGGAATGAGAAAATGCAAAATAACAATAAAAAATAATAGGACTTGTATTTAAATGCATTATCCCAGAATTGTTTGGATACCAATGCCTTATTATAGCCCGAGAAAAAGACAGATGCACCCGGGTCTTTTACTGCTACCTCTGAAAGGTTTAATTTTCTATAAAGTGTTTAATACCCAACAAGAGGAAAGCAGATCGTTTGCATCCAGCTATTTTCCCCCCACCTCGCCGCTATTTGCAGCAGGTCCCCTGTGATAAAGCTGAGCAGCTAAATGACAAGGAGTACCAGCGCTAATGCTCCCCTTTTCCTTACAGTACTGAGCTGCACTTTGCATTGCTGCTGCTGCTGCTGCTGCTGCTTGCGTGAGTTCACCGGGATCCAACTTCAAGGCGTTGTCACATAAGGATTGTGTCCTTTGTTATCAGCGATATTGACTCGCAGTGTGTCGAGGCGTCTGCCTGTCTTCGTGCAAATGAACTGAAATCTGAGAAACAGCACTTTGACCCTGAGCCCATCCGTCAACAGCTGCGCGGACTTTTATTAATTGGATAAACAATGTTTGGCCGTTTGGTGCTTAAATAATTTGTAAAAGCGGCCTTATGTTCTTCTTTAAATAATATTAACAGCTTTTCTGCGTCACTTTGGAAACAGATTCAAAATTCATAAAAGACAATTTCTCAATAAAATATTTCATTTATTTTTTTTAAGAGTGGAGGCCTTGTGAAATCCGTCTATTGGTATATGCGTGTCTGTAGGATGCATTTATTTACCACTGAGGTGTTGCTTACAGTTATGGAAAAATGCCGATCATCTTCTGCTTCACACACATCACCATGAAATGCCCCAGATTTCCTCTACCATGCGCATGCGTTAAATAACGAGTCTCCAACTTAAGCAACTGTGGTCACAGTTTTGCATAGTTTTAAAAGAAGAGCCTGTCAAAAAAGAAAAGAGAGAGAAAACTTTTCTCACGTTGAGGAGAGAGCTTCTCCGTCCTGTACGCAGGCGGCTTGAATACAACACGGCTAAAGCGCCTCCCACTGGCGTATCTCGGTACTCCTCATGCTTCATCAGACACCTGACCACCATCTTCTCCCGTTTGCTTGTTTTCCGAGAGGATTTGAAGTTTGAAGCCATGCATACTGCAGTGCAGGGGGATGGATGTGTGCAGAAAAAGGAGTGATGACATCGCAGGTGACTTTTTCCCCCACTAAGTAGTTGTGATGTTCCTGTAACTGCGACACTTCAAGGATGCATTGTGTAAATATTTTATAGCACTTCTTTTATAATATGTTTTCGTTCTTTTTTTATGTAGAGGAAAAAAAATATCTGCAAGCGGTTGAGTTAACCACAGAATCATTTTAAGCTTGGAAGCGCTTGATATGTGTTAAATTCAGATTTTGGTTAGGTGGTTAGCCCACTAAATAAGACCTTATTAAAGACACTTGGCAAATCTGTCCACGTGGGCTTTGGTTGGTTATCAAATGTCTGTTTCAAGGAATGCCAGTTTATTTAAATGTTTTTTCTTCTTCTTCTTCTTCTTGTAACTACAGTAAACATTAACAGGAAGTAGGGAAGAAACACGATGAGTCAAAAGTTCTTCTCTGATTTTATGTTACAACTTTCAGATGAATCATCAGGACATTATACCACAGAGCGCCGCACATCTGTAGGCCTGCTTTCCAGTGAAAACCTGAACGCTTTCACCAGATATTCCCTCTGTTTGGTTAAAAGTGGGCCAGGCCGCTAAACCAGCAGATGTCATGTCTGGTTAGGATGAAATACTGAACGGTCTCAAATGAGAATGACAGGTCTGCTGCTGCTGCTCGTGAAAAAACTGTTTGCATTCTTGTCTCACTTTTTCATTAAAACTTTTTGAATTCGTACAGTTGCGCAGCTGCACAATCCAGGGGGATGTCGTTCCTTTATGCTTCGCGCCACCAGGAACCAAGAAGTTTCATCCAAATTCCTAACAATAAATATCCAACCAAGGATAGCCTAAATAATGGATTTACACAAAAACCCAAGACAACACCTTCAAAAAGCAAATACCTTTTATCGCCATCTGTAGCGGGCACCTGGGAAGATGGGCTTTGTGCGTGGCAGAGTGAGGAGGGAAATCATAGTTTTGGCGCAGACAATGTGAGCATTTAAATAAGAAATGGAATCAGAGCCCGACTGTTTGCTTTATTTCTCAATTCCCACATCAGTTTGAGAAAACAGCACAAAAAAAGAAGAGTGGGAAAAAAAAAAGCAAAACACTTTTTTAGGTGTAAAGAAAAACATACGCCAGGAAATGACAAGTTCCAAACCAAAGAGCAAAGAACGTCACTATAGGATGTGCGATAATTGTGATGAATCTCCAGTGTCCTTATCCATCTCTGCACTCGCATGCAATTTTCACTTCCCTTTTTTGCATGCATGAAAGCAGGGAAAGAAGTAAAAATAAAACAGAATGTATTTGAAATAAGAAGCTCAGTCACACAGAATACGCGCCTGTTGGTCCTGAACTGCTACCACGTGTGACATAAAGCAGAGGTATGCGCTGCCGGGGCCAGACGGGTCAGCCAGGCATCAACAGCGGCATCAGTAAAGTGGCTGCACCGTGGCAGGTGATTTAATGGTTGTCACAGCAGCAATAGAAGTGTACAGAGACAGGATTCCAGTCAAAGATAATATTTGTGATGAATCACTGTCACGCCAGAGGTAAATGTAACACTAATAGACATGGGGAGATCTACTGTTAGCTGGTTTTGCTAATGAGCGTATTCTTTCAGAGAGGTGGTGTCACTTTGCGGGTGCTGCTTCCATACAGTAAGTAGCGAAATGAGGGGGCTTATATTGGATTGAGTGTAATGAGAGTGTCATAGCCATACTGCTGTGAGGAGCTCGAGACATGAGGCCTGAAATGCAGATAATGTTGTTGGAAGACAGTCTTTATGAGTATTGCTAAACTGCAGGTAAGACGTCTGCTCGAAATTATGTTTTAAAAAAAAGAGCTGCGTGCATGACTCTCTACTTTCCTAAACAGGAAATAGTGCAGTAGCAATGTAAAAGCTCTGAAGCCACACCAATGTGTGCTCGAATGCTTGCCGGAGTTGTATCAAGAAACAAATGTGTATTGATTAACTTATTTTATTGATTTATGATGGAACTGTTGGTGTTATTGTGCAAATTCTGCTAAGTTTTAAAGTCAAATTTCCCATAAGGGACAATAAAGTTTCTTCTTCTTCTTCCTTATTTAGGCCCATACTTTCTTTGAACATCCTGACTTCACATTCGCCATCAGATCAGCCCACAAAAACCAAAGCTAAAAAAATGTGTTGCTAACATTTCAGAGGTTACATTTACAAATCTCCCTAATGAGGATCTAGTTATTTGTTTAGCTGCTGTAACATATGTTCCACTTTAATTCAGGCCAATAATTTAACATATGAAAGCAACAATTACAAAGACTACTTAACTGTTAGACAGTTAGAGGATACCTAAACAAAGAATGTGGATTTAAATATTTGTCAATCAGTCAGTTTTTATATTTGTTATTTTTTTCTCATTTAAATATATTATTTTCACTAAGGCTATTTTTACATATTAATCAGTGACGTCTGTGCATATTTATTTCCAGTCACAGAATGAAGCGGTTAGGAGAAATCTCTCCAATATTTTTCCCGGGATCCTTTTACTTTAAACGTCTGTTTCCGATGGCGCTCGGATGTGTCGATCTGCAAAGAGAGGAATTCTGTTTTTGCTGAATGGCAAGTGTTTGGTTTCCTGTTTGGATTAGCCAGCTTTAAATCAGGTACAGTGATACTCAGCGCAGAGAGATTCTTCAAGGTGGAAGGTCACAGGGAAGTCAACTCAACACAATGGCTGCAACTGACTCCCCCAGCCAGGTGGAGCGACTCTTAAGGTGGCTTGCAGATGTAGTCCGATCTGTTGTGTGCAGGGAGAGAGGACTGTGTGCTGGCATCAGGTTCTTTTAGTTTCAAAAAGCTGTAAACCAGATAAGAAGAGAATTTTTATTTCTTACGCACAGAGGTGAATGAAGTTCAGCAGCTTTGTTTGTCAGGCTCTTTTAGCAGTTGTTGGGCAGATTTTAGATTTTTTTTCTAAGCTAATTTTCTGAAATCTTAAGACTATAAAGCCTCAGATTTTCAATCTCATTTGATTCAGCTGTACCTTATTTAACAACAAATCCAGAGGATTGTACGAGCACGAGAGAAGACAGGACTACTTTCTGCTGCCTTTGCTTGAGCTGGTGTGCAGGGATTCTGCTTCTCATACTCGATTTCCAGCCTTTCCAGCAGCTTTAATAAGATCACAGAGTCATACAGCGATCATATTTCATTTCTGAGTTTCGGTGCCAATGTAGATTTACAAATGTGCCTATATAAACCAGGAACCACAAAAAAGCACTAGTCACTGATCTCACAATTACTTAGTCCCTTTGGCCATCCACCCAGTCTTTGAACTGTATCTTGCGAGCTGAAAGCGCCTTCCTACACTGGAACGAGAAGTGGCAATACCACATGATTATTGCTCAATCCACTGAGTATTCACAATTACAGTGAGGTCTGTTGCATTTCCTGGAGCAGAAAAAAACAAATAAAACTGAAGCGTATCAAAGTCTTTTGGCCTAATTTGTCCTGTTGGGGGTCTCACTCGATCCTCTGCATCCAAGTAACACACCGTGCGCTTTTGCTCAGCACCCCACCCTCAACCACTCCCAGCAGCACCTCGCACCCCCCCCCCCCCCCCCCCCCCAAACACATTCAGCCCGAGCCCTCAATTGCTTGTTTAACTTGACACATAATTACTGTGGAAATATTTGTGTATTTTGTACGAGTGCCACAGCCTGTATTGCAACCGACTGCCAAGTCCTCGCTGCTCCCACTGCAGCTATCGCAGCCAGAATCCCTGATTAAAACAAGATGCTTTCATTTGGGCCAGCTTTGGAAGAAATCACTCCCAGAGATGGGCCTCTCCCTGCCAAGCCCCTACTGCTGTAAGGTTTGCCATGTGTGGCAAGGCTGACATGCTCATTGTACCAAAAGAGCTTTCCTTTTTTCTTTCTTTCTTGGTTTAAACCCAAACATGCTACTGAATCAAGCCTCCTCCATCAAAGTGGCGCTCTGAAAAAGCCCACAGTGGAACTCTGGTCAACATGAAACAGAGAGTTGTTATTAAAACCCCATGCAGCTTGAGGTCATCGCTATAATTTTTCACACAGAACCCTTTAATTTTACACTCATTTAATAGCTTTTCATATTAAGATTAAGGCAAATGCGCATGGAATAAGTACCTTTAAGCCTAGAAAATTTGAAGCCACCTTCGCTCCGGATTAAGAGTTATAACAGCACATTTTACTTTCCCTTAGCCTTGCTTAATCTGTTAAATTAAAGGATGCAGAGGTGTGAGGGGAGCCAAAGGCCTTTTTTCAAGCTGTATAGGTAATTATTTTAAAGGAATGTTTGTCTGCATTTTCCCAGGACAAATTTGGCTTTCTATCAATCTGTACAGCAGAGTAATATTTTAAAGGATTTGCATGTGTGTGACTGAGCACATGTAGCACAAGACTTTCTCCAAACCCCCTCACAAAAAAGATGACAACTACCTGCATTTAAATAGTTTATAAAAGGCTTGAATCTGCACTATAGGTTTGTTTCCGCCGGCCATCCATAATTCATAAGTGGCACAGGAATACGCAGTTGTGGGAGAGATGTGACAACGGCAGGTGAAATGCTCTCTGACATCTTATGAAGTCACTCTCGTGTGGCGGTGACTGGACGTCTGGAGAGTCTGGCTCCGGCTGACCCATCAGCTTTGACTCACCGCTGGCCCGAATCAACAAAAATCTCAAGAGTCACTTGAGCTTTGTCCTGACACCTGTCATGCAACCTGAGCTCTTAATTTTTGCTTGTCTGAAATTTTGTTAATTTGAAATTTGGAGGTAATTCCTTAGCCAAGCTAATAGGCGCGCGGGACTGTGAGCCGCGAGATACAGTGGGGCATTGCAACGCATCCCAGCAGCAAAATAAGTAAAACACACCACTTCAATCAATGTTGGGGGCCACTTTCATGTAAATTGGGACCTCATTCACAATATCTAAAGCAAATTATCTTCATTAGATTTCCAAAACCATGCCACTGATTTGTCAAGCTGTGAATGATAATGAAGTTGTCTGGTTAATGAAGGACTGAAGATGCAGGGTTTCACAATCATGATCATCTGCTATATAACCCTTATGAATATTTAAGGATCTTAATTCTGTATACTGTATAATTGCACACCAAAGCTTGGCATCTCTATAGACTTAACAAATAGAGTATGTAATGGAGGAGACAGACCTAGCTATATTTCACTAATCACTCGGATTAATTAACTGGTGAATATATGGGATGTTTAACTTTGCAGGATCCATAGGGAACTCCAGCAAACAAAATGCGTGGAAGAGGCACCGAGTTCTGTGAGCTTATGCATCAGATTATTTACAGAGAGTCACTTACACTTTCAGAGTTTGTTCGTGGTGCTCAGCTAAATTGTTTTCCTTCCAGCAGATTCGAATGGCGAAGCTCGGGCTGCTAATTTAAAATACTGTAATTGGGTTCACGTCATTTAAGGGAAATAAAGGCTCTTTGGTCTTTATTTCCCTTTATTACAGCACATGGAGCAGAAGTGCACATGTGACTCAGATCACCGGGGTCGGAAAACAGGAAGTAAATAAGCTCGGTCGTATCGTGATCCCACCAGGTGCCCGTTCCCACAACAGCCTTTGGAGTAAACTGGAGTGGATTTGAGTGTCATGGTGGAAATCCTCAGTCAAATAAAACAAAGTGGGGCTGCATCGATGCTCTGTCTTGTTTTATATGATGGCTTGAAATAAATGAACTTTAAATGGAACCTTGGCAGGGACTCGAGCTATTGATCGATTGAAGCAGGAGCTGAAGTTTAAGGGCACAGCTTTCCCGGGGCTGGGGCTGTAACTGGAGTAATGAAATTGATTAGGCCAAGGGAGGGTGACAAGCCAGTAGAGTCAAGCCCTTGATGTAAGGAAACAAGAGTGCCATCTAATTGGGGTGTAATATGGGTCTTTAGAGGACATTAAGCACACGAGTGGCGGAAGGGAAGCCACTATACTGGATGGAGCCAAGATGATGTTGCACCGGTGTTATTATTTTGTAATTATTCACTCAGATGATTGGATTATAGGCGTCAAAACTGAGAGTCCAGCCAAGGGTCAGCTTTTTCCCAAACTGTAGCAGCTTTTGTAACAACTCGATCCCTGCAATACAGTGTGCTGCTCAGGCACCTGGATGAGAGAAAAAAATGTATCTTCTATAAACTATAAACTTGAACAAGTCGTGTTTTACATTAAATATGTTTTTTGGGGTTTTTTTCCCTCTTACTTCCTTAAATCCTGAACTTTCACCAGACGGGTCCGTGCAGTTGCAGCACTCGTGCTTAAAAACTGCTGGCCAGCTGTGGTGAAGTTAGAGATGGCTTGTATTCAGCACATTACCTATGCAGACTATATAAACAGACCTCACTGGATAAATATTCTATTAGTATTGACATGACATTTGCCCTCCTTTACTAGACCCAGTGATGTGCACATTGTGGTTTCCAGGTGGGTCTAAGCTGAACGGGCACAACAATTAGTCTTTTTACATGTAATTATTCAAGATTTAGCATATAATTAAAAGCATGTAGAAGGCTCAAACTACATCTCTGATTGAACCTATAATCCTAAAAAAGAACAAACTTTTATAAATTCATTCTTCAGCTGCTACAGTCTGAAAATCGCACTGACTGCGCTGTCACTGTTTTGAACTTATGAGTAACTCTGGCTGGGATCACGGGGAGTGCGGTGTCCTCCTGCCAGCAAAAGGCCCTGTCCAGTGCAGGGGCATTTATCTCCTGGCCTGAACTGTCTCACTCAACAGGATGGCCAGAAGTTACGGTGCATTACAAGCACTTAGCGCAGTGATATCAAGGTTCACCTCCGATTTCCAATCTCAGGCCAGAATGGTGGGCTGGGAGGCCGTCATTAAAAAGCCATTACATGCCCATATTTCATATACCAGTCTCTCCTATGTTTCAAGGTGTTAAAAGCTCAATGTATATTTCCTCTATATTTAAGCAGCAGGACAACGGAGCAGCACATAGCATCCCGCTAGCAGCCATTGACCTTGGCCTAGCCAGCCTTCATTAGCTTTTAGACACTTATCAGTCATAACTGGGTTTGTCCTCTCCGCAACGTTTCCTCCTTCACTTCACTTAGGCCGGAAAATAATGGCTGAAATCCATTTATCTGCCATTTCCAACAAGTGCGTGACATTAACAAATTATCTACTTTTCGCTAAGTATGGCCAAGGTACCCTCTAAAGGATTCCTCCACTCTGCCGGCCAAGGTCAGACCTTTTTAGAAACCGCCTTTTTTTTTTTCTACCTGAGCTTTTTTCTTTCATTCCCATCTTTAAATATTCATCCCGCTTTTGCATGCCGGGCTGAGCTTTTATGAGCACCATCAGCCATATTTCTCCAAACACACATCTTTATTTGTTTTTGATTATTTATGCTCCACTCTGACTTTATAACTCACATCCCTAGGAAAACATTGATCCAAGAGGCAAATGAATCTAATTAGGACCTCTTTCTTCTGTGCTGAATATTGACTTGTTTTGAAAGGTGCCTCTCCATTTCGAGAGAATGTCTCTGGAATGCTCCTTCCCAATCTCTTTAAGGAAAACTTCTAAATGCTGATGAGATATTTAAGTCCATAAATGCGATCCTGCGCAGATCTGCAGTGGCGCCTAGATGTTCATAATGTATTGCATTTATTGCAGGATGTCATCAGTGCGCTAATTTCCAGCCCTCTGAAACTCACGGGCACCAGTTGTTTGTTCAATTATCGAGTGCTTTTTCATCTTTTTTTTTTTTGGGAAGTTGTGCGTCTTAATATATAAAAACATCATAAAAAAGAAGCTGCAGAGACAGAGTGGATAATCTCTGCAGTGCATTTGGGGCTCCCAGGCCCAACCTGTCAATCTCTTGAACAAGGACAGCGCAGAAAGTGATGATGTACCATTAGTCAAGAATCATCTCAGCTAAGAAGAATCTTTGTTCTTGACACAGAAAACTTGTGTTCCATCTCGATCAGTGAGGAAATGGGGCCTGGCGAAGCGTGCGTCGCCTTGCATTTGTCTTGAGTTGCTGTCCCAAAGGCACCGGCGCTTGTTCACAGCATTACGCCGCTGCCTTTTGATGAAAAGCCCCTGCATTTTGCCATTTCGCGCAAACTCCGTTTCTCAAATATTCCGTCGCTTTCCATGTAGTTGATTTCTATTTAAAATGGTCATGATTATTTTATTTTGTAACATTAATGGAAGTACATTTGGTGCTGGAGGAGGGTGGTGCCGAGGCATTTGCAATTCATATTCCCCTGCGTGATTACATTAAGAGTATGTTCTGTCATATTTGATTAATGTATCGTGTTTTCCTTAAAACAGGATTAAAATATGAAAACAGACAGAAATTATTACATTACAAAGACTGATCAATTTTTAATAATCTACTCAAGGAAAGAGGGGGTAGAAATGTGGGCTGCTCAGAAATGCACAGATCAGGTTTCTGCAACATTTTGTAATCGGGGTTGAAGTCCCAGACAGAATGAACATGAACGGCCACTAACAGCGCCTGCACTCTGTGCATGTTATACAACGCTGAACGGCGAGCTTTGGCTCCGTTATTAGCATGCTCGTGTATGTATCTGCAGCCAGCAACAACCTGCGCATTTACTGTAGATATCTTTTAAATTTCCCTGTAATTTACAGAAGCAATCATAAAATTTAATGCGCAGTCTTTAATTTCAAGGGGTGACCGCGAATGAAAACATAAATAACAGAGAAATACAAGCTTAAACACCGTTGTGCAAAGTACTTTAACTGGCAGCTTTTTACGAGCAGGTAGTACATCATGAGATGTACCCCTAGATCTGCTCTTTGTTGCATGTTCGCAATTATATTTTCGGGAAATTCACTCCATTCATTTCCTCGTGGAATCTCTTCATCATACATGTGTGAAACTGACAGCATTCACTAAAATCTTTAACACTGAAGCAACATTGCAGAGAATCCAGCTGAAGCTCTTCAGTCAATGTCAATAGCCATTTTTGAAACTAAGTGTGTGTGCGTGTGTGTGTGTGTGTCGACCAGTGTAAACACAGGCCTCCAATTCCAGTGTCAGCCATTTAGCCTGACCGTGGGTGACTGTGAATTAAAAAGAGAGGCCTTTATGTGCGACCCTGCAGCACAAAAGGCTACATCCATAACTTAAAGAGGCAGGGAGGCCATTAGCCGCCACTGCTAGTCCACCTTTACATAATACGGTGTGTGCGGAGTAATCGCTGAGCTGATGAGCCAAAGTGCTTTTGGACCGAACTGTATACATGCTCCTTCCACGCGAAAGAAAGAAAAATGATAACAACCTCCTTATGTGCGTCTCTCATGTTCTCTGTTAATGCTACTCGGAAAAGCTTTTTCAAGAAAATCTTTCCCTTCGGCTCCACTTTGGGTAACAATTAAATTCTGTTAATCCTCAGCTAATATTTATCATATGAGATCAATTGACAGTTTGTCTGTGAATGGAAGCCTGTTTCTCCAAAACAAATCACATACATGTGGCTTTCAAAATGCTGGGACGAATCAAAATGACTCAGAAAAGCCAAATATTACTGCTGAAGCAGTGCTTTTTCTTCTTTTCCTGAGGGCGAGCAGAGACAACAAAGTGTGCCTGTGGAAGCAGAAACACATGGACGGGGGTGAAGAAACTACAGAGAAGGCTCCAAGAAACAAACTATCAGCAGTTACCAGTATGGAGTGTGAACTCCATATGTTCTGCGAGCAAGCTGTCCCATTCGTATTCCATGAGCTATTACAGTAACTCCCAGTGTTTTAGATCTGCTTCTCCTAATCAGTTCTGATTTTGCATCTGTTATTTTTAATGCCACGTATCATGTTTTAATGCATTAATCCATTAAAAACAAAGTAACCACCAGGAGCAAGATTGAACTGTTTTCATATTCGTCCTGCTTCTAATCTTTCAAACAAAGTGAACCACAAGTGTCTCTGATTGTGCTTATCTAAAACACTTAGATTCCCTATAAAGCTGCTAGTGGCAGAAATCAGGTAAATGATACTGTGTATCCTGCTTAAAAAGGATTTGCAAACCATTTGGACTGACTGCTCTTCATATTACCTTAATGCCTCCCAAAAGGCCAAAGCCAAGAATGAATTATTGATAGCCATCATATGGATCGCACACTGTGGCTCCACATGCCTATTAGAGGGTTTTCTTCATTCATTTGCGCTAGCTTGGACTTCTGCCTTGACCGACGCATCACTCTTCTTCTTTTACTTTTATCCATTAACTGTTAACAATAACTGACTTTACGCAGGTCCCTGAGTTTCCAGCACAAACAAAGTAACGCCGTGGCTTTCATTTGCATGCTCTGTGCAGGGGTTGACCTTTGGCCTCTGTTGGTTAACCTACAGACCATTTAGGCTTTGCTCCATTTCTGCATGGAAATTGGAAAAGGGGAGACAATAATTTCTGGCGAAACCATAGCTGGAATAATAATTGCTAAGTTTAAAAAAACAGAAATCTAATTGTGCCGATCCCTCTGGGAACTAATATTGGACTATCTTATAAAAGGCCCCCAGTATCCCAGCAGTGATTTATTGCTGAATTCCAGTCATTTTCAATACATTATAGTTTCCAAATTGTGTTTAAATTGAGTGTAGAGGAGAAAAGGCCATTAGGAGATGCAGAAATGAAGATTATATTTAAATATTCATGTACTCGGTACCTTATTATTGAATCTGTACACTAACAAAATCAATATTAAGTGCAGCTTGACATAAATTTATTTATGAATTTCGACTTTCTAAGTACTTGCGTTTTTTCGCTCAAAAAAAGGATGGGTATAATGCCGTAATGATATCAAAACAGAGTGTCAGGGTGCATTAGTCTGGGAGTTTATGAACCCGCACATAAAAACTCAGGAGCGTCCCTGTAGAAGTGCTTACTAGGCAGAAATGTCGCTTTTTACAAACATCAGTCATTTTACAGCCCTGTATCGCAGCGCGCTCCTCGGCTGTGGGTGATAGTTAGAGAAAGATGCAGTCATCTTGTTTGTCCTAAATGAGATCTTTGCAGTAAGCCTACTTGTATTAGGGCCTGGGAGTGGGACTGTGTAACATTTAATTAAAATGGATGTCTCTCGTTGTGCCTAACCTGTCCCCCTAACTCCTTCTTGTTTCCAGGCCATGTCTTTGTTTAGACAACAGCCCAATGTGACACTTATGACACGAGGACACTGTGGTTCAGTGGATTTTCTTGTTGCGCAAGTCTTAATACGGCAGCATAAAATAGCCTGTGATTGGCTGTCCCTTGCTGAAAGCCTCAAGGAGAATTATAAATGTACTACCAGTAATAAAATATCTGCGTAGTTTATTTTTATATTCCATTGTGTTGCTGAGAGGAGAGGAACTGCCACATTTTTCATTCATATCGCACGCTTTGCGCACACCATACCGCTCAGATTTAATAGATTGTCACAAGTTTTCGAAACAGTTCCTTTTGTTTCTCCGTTTTCTTTTTTAATAGAAATGTGAGCAAAGTTAAAAGGCTCTTTATTGGAGGAGCCACATCTCTGGACACAAGATGATGCCATAAAAGCAGGAAGGCATGGAAAAGCAAAACATCAATCTGAACTAAGAGGGGGAAGCAATAAATCAGAGAATCATAGCCTTCAGCCCCGCCTTTAAAATCATTTAAACAGATTCAAAAACCCTGATTCTGCTCGAGTCTCTCTGTAAGCACCCTTATAAAGCCTTTATGTGCCTTAGACACAGAGGATAAAACCACAGATCCTTATTGAGAGACAGAAAAATGACACCCTGTTCCTGGTAAGTGGACGCTTTAAACAGTACTATCGGTATCAGGATCGAAGAGCGGACACGAGTAAGTAAGGCTGAAGGAAGTCATCCATCCAAAGCATTCTTGTAATATGTTTTAAAAACCTTTTCAGGTCTCTGTTTCTACTTTAAGGTCCACTCATATCTAAGGTTAAGGGGGTTTGTACGGCTTTATCAGATAGTCAGTCAGTCTGGATTGTTCCAATTTCCTTATTTCCCACTTTAGAAACATATCAGCTGTTCTGTTTAAACTCAGTGCCAGTGAGTGGGCTGGATAAATATGTAACAGTGTGCATCAGTCAGCGTCACCATATCTGCTCTTGGGCAGCGGTGTGACAACGTGAGGCAGCTTTGCTCATCACCCAGAGTAGGAGAGCATAAAACAAGATATCTTTTTTTAGTTTTAGGTGTGAGAGAAAAATACTTTATTTATTTATTTTAAATTTAACCACTCATTTAAAAAAAAATGATCAGAAATATTACATGTTACAGGAAAACAGCCAAAGAAACCAAAATTTCCCTTTTCTATCCCTCTCTAAGAGGAAGCGCTGCACTGAAAAATTAAAAGCTTTGGTCTGCAAGTATCAGAAGGACACATGTTCACCAAACTGCTGAGGATGGAAGGAGGGATTGGGATTGCTCAGAGCTAATGTTAGTTTGAAAAAGGAGAACCTGTTTCAGTTAAATGACACAGCTGGACTTACGTGACCCTGATACACGAATAATTACACGTGATTCTCAGGAAGGAGTATTTTGTGGTATTTTTTACTTTGCTTGAGTGCAGTATTTCCCAAGTAATTTATGTGTGCACTGTCAGCAGTTTTATTTTGTGTTTTAGACCAAATATCTTTATTTTATCAGTTTTGTTTATAGTTTTATGAAATCTCATTTAAGGTGACACTTGTCAAGTCTCGCTTCACATTTTCCCAAAAAGAAATGCTTTAGAGAACGTTCAATTTTACCCTTGCAAAGCCCGAACCCTGAAAGAAATGCCAGAAAAATCACATTTTTTGAAACTGGAGTGTTTTTTTTTCTGAACATCTGGCATTTTTGTGCAATTTATAGTTCACAGTTGATCTTAAACAAACAAAAAAAAACATAAAGAGAAGTTAGAGGTGAAGTTAGAGTTTAAAAAAAATCACTCAAGGTCTCAAAAACTCATGTATCAAATATGACACATTTGGTGTTTGGTTTAATTTCAGTTTGAATTTAATACTGAAATCTGAGTACTTCAGACTTCTGGGAATGATCACTAGAGTTTGCCCAACTTAAATTTTAAAACGTAATTTCCTCTGTGATGGATTGGAGACCTGTCCTGTACCACGTCTTTCGCCCACTGCTAACTAGGAAAGGCTAGCGGTTAAAGAATCAGCGGTGCTTTCTAGCAGATAAACTCACCGAAATTATTATTTTTTCTTTTCTTTTTTCATTTTTTCTGCTCTGCATGACAGAAATGTGATGACTTTTATTAGAAAGAATGTAAATCCACATTGCTGTACCTTTAGATCCATGAAAATGTGCAACTCTTTCACTGTCAGCAAATATTTGTCATTTTAAGGCAAAAATGCATTTGCACAAAAAGACAAAACTAAAAGCAAAATTGTTCTCTGTGTGTTAAATGTGAAGATTCGACTTTGAATTTATTTGTTTTTCCTACATTCTCCAGAAAATAAAGGCTGATAATGAGGTAATAACTGGGTTGCTTAACCAAAATGTGCAAACTACTAATAAGAGATGAATACAGCAGCAGCTTATTAGCAGCTTTACAACAGAGGAGCTGTTGGGAAGAAAACACGTGTATTTCACAGCCAGATTCATTTGTGTGTGTGTGTGTGTGTGTGTGTGTGTTTTCTTTGCCTTGAATGTCACTTTTAAAGAGTCTGTGTTGCGAGGGTAGGTGGGACAATTTTAAGTAAAAGCGTTTTTTTGTGTTGACAGCGAAACGATAAAGCGTTCTCGGGTGATCCTTGTGTGTCCTCTGTCTGTTTCAAACCCTCAGCCCTCTTTCATCCCTGTTCACCCAAGAAATGGAATCATAAAAACCATTCATGCTAAATGAAAAAGGGCATCATAAAGCTGCATTACACTGGAGTACACTCCTCTGCACCTTCCATCCTTATCAATATCACCTTTTGTCTCCTAACACATCTCTCTTCCCCCTTCCTGGTCCTCTTGAAACAAAGCATAAAAGCCCTAGAAAGAGGCGCAAGCTGTCATTGCTGTAATATAAGATAAAAGTCTTTAAAAGCTAAAGGTCCGGGTTGGGGTTTTTTTTTTCTCTCCTTCACGTCGGGCAGTCTTTAGGACTGCTCTTCAGGATTAGCAGCATAAAGGACTATATATTATTTGCAGAAAAGCTTAGTGGGCACAGTCTAAGCCTATACATATAAGTCAATTTATATTAGAATTTCCATACATGCATTTTCTTGTTAGAGTCAATATGCAAAAATGGTACTTACTAACAAATAATGCATAATGTACTAGAGGCAGGGCCATCAATAACTGCATTTGAGCTTTAAAAGAAAATGCAAAAATGCCGAGCATAAAGATGGGCCGTATAAAATCTACAACACATTAAACACAAAAACGTCAAAAATATAAAGATGGCTCTTTGCCCGGGAGACAGCAAGTCATTTATCTATGAAGAAGAGGAGGAAATAAAGAGCTCCCATCCCGAGCTCCTGTGTATTTCATTTACTAACAAAGTCAGGTTATCTGTTTAGAGACAACTCTCTTCCTCCTGCCCATCAGCCACACAGACAAAGAGACCGGAAGGGAAACAAGGCAGACAAAAGACACTCACATTTCTCATCAAGTAAACATCCTCTTTTAATTTTAAATGCAATAAAAAAAAAAGGTGGTGGTGGGGAGGGAGTTCTTCTCATGCTAATATATAGTTAACGTTTATTATGTGGAGCACAAACTGGTAAAAATATGTCCTTTTCCTCTATTTAAGACGCGGGAAAGAAAGTAGGTGTAAATAAAGCGCAGCAATTTGGGAAAGCACTCTTGAATACAGAACCTGTCAATGTACACCTCCTCCGGGCAGTTTGGTACACCACATAACACATGTTCCTCTCTGCTGGCTGGCTCAGAGTAGAGACGATGCTGTGTAGTTTTGTGGTGAGGTGTTCTGTTGCTTCTGTTGCATTTTCTCCCACTGGTTTGACATTCAAGATCTCTCAATTATGTATGAACGGCAAGCAATATCCTTTACCATCAGGCCCCCATGTAACATATTTCATTTTCAAGGGCTGCAGAGCACAATCAGACCCTCTGTGTAATTACGACTTATTAAAAATGATTCCAAATTATCAGTGGATCTGTGGGCTGGTGTCTGGGTCCAAACTGAAAACCATTGCGCTGTATTAGTCACAGAATAACTTCCCATGGGTGCAAGGTCTGTCAGCATAGATCCCTGTCTTTAGATCAGTGAATGTTTCAAATGTATTAAAGGAAAATCACCCTAAATATTATTTTGGAAGGGGTAGGTGGGGATTTTGCACATTTGATGTGTGATGTAACAAGGAGGACCACTGGCATCTCTTTTTTTTTCTATTATTTTTTGGCTATGCAGACATAAGTGGCTTTTGGGACTGAGCATTATTCGAAAATCACCTTCAATGACTTGTCGCGACGCACTTTAAGCACTTTCGTGACTAGTTTTTGCTCCCTATACACAGTCTCATAATGAGAAAACACAGTTCAGCAGAGAAAAGACATCTCAAACAACATGTTTACCCTTCACACAACATGGAGGAATTAAAAATGGATGAGCGCCCCATCCATTATTTCAGCCTCCAAATGGCAAAATCTGTATAAAGCTCTGAGTATCCGTCTGGGTGAAAATAAATAAATCAAATATGCACTTCAGCGTTTCCTGCTCTTTTTCCACGCAGGATACGGTGTCGTGATGGCGGAGGGCACACATCCGGCTCCTGAAAACACCATGCGCTTTTTTCTAAACGCGTGTATAAATAACCCACGAGTTTTCAATTAGCTTTTTGCATCTTTTCTGTTAATTCAAATGATTTTGTCACTTTTCCGGGGAAGCGCATATAATATTTAGGCAACTCGCATATTTTTCCCAGACCCACTCTCCCAGCTGAAACCTCCATATCTGAAGTATTCTAATTTGCGAACACAGCGGTGTCAGGAGTGATTTTGCTGCAAAGTCACTAATTACATGCAACATCAATGCGATGTGGGGAAAACGTTAAAAATTTAGCATCGCAAGACAAATGGAAAAAATGCGTGCTGAAACAAGGAAAAGAGGCACTAACATTCACAGTTTTTCTTTGAATAATGCATGTCTCTGCTGCTTTCACAAGGACTCACCCAGATTGGCTCCAGTGTCACTCTCATCTTTATCCTAAAAAAGAAAAAAATATGTGTTTATGACTTTCCACTTGCAGCACTGCTTTAAAGGGCACTGTTTTATGATTTCTGTGATTTTCATTAATAACCAAGAAAAACATGTAAAGTGGTCAATTCAAACTCATTTGTTCATTTTTTTTAAATTAAGTATTTAGCATGCACTCTAAAGTTCAAAGCCTCGCACTCCTAGATTGTGAGGACTGTGTGATTAAATGTGATTTCAAAGGTTTTGAGCCTTTCCTGTGAAATTCTGTGCCGAAGAGCAGACAGTGTTGGAATAACCTCGCATATTTGCAACAAGACTTGAGTAAAAGTAGAGGCTGTGGTTTACTGTTGCTCCCCAGCCACTCGCCAAATAGCAGCCATGTGTACTATAGAAAGGTACAAAGGAGGCTGATAAACTGTTGGTGCATCACGCTGACAACAGCCAACATGAGCTGCCCTCTGAACTCCGGTAACTTAGACTGACACGGCGGGGGTCAGCGTCAGACTGACAAACAACTTTGCTTTATTTTGAAGGCATTTTTTTACGGCTCCCCTTACACAGTAATTATATTCCAAATCATTATGTGTTGTAAAGTCTATTGACCCCTGGTAAACTTATATTTACCAAGCTGGAACAGTTAATGAAATAGTCTTTTAATTAGCACTCCTCTTAAGGGTGGAACTTCTGAAAGGGGTCCCTGTTTTGTTTTGGCTTTGTGGTTGACTGAAGTGTGCAGATCCACTGTTCTAAGATAAAACAGTAATATCTTAATTAAGGCTCGCCGTTTAACTGTTTACAGTGGAGCTCGGCACCTCTGCGTGACGGCACCTGCGGTACAGGAATATTCACCACGCCGTGAATCAATAAAACAATATCATAATTTCTTCTTTTGTTGTTTTGTTTTTTTTAGGGCCAGGTCATTTTTCAAGCTTGACTGATTGAAAGTGGTCTGACTACTCAAGGTAACAACTGGAGATGAGGGGGGGGGGGGGGGGGGGGGGGGTTCTTTGCCTCTTGTATAATGCAGTCTTTGGCAGGCTCTCTCTTTGTATTAGATACATTAGGATGGAAATGTGCACCAACTTAAAAATGCTCATGTGAAAAAACATGGAATGTATTAAATTAATGGTCTCTTTTGCCTCAGGGCAGTAATGAAAAGGGACCCCCAATGAGTTCATTTTTCACGGCTTTGGTTATGCATTCAACACTCTAATTGAATTTCAATGTAAGTTTTAAAAAGTCTTTATTACAGTGACTCTTGATGCAAATTACATGTGATCTATCGTGGGACTTTCACCCATTAAGTAATTTAATTGTGACATGCACTCTCTGCACACCTCGTGCTTTTATGCCCATTCCTCCTCATCCAGATTGTCACTTTCTTCTATTATTGGTGCTGTTTATGTGGATTGAGGAAAGTAGTCTGCATATACTCTAGGCAACTTTCACGAGAGCGGCTCCTTAAAAGGAGTAATTGCAAAGAGAGGGGACAGGCCCCGACAGCTAAAGTATACTGGAGTATATACAAGTCACAAGGATTTGCAAGATGTTTGCAGATGACTGCACAGAGCACATTTTACGTGTGAAAAGAGATTATTAGGTTTATCATGCAAAGAGGAAAAATATGGCGCTAAGAGGATCTGAGGGGAGGGGTGTCTGACATGAGAGAAGTGTTAAATGTATACGTAAAACATACACTATTTGCCCAAAAGAAGTCAAGAAGACTGGGGGGAAACTGTATGTGGACGTGCTTTGTGCTGTGTTTCAAACACACTGAGCTGTAATCTCAAAAGGGTCCAAAATCCAACCTGGGAGTCAGTTTTCTCTGTCTCCATCTAGTGTTTCTGGCTGAACTAACTTTCTGAGCCTGGGGAATAAATAGAAAGCCATCGCCTCCCTTTTCCTTTAATGTTAAAGAACAAAACATGTTTAAGAAAAACATAAACTCAGCCGAGAAGACGGAAATCCAATCACAAACTGTATGTTTCTCATCAATAGCATGACTGCGTGTGGACGCACATGCGACTGTGTCTGAGCCCTCTGAAATACTGAGCCCGAATTGACCTGATCATTAGAGGGAGGAAGAGGCTTGACCTGATATTTCCTCTGTTGTTTGGTCAGGAAAGGGACGTTATTGTAAAAGGCCTGTAAAGATAAATAGCCCTGGTGTTGCCATGGCAAAGGCACAAACACTGGTGGTCAAAGACAAAAGAGCACGAGACAATAAATCCGACTCTGTCAATTTTGTTTAGTTTTCAAAGTGTTTTTCAGGGAAATATGGTTTCAAAACAAGAGGCCACATCCATTTTTCCACAGAGAAAGGGAAATCAGATCTTTTTTTTTTCTGAACAGGCCACAGTTTCATCTTGTACATTTTTTTCCATGGCCACGGCATCCTGATTAGTAATAGGAATATCTGACACTGTATTTTGCCTTTGAGTCAGGAAACTCCTTGTACAGCTGTATACATGTTTTTATAGCCTTTGGAAGAAAGGGTATTGTCTTTAAATTCCTAAGAAGGCTTTATCCAGCCTTCAAATTTTAAGTGGAAAACCATCTTAGGCTCTATTTTTTCCACAAGCTAAACAATGACGAGTGAACATACACCTATGCCTTGTTCCTCAGGTCAAACAGAGTTCACCTCATTAGAACAATCCCGGCTCAAATGCCGCCATCGGTGATTCTCATCTCAACGGCATAAAACAACAACAACGAGGGAACTCTTTATTTGAGGATGTTCCTTAATTACCCAAAAAATATCAGGTCAAAGCCTTTTACTTGGAACGTTTGCTGCTTTTTATGTCATCAGCCAATCACCATTAAAAAAAAAACCCTCCGTGGCTATTCTCTCTACCCCTTCCCACACACACCCATCCAACACTTTCCATCTTCTCACAGTCAGGGTAGACGAGCCTCATCAGAAGCAAGGTGCGATGAAGAGCGGCCTTATCACTCCAATACAAGAGCAAACACAGGAGTCTTTACAGCACGTTGTCTCAGGAAGCAGTGCACGGCAAGATTACTGCCCTTTAAGACGCCCTAAGACACGACCAATCCCAAGTAGTCCTTTATCTTGACAGTTTGCAGCTCTTTGTTTGCCTTTTCTGTGAAGCCTGGGGATAAAAGAGCAGCCTCTGTGAGCTGTGTCTGATTAGGATCTAATTGTTAACATTCACTGTCTTTTTTTTTATCATCATCAGGCCGGTGTTGCCATACATGCAGCAGGTAGAGGCCTTTTCGGTGTTATGAAGGACTCTTCCCTTGCTGCTCTCGTGTGTTACTCAAGTACTAGTTAGCACGAGGTGGCAGAAGAGGAGCCCCCAGCTCGACATCAACAACAACAACATCAACAAACAGGAATTGATGGCGAGTGTTTATTATCTGGTTTAATTGCTCCTCATCTGGAGGATCTGACAGTTGCGGTTAATGAGAGAGGGAGAGGAGGCACACTCGGTTGGCAGCCAGTTTTCACAGTGTAAGACGTGTAAGTGTGGGTGTGTGTCTGTGGTGAAAAGAGAATAGCTCACATTCCAGCTCAGAAGCGAGTAACACAGAAGAAACATCAAACGGGCCTCGTCGAATTATCGAAACAGGCCTCCGAATCAGGAATTTCAAGTCCACACCCAAACGCATACACGCTCTTACTGCAAACCTGCGTTCGCGGTTAGATAGATACACCTGTACCTGTACCGACAAACACAGGTCTTATCCTCCGCTGCAGGCTGAGTACGGGAATCGGATCCGAGCTGAGACAGGATTTCTCTGAAATCGAGCCTCTTCCTCAGTTTTTCATCTGGCCTGCAGCACACCTGGCTCATGTCCAACCAGGGACCTCCCTGACATTGTGCAGTGTCACGCACTCGCATCCAGGCATGGTCTGACAGAGGAAACATCAAGAAGCAGGAGGCGTTCGAGCAAGTGGGGATGCTCAGAGAAGGCCTGGAACACGGAATAAGGCTCTCTCCTCGGAGAAGGATGTACTTTTACTGTTAATTTTTGCCCCACAACCCAAAGCCAGACGAACACATTAACACAATATAAACACACGCACCACCAGAACCACACACAGGCTCGTTGTCCCATTCATAAATTCCTCCTGTTGAGAAACACGGGCATTTTTAAACAGGGCATACCCGCCCCTTTTACTATTCCAGCTCAGCAGGCCCACATGGGAACAATTAGGGGTGTACGCAAGTTTGGCGAAGGTCCGTAGCAACCAGCTGCATCTGTTTTTATTTACCTTTTTGCTCTGGTGCTGGATAATGTCATGAGCACATCTGCTACTGTGCAACGTAACCGTGGTTGCATGCGTGGTTGACCCATGATTCTGTAATTACCCGCTGAGCGAGATGAAGAGGCCCAACAAACCACTCAAAGCCACACATAGCCTTCCTCTCCCCCTCTTCCTCCCTCCCTCCTCCCCCCACCGTGTCTCTCCAGTGGCATGAAACTCCGTCTGCCTGAGAGCTGGTAGCTGATGCTGAAGTGGCATTTAATGACTCAAAGTTGTTCACAATAGTAATTCTGACTTCATTTTGATGTCATTAGATTACCACTTTCGTTCTATTATGCAGGATTAAAATGTGGTTGTTCTGCAGTGGGATGAGACTGATCACATTCCCTCATCTGTTTGCTTGTTTGTGGTCATGCAGAACAAGCTGCACAGTCTTCTTGCTGGCCCACTTTTAAAGGTCTGAACTAGAAAAATGTCATTTTTGTAGCTCAAATAAGGAGAAATAAAGAATTTGCTCCACAGCATGTGTCTTGCTTAAAAAATTGTGGACAAGCGGTCATGCAAGGAGGCTCAGAATAGTCAGAGATGGTAAATTTATGTCTCTGTAAGGTTTCACACTTCTGTATTAAATGAGGGAAAGTTTCGCCTACTTTACTCACATGTTTTGTTTTATATATATATATATATATATATATATATATATATATATATATATATATATATATATATATATATATATATATAACAGCAGGGTGCAAGATGCTAGCAGGCAAGGCATACATGGAACGCCATAACCAAGTGGCCGGCATAGTGTACAGGAACATCTGTGCCGAGTATAACCTGGAAGTCCCGAGGTCAAAATGGGAGATGCCCCCAAGGGTGGTGGAGAATGACTGAGCTAAGATCCTGTGGGACTTCCAGATACAGACGGACAAAATGGTGGTGGCTAACCAACCGGACATAGTGGTGGTAGACAAACAGAAGAAGACGGCCGTAGTGATCGATGTAGCGGTTCCGAATGACAGCAATATCAGGAAGAAGGAACACGAGAAGCTGGAGAAATACCAAGGGCTCAGAGAAGAGCTCGAGAGGATGTGGAGGGTGAAGGTAACGGTGGTCTCCGTGGTAATCGGAGCACTAGGTGCGGTGACTCCCAAGATAGGCGAGTGGCTCCAGCAGATCCCGGGAACAACATCGGAGATCTCTGTCCAGAAGAGCGCAGTCCTGGGAACAGCTAAGATACTGCGCAGGACCCTCAAGCTCCCAGGCCTCTGGTAGAGGACCCGAGCTTGAAGGATAAACCGCCCGCAGGGGCGTGCTGGGTGGTTTTTATATATATATATCTATATATATATCTATATATAGATATATATATAAAATCCTGAAAGTTCACACTATTAAGCATCTTCAGACAGCAAACTCAAAGCGACCAATCATGAAAGAACTTGTTTATAATAATGATGAGTGATTATGAGCAATAACAATGAAGACCATATATGGATCACTTCACAGAGTCTGTGTGTGTGTGTTCGTGTGTATATGTGTGTGTATTGGGGGGAGGGGGGGGGGGGGGGGTGCCACCACGCTTAGCATATCCCAGATGTGCAAACCATATGCTCTGACTGAAATTAAAACAAAAAAGAAACAGTGAAACATGAAAGGGATTTTTAACTTTGTAAAGACAGTTAACAGTCGATACAGATAGGCTAATGGCCGAGAGAGGCCACATGAAAGAACCGGGGATGTTGGCATGCTTTTTGCACCACTTATTCCATTTCCTGCTCATAAGTTCACTGAGCAGATGGGAACCAAAGGCACAAGGAAGTTTAGATTTTCTGCCCCACAGACCGTTGTATATGATGCATGTAACTGCGCAACACCGCACGGTTATCATTTAGAGACGCTTTGGTGCATACCGGGAGGTCACAATAACAAAGGTGGAAAAAAAAAAAGCAGTGGGACAAAAACGAAACCTCTTCAGCTATTTTGATCTATACCAGTAATTCTGTATGGGTGTTACATTTAAAGCACTCAAGTGAATAAATTTAACCCCCCCTTTCTATACTGCATATTGGATTTTCAAGAGTTATCTTATGATGAATAAAGTTCATTTAATTGTGCACACACACAAAAACAACTAGCACTGAATCTAGGTTTACTTTAAAAAACAAAAATTTAAAAAAAAAAAAGTCAAACTGCTTAATTTGGAAAAGAGCATCTGGAGGCAGGCTGTGACCTATCAGGAGCCTACTGAAAACATGTTGGAGAGTGCCCTCTGCTGTTGGTTTAGCGTACTGCAACGAGGGGAGCGACAGCTACAGCTGACATTACAGTAAATCAGAAGCTAAATTTGATCTGTTGTTGAAAAGAAAACAGTTTTTAACACATAAAATTGATTCTACCATCTAAGAATCTTAGAATGACCGCTGACAAGCAATCTGTGAGCTTTTATTATGACTTTCTGTGATTTGAGTTCAAGTTGCTCTGAAAGGTGGCATCAGCTAACACGAGGTCTTCTCTTCATCAGCCTGTTTTGCTGCTCGGAAAGAGACGTGTTTATTTAACGCCTGCCTTTGTCTGAGTCTGGATAATGTCCACCCTGAGGCAATAGCTGGCAGAGGTCTGACGGTAATTCTGCTTGCACTGTATAATCAGCCTTCACTGACCACTGCGTCACCTTTCATGACTGCAAACAGATGTATGTGGTACCAGTTGGGTTTAAAAGGAAAAGGAGTAAAATAGGCCTTAAAGTAATTAAGATATATTACTTGAAGAATCATTTCACTTAACTAAATCAGAATCAGAATCAGAATCAGAATCAGAATCAGAATACTTTATTGATCCCTGGGGGAAATTATTTTTTGTTACAGTGCTCCATTTTAAACCAACATTAAGACAAGACAGACAATACACTAACTAAGAATAGTACAATATATACATATATACATACATAAGTCACTTATAAATAAATATTTGGAAAAGAAATCTAATCTAATCCTACCAAATCCACTGCAGTTTTTTCTCCTTTTGCTGTTGTTCATTCCTACTGCTTGTGTTGAGTTCCTGGTACTCTTCATCAGGCTGAGCCAGCGTAGTAAGAGACATATGTGGTGTTTGGGCTGTGGCTGCTGACGTAAGCAAGTCTGACTCTACTGAAACATTTGTAGCTGCATGTAGAAAATCAAATAAACTAGTTGTATTCGTATTAATGTCGATACTGGTGCCATTATCCAACACTGAAGAAGACACATCATCCCTTATTATCTCGTCAGCGTGGATATTAAAACTGCGGCCCTCTCTCAGCATGTGAGGAAGGTTAGTTGTGGGAAACTTTGCAGGCTTGAACGAATCTCTCTCTTTTAGGTTTTCTTCTGGGATGGTGACGAGGTCGGGCAAAGGCTCGTCCGTAGTTACAGTCTCACATGTAGAGTCGAGTGTGGACGGGCTTATGTTGTTTGGGCCAGGAGAAGATGTGACATGTGATGATGTGTTTTTAGGTGCCGCTGTGGAGATAATGGTGATTTCAACAAAGGTGAGATTAAACAAAAACAATGCCACAATTTAATGACTGGTGCAGTGAATTCTGGCTTACAGGGATTGTGAAAAAACATGATTTGTGACAATGCAGCAAACACAGGTTTAATAATGAAGTTACACGAGTGCGATGTGAAAATTTGAAGCCACATTTTTTAAAACAATTATTTCTACATTCTCAGCAGTAGCTTAACTGACACAAAACTATTTTAGAGATCTTAAAATATATCTATTAAGGATCTTTTTTTCCCCATGTTTTAACATTTTCATATTAACAAAACACTATAAGAAGTGGAACTGCAGGCTCACAATAACTGTCCACAGGGATGCATCCAATCATCCAGTTAAGATCTCTTTATTGCATTGTTACGACATAGTTTGAAAAAATATATATATATCTTGGATCCAATTTCAGAAGCATGTTGTGTCCCTATACACTCCAGGCACTTTGTTAAGTACACCTGCTTGTTAAAGCAAATATCTAATCAGCCAGTGAATGTAGCTGTGTAGCCATCTTTAGTGTGACCTGATTAGGTTCAAACCAAATCATTAGAATGGGGACGAATGTGATTTAAGTGACTTTGAACGTGGCGTAGTTGTTCATGTTCATGTTCATGTTCATGGGGTTTACACAGAATGGTCCAAAAAAGAGAGAAGAATGGACAAATAACAGTTGGTTGTAACCTAGGTATGCAGAAAAGCACTTCTGAACACATAACACCTCAAACCTTGAGGCAGACGGGCTACAGCAGTAGAAAACTACAGGAAGTGCCACTCCTATCAGCTAAGAACAGGTAACTGTGGCTGCAAAGGCAAAACTTTCAACACGGCAGCCAAAAAAATGCCCCAGAACCAGAAAGCAGGAGAAGCTAACACCGATATCAATCGAGCACATCCCTCAATTTATATTACACAGAATCAGTGACACCATAACATTAAAGTGGACAGATTATAAGTCACACTGTAAGTTCAAGTCCTGGTTCTAGCTTGTGACCCAAAGCCTAACTGTATGCATGCAGTATGTAGTTCCCTCATGAACTGCATTTTAGCTGCAAATATTTACGCAATCATTTTTACTCTCCACTGATTCAAAGAGGCATCTTTTCTGAAGGGTTCTGATAGCAGAGGGGTATGCTAGCAAATATATGACTTGTACTTCCTGACCTTGCTCCCTGTTATTCGTGGAAAATGTGTGCAAAAGCTGTTGATGTTAAATATTTATCCATTTAATTTTCTGCAGGTGTCTTATACAGTAGTAAATCAGTGCAGCGGCATTTTAAATTATATTTAGTGAGCCAAAGGAAAAAAGTGGTCCTTAAAAGAAGAAGGAGAGAAGAGAGCAGGATGAATATACAGCCAGGACTTTAGACTTCAGTGGCTCGAAAGATGAAGTGGTGATGGGTGAGTAGTTTTTCTTGGTGTTTTTTTAAGAGATTGAAACATTTTTAACACTCATATGCTGAAAATGTGCAATCACACTGTGATATATCTAGAAATTGTTCCACTGAAAATAATTGTTGAAGGAGGGATTTTAAAATGAGTGCTATTGATATTGATATGACTGATTATTGCTATGTGATATTATTTTTATTTAATTTTTTAAACATTCTTTTGGAGGGGTGCAATGAAGAGTGGGAAATGTGAAGAGAGAGCGTAGGGCCATGGGTCAGAGATGAACCTAGACTGGCATCCAAAAGAGGATCCAACCCTGTACAGACAATGTGTACCTAATAAAGTGTCTGATGTGTGTATATTGGAGTGTTTTCATTAGCAGGATTGAAACATTAAGCGTCTGGCTGAGCAACAAACAAGAAGTGCCTGGTGTGACTACATTAAATGCCATGGTCAAGAAAACATCCAATAATTGATCACCTCTTTAGTTTTTACTGTGCTCATCAGCAGAAAACTCACCTATGCATGGCAGCGTGCTCTCCATGGTCCAGTGCATTTTGTGATTTGTCTCTCTGAAGGTGAGCACAGCATCCACCCTGTAGAACGGCTGCAGGAGCCGGTTGTCATCTGTGCAGGGCTGTAAAATAAACCTGGGTTAGATGTGTTACTCTTTAATGAATCCTCAAAGCCGCACAGTTTACTCATGTTAGTGTATGCTTTGACAGCCATGCACTACTATTTGGAGTCATACAGGTTTGTGTTTCAGCACTAACCTTTGTCTGGAGTATTCTGGCTGTGGGAATGGACAGAGTTACAAATTCACTCGTCTCATGCACTGTGAAAGTAACTGTCTGGTTAACTGACAGGTCACTGAGTGTCAGTGTTTCATTGTGATAGGTGCCTCTTCTGGTCAAACCCATTCGGCGTTTGAGGATGTGCAGCACAGTCTTGTCTGCCGTGGATGCGTTCACTGAAATAAAATAAGATGTGTTAATGTGGTTAGTTAGTAACAAGTAATTATATTTGATGTATCTGTTTATAAGTATTTTCACTTGTTGCCAATTTCTATTTGATTACATTTGCACATTTGCTCTATATTTTTTTAACATATATATATATATATATATACATATATATATATATATATATATATATATATATATATATATATATATATATATACATATATATATATATATATATATATATATATATATATATATATATATATATATATATATATATATATATATAATGAGATATACAATGAGGTTGATACATTTTTGGACAATCATAAGTGTTTTTTAAATTTTGCTTCTCTGCACCATCACAGTGGATTATAAACCAAACAATCACCATGTGGGTAAAGTGCAAACTTTCAAATGGTTTAACAAAAATATTGCACAATATGTTTTGGAAATCAGCCATTGTTATATACAGTCTCCTACTTTCAGATGCTCAAAAGTTATCGGACAGTGGACCGGCAAAGCGTTTCGTGGCCTATTTCCTTATTGTTCAAAGAGCCTGACAACTAAAGTGGTTGACCACAGAAGTGCATTACATTTACATTGTTCAAAGAAAAGCAGCTTCATTACATCTAATGAACTCAGGAATGAGTCTCAAAGAGGTAAGCTTGTCATTGTTAAAGTCCACAATCAAGAGGAACCGTCATTAATGTAAATACAGAGGATTTACAACAAGGTGCTAACCACTGGTTAACCTCAAGAAGAAGTCTGGATTAGACTTTGTCAGAAAACATCTAAAAAAGCCTGCATGGTTCTGGTAAAATCAAGATTTGGTAAACTTCTCATACTGTTCCTATTCTCATCATTCTGGTAAACCTGTACCAGAATGATGAGAATAGGAACATTATGCAGAATCAGAGGTAACAGGTCGAGGCAGTGTTTTGGTATGGATGTGTATGACTGCCACGGACACTGAATCACGAGTATTTTCTGATGATGTGACTCCTGATAGAAGTATGAGGATGAACTGTGGATTGATAATGATGCAAAGTAACCCAAGAGTTTCTCAATGGAAAGAAATCTGATATTCTTCAATGGTCAAGTCAGTCACCTGATCTCAACCCAACGCAGCATGTTTTTTAGTTAAGAAATACAAAACTGAAGGCAGAAAGACCCACAAACAAGCAGCAACTGAAGACCTGGCCTAGCATCTCACTGGAGGAAACACAGCACTTAGAGAGCTCCATGGGCTCTAGATTTTACCCAGTCATTGACTGCAACAATCCTCGTGTTTAAAATCATGTCACTTTGTTCAGTTAATGTTGAACATTTGACCCTTTGGATCTGACCTTGAATCCACTGGACCAAGCTGAAACTTTGTAGCTTTAGTTCAAACTATGACCACATACACAACTACTGTGAATACTTTGGAGTTAAGAATATTTTGGCTTTGGATTCAGGACTTTTACATTTAAGTATTTTTAACATTTTTATAACTGATCCGTTCTCTTTAGAAGAGAGAAAAAGAGCAAATGTCCCCACCCCACATGTTTTTATCAACATTAAACAAAAAATAGCCCAAGTGATTTTTACTGATGTAAAGGTCAGCACAGTGACAGGTTTTTGTTATTTTACAGAATATTAACCTTCTTCTTAAACTGCAAAAAAAACATACTATATTTCTATAATAGATAGTGAAAAATTGTAGCTGTTGAACTGTAAAAGCTGTAACACAGATGAAAATACTGTTAAAAGTCCAACATTTATGCCCTCTTTTAAGTTTTCCAAAGCCACCCAGTGGGCCCGACTGGAGTCTGTGCCAGGCTGCTTCTGGCCCCCAGGCCTTGTGTTTGACACCCCTGCTCTAATTAAACTCAAACACTCACTATTGTTGTTGGTTAATTTTTTTTTTTTTAAAGGAAAAATAACTTCCAGCTCCAATTCTGTCCTTGTTACCCACCTTTTGGACAAGTTGCTTCCATACTGTAGGCATATCTGTCTCTGACCAGCTTCAAATCCAAAAATTCCCCTTCATTTTCCATTATCTGTATTAACCAAACAGTAATTGAGTACATTTCAGTTGTAATACTAACAATAGTCACTAGGTGGCATAATGCTGTGTGAAGTCTCACGTTGACAGGCCTTAAGATCTCCCTCCTTCTGCCCTGAACTCTTATGTCTGTTACATTCACATCAATGTTCATCTGAATCAAGCTGGCATCTTCCAGAGCTACAAGGAGGTGATCGTCCAGACACAGCGACCACTGCAGCTGCAGCAAAAATCAGACAATAAATACAAACAAAAAGTTAGACTTGCTTTCCAAACATTAAACATCTACAGACAAAATTGTGATCATTTAGAAGGTAATCAGAATTCCAGGCACTGAATGTAATTACTACCTCATTATCCCAGTTTCCATAGGGAATTTCTCTGATCACCTGAGGGCACACACAAATTATTTCTAGTAACAAAGCAAACCAATCCTAATATATAAATACAGTTAGGTTGAAATGTGGCAAAATGTTCATTGTTACCTGAACATATTCAGGGTCACAGCGGATTTGCTCTCTGCTTTGCACCACAGACATCACAGGGCACTTCATTGTGAAACTGTGATGCTGGCTTCCAAATCGATTCATCCTCCGCACCAAATTTAATGTTAAGACATTAAAGCCATTCTGAAAAGTCAATATAAACACAGATCATTATCACCACCAAGCCCAAGTGCAAGGCTAAAAGATTTGAGGTTGTAGATATGGATTGCATATTTCAGAAAAGAATGCCAAACCTGCTGCCGAACAAAACACCCGGTGTAGCTGACTCTAAAAACGTAGTTATCGTCGGGGTCATTTTGCAGTGAGAATCCACAGGCAGACAGCTGGAGATTCAGGTGGTCCAGAGATGCAAGGTTGGCTTGTGAAAAGCAAGCAGTGGTTCAGAAATGACATGTTCAACATTAAATGAATGCTTTTTAAAGTCATTTATCTTGTCATAAAGATATACCTTGGATACTTAGCGCCCTCGACAGCCAGACCCTGAACTCCTCAATTCTTGCACTGTGCATCCACATCTCCATGTATTCAGGAAAGCAAACCACATCTTCTTCTGAAATTGCAGCAGGTAGATTTCTCACAAACACTAGGAACATAACAGCTTTAGCTCATAAGTGAATAAATGTTCACCTGTTAATCTTGCTGCAGAAGTTTGAATCCATTCTTGTTTCTGAATGAAAAATGCGCTCTTTGTGATAAAACACTGCAAAAAACTGTAGAAAAGAGCATCGAATGGAGCTTATATTTGAAAGACGATGTAGATATAACATTTATACATATCGCTGTTACTCACATAGCAAGGATGCCTACTCTGATGTGATCCATGGTGAAGTGATGGAAACGTCTGTGGATAGTCTTATTTGTAGGTGAGAGGTGGTGTCACTGGCCTGGATAGGTTAAAGCACAGGTGTGTTTACTTTGCTTTGTTAAAAGGCAAGTGAGAAAAAAAGCTTAAAAATAAAAGAACAATTGCTGTTTTGAGCATGTGTGAAAATAAACTTTACAGGATTGTGTCCTTTTGTGTTTGTCATCCATCATGAATTACCCCTTTCACTTCCAGTGACCTCCTTTTATTAACCTTTATTGCTTTCTTGACATCGATGCAGAGATTGTTGCCCCTGTAATAAAATCTCACTTTACTTTACCTTCTATTAAATTGCGTCTTTAGGCACTTTGTTACTAGCAGCCTGTTGCAAAAACACATGATCATTTTATTGGTTGAATTTAGCAGGTAGAAATGGTATTTTACCCTGACAAGTTGATTCTCAAACTGCTGTTAGCCAAAAAAACGTCTTTTTTTTTTTTTTTTGGCTTATTCTGTGTTGCAGAATAAAGGTTGTCATACCAAATGTTGACTTTCAAGCTCATAAGAATTGTGCATGCTCAGTGTTTGCCTTACAAACTGTATTTGCATGGATGTTTGCACATATTTTATTAATTTTCTGCAGCTATTTCCCTCTATCCTGTAAATTCTGTTTGTATGCATTTCGAAAACATTTTGTTCATTCATTTATGTCAGGGTACAGGGTTTTATGTACAGATTGTTAGGGAGTTAAATAAAAAAAAATTCTAAAAAACGAATTGTAAATACAGTTAGAGTTACTTAACATTGAAAACGATTAGATTTGGTTCCTATTGTTTATTATTGTGTCAGTGATGTGCTTTAAAAATTACCACGAAGACCGGAAGTTTTAGTCTCTGTCTCTGTCTCCAATATCGGGCAATAATACTGGCTTACCAAAACATCGGTCGGGCTTTTCTTTTTTTTTAATTTCTTCAAAACATTACACACCTTTTGTTTGGGCTCCTAGCTTCCTGTGAGACTTCAAAGGGTAACTCGGGAGCATTATCCTTGGCACAAACAAGTTACGACACTTGATGAATGTAAAATAATAAGGAAGATTAGGTTTAACTTAAATTCACAAACGGTAACTGGCAATTGATAGTCAAAAATTAATCTATTCAGAAAACGTTTTCAAATTAATTTTTTGGCAGCCCCACAAATAAGAGTGCACCCTCCCAAGTCGATGATGTCATCTTTACAAGGTGAGCATCAGCAGCCATTTTGTTAGCTAGCTTGAGGTTAAAAGAGGTTAGCCGCGTGCAGCTGTATTGATATACTCGCTTTGGTGGTGAAATTGCGTCGAAGTCGATAACTCGTCGAAGTTGTTATTGACGTACAGTTTTCGGCCACGCGCTCGTAAGCACGAGGAGGAGTCGTGTATTTGTTGACAGCGCGTTGTAAAACTGGACGGCCATTCATTTTTCGAGCTGACTTGAGTGTGCTAGCTCAGTGGCTAGCTGGCTAACTTGTTTACGAGTGTCATTTCTGGCAAAGAAAGCGTCCCGGCTTTCATGCCACCAGCTGTTAAACGCGAAAGAGTCGCAGAGTGACTGTTTCACGCAGTTCGCGTGTCTGCGCTTGTGTTACATTAGCTTCGCGCACAGTTAACAGAAGTAAACTAAAAGCCAGGGGTAGATCCGCTCGCACCACTCCGGTGTTTACTGATAACTTGAGCTCTCTCAGCTGACCGTGCTTGGACCAGAGCTCAGCCATCCTGGACACCATGTCAGAGCTTTACATTCGGGTGGCTGAGGAAGAAAATGAAGAACCCATGGAGATCCCGTCAGAGGACGATGGCACTGTTTTGCTGTCATCTGTAGCAGCGCAGTTTCCAGGGGCTTGCGGGCTGCGATACAGAAACCCAGAGACCCAGTGCATGAGGGGAGTCCGGCTTGTGGAGGGTGTCCTGCACCCACCGGAGAACGACTGGGGAAACCTAGTGTACATTGTCAATTACCCCAAAGGTATGCCAGGTGTTTGTGTCATTATAAACATGTAAGCAAATTGACAACCCTGCCCACAAACTGCCTGTTAAGTTGATTTGACTATAACTAGTTAAAAGTACCAATACATCGTATTACAATTAACGCTTTAATGCTCGGGATTGGTCCAAATTTGAACATAAAGGTGTTGTTCATATTGTAGTGAAGCTGCTTTGCCCAACACCTGCGCTGTATTTTAACTCGTATAAAAATGTTTGTGACTGTACAGTAGTATTATATTACAAAATTCAGCAGCATCACAAATTGGAGCCTCCAAAAGATACCTTAAAGAGAGATTACTGTATTAGATTGGTCTAAAAAAAAAAAAACACAAATGACACCAACAAAAAAACATTGTGAGGCAGGTGACTGAACTGGATTAAAGCTCTGTATTTAATAGCTTGCTTACTGAATGTGATCAAATCCTGCAGCAAGGTTGTGACAACTGTGGAAAATTATAACAGATTAGTTGATGCTGTTATGGCAACATGTTATTGAAATAGTAAACACAGTTGTATTTCGGTTTTTTGTTTGTTTGTTTTTTTAATTTAGGGGAGCTTTGTAAATGTATAAGACAAGGGTTTTTAAATGCTTTTTTTTTTCTCACTGGCATGATTTATTTATTCTTCATAGATAACAAAAGAAAGATGGAGGAAATAGACGCTGCCACAGTTGTGAAAATTAAAAGGGGCTTTCAGAAGACATCAGATCTTATTGTCCTCGGGTTGCCATGGAAAACAACAGAACAAGACCTCAAGGATTATTTCAGTACCTTTGGAGAGGTCATCATGGTGCAGGTATTGATGTGTCATGTGACTGTGAATGTTTTCTCAGTTCTTTTCTAGACATTGAGCGCAACAAGGGTATGACTTTTGTTTGTGTACTAATGAATTTGCTCACCTCGCCCATTTTCAGGTGAAGAGAGATGCAAAAACTGGCAATTCAAAAGGTTTTGGGTTCGTCCGGTTCACCGACTACGAGACGCAAACCAAAGTCATCGCTCAGAGACACATGATTGACGGGAGATGGTGTGACTGTAAACTTCCCAATTCAAAGGTGGGTTGGGCACGATTTTTACCGTGTCTCAAAGAAGTGCTTTGGTAGAAATTGATTTCTTCAGTGAATAAGGTTTGGTATAAATTCATTTTTAGGTTTATATGTAGGCTTACAGCACCTGTTACTGCTTGTTGATCTGTGTCACACGTTCACATACATTCACTTCAGATAAGGATTGGGTTTCCACACTTACAAGCAGGCGTTTTAAAGTCATTGCAGTGGATTTTTAAAAAAACGTTTAACACAGGTTACAAATGTTGATTAGCTTTTGTAAAACTGAATCTGGATTGTTGAGCAGCGTGACTTAAAATGAAATGGTGGTGCCCGTTCTTCCTTTCAGGCATGTCCCGATGAGCCGATGCGCAGCCGTAAAATCTTTGTTGGTCGCTGCACAGAGGACATGACAACCGATGATCTGAGGCAGTACTTCATGCAGTATGGTGAAGTCACAGACGTCTTCATTCCCAAACCTTTCCGGGCGTTTGCTTTTGTCACATTTGCTGATGACCAGGTAAGAGTGACCTTAAATGACGGCCTTTGAATATGAGTAGATGGTATTATACAGGAAGAGTGAGAAAGACCTAATATGTATGTTTAGATAAAACAAAAACAAATCTTTAATATCAGTAATTATATGCATATAAGTTTGGTGTAGTAGTGGAAAACATGAGAGCTCAATTACAGATTTATACTGTAAATACCTCATGATACCTGGTATTTATAGTGTACGGAGTATTTATTTACCTGTAAGAAAAAAGAGATACACAGACTTAGTAACTCATTTCTTTCTCAGGTTGCCCAAGCTCTGTGCGGAGAGGACCTGATCATCAAGGGTGTCAGTGTGCACATCTCCAATGCTGAGCCCAAACACAATAATAGTAGGCAAATGATGGATCGAGGGCGTTTTGGGGCTGGTGGGTTCAATCAGGGCTATGGCAGTAATCGCGGTGGACTAGGCAGCGGTAGCGGAGGGGTTAACTTCGGGGCTCTGGGTCTAAACCCAGCCATGGTCGCGGCTGCTCAGGCAGCGCTGCAGAGCAGTTGGGGAATGATGGGCATGCTGGCTAACCAGCAGGGTCTGACCACAACGGCAGGCACAGCCACTACAACCAGAGACCAGACCTATAGCTCTGCGAGCACCAGTTACAGCAGCCCAAACTCAGCTAGCCTTGGTTGGGCTCCAGGCACTAACACGGCCTCCAGCAGCGGCTTCAGCTCTGGCTTTGGTGCATCTATGGAGTCTAAATCTTCTAGTTGGGGAATGTAGATAGCTACGAGCTAACTCTTTCTGTTGCTATAAGGCTGACCTGGTAAGTATACATATGAGGGGGAATGGCTTAGATATTATGTTATTTAAAAAAGAAAAAATACACTGCCTTTTATTTTGTTAAAGAGGAAATTTATACTTGTGTGTGACTTACGTAGTCATGCATTGAATGGGTGAGAAGTGTAGTTTGTTAGTGGAAGCTGCCACACTACCTGGTTTTGTTTTTTGAGAATATGTTACACAAATTTACTGTGCATGCAGGATAAAATAATTTATAAACATGCACGAGTATCTCAAGAGCCCCCTGATTGCCTCTTGTGAAATGATGGGCTTTCTATAATTACATATAAGTATATATATATGTATGTATGCATTTGATTTTATCTTTGTTTTTGTTTGACATCTTTTGGAAACGCCTTCATGGAAATCTCTTCTGCAGTTCACCAACTCTTTCCCAATTTCCCGGGAGGAAGCGCCTCATTGGCAGCAATGTTCGACAGATCTCAGTATCATTTCCCCTCCTCCCATGTGTAAATGCTTTGTCATCCAAGAACACAGCTTCACTCTGCATATACTGTATTAGACGGTGGGTGTTGTCTTTTTTTCCTCTCCCCCTTTTTAATTTTTTTTTAATTTTTGGGATATAGAAATTTTGTCTGCTGTTGTCACTTTTTGAGATCAGTGAGTGGGATTGGTGTTGGCCCGAGTGAGAGTGAGCGAACGGGAGAGCGAAATGAAAGAAAGCGGTGTGAGTAGGACTGTTGGTGCGGAGTTTTTTCTTTTTTTTGTTGTTTGTTTTTCTTTTGGTTTGTTTTGTTTTTTAATTCAAAAGAGACAAATGCCTGCGAGAGTTGAGAAGAACCTGTGGCTTTGTGCGAGTGTGAGAGGAAGAAACCAGTACGAGTGTGTTCACCATGCCCATCACAAGGACATTTATTGCATCTCGAGATCCCTACGGTCTCTTTCTCTCATTGTTTTCTATCAACCTTAAATCTTTAAAATCACAGTGAAATGTCAAGTGCTATGAGTATTTGTATCCTTTTGTAGCCTTCTCTTGCTATCTGATTTGACGTGAATGCTGTGTCTGGTTGTGTGCTTTACTTTCTCCTTGTTACCACCCTCTCTGTGTGAAAATGTGACCTTGTGCTAGTGAAGTCTGTGTGGGTGGGTGGGGTTGCGGGACACTGAAAGAGTGCTGAAGTTTGAAAGCGAGCTCAGAAGTTGATGTGGTGAATGTTTGACAAGTTCCCATTGAAAGTTTGTGTTTGAAGTGGTTACGAATGCATTTTCTATGTTTTGTGAATAAAGGGAAGTCTGAAATAAAATTGAATTTGACTAGGTATAATGCCCTCTTGATAGTCAATTATTTTTAACTTACTTTACATTAATTGAACTGCCAACACTTTAATTCACATGTATAGGGACCTCGGACACGGAAAGCCCAGGTTTTCGTCTGAATGAAGGTTGGAGTCAGTTGCGTGGAAGACGAAGCCTTTGTTGGGTGTGCCGGTGCAAACCACAATGAACCTTAATCCTGAAAAGGATCTTCTTCACCTCACTTGCAAGAAACCTTGGACCACCAAATTTAGAGCGGACCATACTCTGTGACAATCAAGGTATTTTTGGGTTTTTTGTCATACATAAAGATGTCACAGTTGGGACGAAAGTAACACCTGCTGCTTGGCAGCGATCATTCCTTTGTCTGGTCCCCAATCTGTGAGACAGGTCTTGCCTTTCTAAAACTGGGTGTTTGTCAGTAAACACTTTATTCTTTTGTCTCCCAACAGTCACTGACATCAAAGTATTAACCAGTCGGGTGTTTGATGTGGTTAAAAATGATATCGGTGTAGCAGGAAGCTGTCTAGTTCTGTTTACCTTGATTGTTAAGTGACTGAAATGTATCACCTGGCTGTTCTTTTTCTTTTTTTCATCAAAGGGACTTAACTGACTGAACAGCAGCAATTCACACATTGTATTCTGACATATTAGTATTGCATTGTTAAATAAAGGTTTGGAGTTTTTAATCATTGTGGTCTCTCAATGTAGATAAAATGTGACTTTTTTTTCAGGCCATAATCTCTAGTTTTCCTTGCTTTTAATCCATATCTCTTTTTAGGATTTATTTGAAAACACGGATACAATTCAGATTTAGTCTTTTTGTTAAAACGGCTCTAGCATCCTGCAGAAAGCTAGCTCATATATAATGTATATAGAAGATTGACTATATAAACAGACTTTTACAGTCTTTGTTGGTGGATGTAATTTATATTTTCCTCCTGATGATGGTGCTGTTGTACAGTTTTTGCTGATTGTTGGACAGGACTCACATCCCCTTCATATATTAAAATTTGTTGATACTTTCCATTTTTAAACGGCTGTAAGAGTTTGTGAAAATTTCTCTGCACACTCAAGACTACTCTGAAACTAAACGTACAAATCATCAGTTGACAATCTGGAATGCGTCTCTAAAGGTTGTATTTATGTAAAAGCAGATTGTTGTTGTTTTTTTCCAAAAACAAAACAACTTTTATCTAAAATCTTTTACACTCTAAATTACTTTTAATAATGTGTGGAAACCATGTGTTTTTATGGGCTGTCTGACAAGGTTTCTGCAAACTTATTTTTGGTGTGAAATTATTTGAGATGAGCTCATTAAAACTACATAAATGCAGAAATTGTGATTTTTAAGAACTGAAAAAGGGCATCAAAACCAGATCAGTTTAAGTTTTACCTAAAAAATTAAATGAATAACAGAGAAGTCTGTACATCTCTCAGAATTACTCTGCAATAATACCAGAAGTACAAGATAGTGGGTTTAAATATTTTCCTTGTGCTTAAACATAACATAGCCATGATCTTTAAAAGGTCCTCCTAGAACTCATTCCCCATAGAGAATAACCTTTCTCACAGTGTGATTTAAGGTGGTTTCTCCCACTGCAAGCAGGTTGCAAAGGTTTTCCAGAGGAATTTGTCTCAGCCTGATCTTTTCCAGGATGCAGTCTGGTTTCTGAGAGTGCTCTCTGCTGTATTGTCAGAGGTATGCACCAGGACTGTTTATCTGAATTAAACAAATGGGTCCATGAGAAAAAATTCTGTATTTTCATATGACTTGCAAGCAAAATTGTACCTAGATTTTTGTTTTTATAATTAAAGTGGAGAACCAAGTGTGCATACGCCCAAACCTCTTGTTCCATCAGTCCCAGGTTGTCAGTGGAGCGTAATATTGACGTACCAGACAAAATAATCTCACTCTTACTACACCTGCTGCACTCAGTCTCAGTTAGTTAGATCATATTTTAAGCCCTGCAGCCTCATTCATACACCCTCAAGCGTGACGCACTTCCAATTGACGTCAGTTCGATCCAAATTAAACCTCTCTCCACATACCCACGCATTTTTATGGGGGGTTTTTTTGTGATTTATTGTGATGTAAGCACAAAGTTCAAAGCTGTTTCTTCTGTTCTGCTATTCCTATAAGTAATTTTGAAATTTTACACAACATTTAGAAAGCATAATCTATCATTATGTTTTGTACTTGTATTTAATTTGCTTTATGTCACGAAGCAGAAGTATTCAAGCCTTTAACACTTAGGAGTTGTGACTTTCTGTATTTGTATTATCTCAATAACAATGAGCCACCACTGCATTGTGTGATAACTTCTTTCATTATAACCAGTTTGTAATTTACTTTAATGTACTTGACTACAATAAACGTTCAAGTTCTAAAGATGAATTTTTAAAAAACTAAAATCTTCTGCCTTTTAAATTAAGAAAATTAACTAACGAAGCTTTGCCAGCCAGTATTTTAGTACACAAGCACAATTACTGAGCTGCTTGCTTTTTAAGGGCCCATGAAACCACATAAATTTTCAGCACTGGACCTGTATGTAAAACGCTGTTTTTAATGTGTCTTAAATGATTCATAGAAATGATTCTGATTTGGGGTTTGATCTTGACTAAAATCAGTGTTGACCGTCATCCAGTCCTCCTCCTCCTGCATCGTCATCACGCTGTCTGGTGTCTCCTTGGTGCCTGCTTTGTCTGCACATGACTCAGAGGTGTCATCTTGCACCTGCCCTGCCTTAACTGAGCTCTAACAGCCTCTTGTGCTCTAATGCAACCCCTGCATGGCGTCAGGCCGCATTAAGAATACAAGGCCCTATTGTAGCGAGCCTCGCTCTGATAATAAAGCTGCATGTTTATGGTACTCGAAGTGTATATATGTAGTTAAGCATTGAAATGACGGAGTTTATATTGTTTTTGTTCTGCTGTGTACCCTTTCAGGATCAAAGCTCTGACATGAAGAGTCAAATGAGCTCTTTGAAGCGTCCCAAGATGGCCAAATGAAAGCCTGATGTTAACATCAATATGGTAATCACCAAAGCTATTGCAGCGCAGGTGCACTGAGGCGAGGCTTTGTTTACTGTTTAACAGCAGGTGTAATAACAGCTGTGACACACTCCTGTCAGGTACAACAACCATCACTGCTGTACGAGGTAAAGCAGTCTTGTTAGCACAAGACTCTTTTTACAGCGGCTGGGAATTTCCTGACAAGCCTGAAGTGCTTAAAGGATTACATTTTGGTTTTTTGGGTTGTTTTTTTTTTTTTAAATCAAGATAGTTATAAAATACACTTTATGAACGTAGAAACTGAGGTGAGTAATTCTGGAGAGTTGAATGTGTTTAAGGTGAGAAGGTGTTTTATGCTTTTAATGGGCAGCTAACTAGACCAGTACAGGAAATGAAGGTAATTAAAGCTGTGGAGTTGTATTCAACTTTCACAGCTGAAAGTGTTGCTGTTTTTTGGTCATTACTTTAACACCACCAGGAAGCAGCATCTGCTCTCAGTGCTCATCCCATTTTAACCTCCTAAGACCCAGTGTCCACATATGTGGACATCACATTTTGGGTTGGCTGGACCACAGTACAAAATTTTGCTCTACAAGGGCCTGATATCCACTTACAAGGACATTGTGCTGCCACTGCCATAAAAGACATCTACAGGAAGCGGTGTCTGAAAAGGGCTGGGAAAATCATCAAAGACCCCAGTCACCCATCACATGGACTCTTCACCCTCCTGCCCTCTGGGAGGCGCCACAGGAGCCTCCAGACTAAGACCACCAGGTACCGGAACAGCTTCTTCCCCACAGCTGTCAGACTCCTGAACTCTGCCTCCTGACATCTGACCCACGTTAACACATGGACTGAACATACAGACACCCACAATGGACAACTGTACCCTCAAACACACAATAATAACATGGACTGAACCACCACTCACAACCACTAGCACTTTATATAGCCTCTGTAGAAACTATCTACACCAGGGGTGTAGATAGTCCCAGTCCTCGAGAGCTACCGTCCTGCAGCTTTTAGATGCATCCCTACTCCAACACAGCTGAATCAAATGGTTTGATTACCTCTTCAGCATGCCATCGTGTTTGGCAAAGGCCTGATAACAAGCCATTCATTTGATTCAGCTGTGTTGGAGTAGGGATGCATCTAAAAGCTGCAGGACGGTAGCTCTCGAGGACTGGGATTGGGCAGCCCTGATCTACACCCTCACTTATCTTAACTGCACTACTGTATAGCTCTGTGTAAATAATCATTCTGTACATTCGATAATCTTTAATCCTACAACTGTTTACAACTTGCATAGTTCCCATTTCTGTATAGCTGTATATCTCAGATTCTGTAAAGTTATTTATTTCATATTCTGTATAGTTTTTCATATTTATATCCTGTTCATAGCCTGTACATAGCTTGTACTCACTACAGCCTGTACATACTTATAGTTATAGAATATTCACAACATACATTATAACATACCATAATAGACCCATTTCTGTAATATACTCACATATCTATATTATTGCTAATATATATTGTAATATATCTATATCACTAAAGCACTTCTGGATGGAGGCAAACTGCATTTCGTTGCCCTGTACCTGTGCATGTGCAATGACAATAAAGTTGAATTCTAATTCTATTCTATTCTATTCACTGTTCTATTGACATTTAAAACGAATATCCTCATATGCAGCTATCAGGCGCTTGTAGAGCAAAATCAGGTAAAAAGATAATTCTTTGTTTTTGATCTTATCAGGCCCCAATCAGCCCAAATAGCAAAGAGAAATTAAAAATTATTACCCTTAAAAGAGTTCAGATCTTAGGAGGTTGAATATTCACACTCACTTCATTAGATGTACCTTACTAGTACTGTGTCGGGCCCCCTTTTGCTTTCAGAAATGTTTTAAGTCTTTTAAGCACAGATTCAGGACGGTGATGAAAAAGCCTTCAAGATTTTGGTCCTTATTGACATGATTACAGCTCATCGTTGCTGCAGGTTTCTGACATGTACATCCGGGATCTGACTCTGTTTCAATTCAATTCAATAGGGTTATATCCTAATGGAAGCAGCCATCAGGTACACTGTGGATAAGGTGAAACAATGCTCATTTGATACTAAAGAGCCTAAAGTGAACTCTATAATAACATTACACCACCAGCAACCTGAAACACTGATACAACTCCATGCTTTCATGTTGTGTATGTGCCGCCCACTGTCTCTGGAAAAGTGTTGTTTTAAGCACTTCTTTGAGAACTACTTCTGCTGCAGCAGCCATTGTCTTGCTAAAAAACGACCTTCTGCAACTCAAACAATTAGCACATTTTTTCTAAAACAAACGTCTCCAGCCAAATAAGTGCTCACGAGGAGCTGGCTAAATGAAAGCCAGTGACATTTGGCCATTTTCCAGTTTTGAAGACAAAATATTAAAAACTTTGACAGGCTTTACACCCCACGTCTCTTCTTTCCAGTAGTAGTAAATGTCTAAAAATAACACTTTTATGAAAGCACAGATTAAAAAATTAGGCTAAAGGCCTCTGAGTGATACTGACTGAAGACACGTGGGAGTTGCAGGAGGTAGCCCATTTCCTTCAGGCTTTGAGGTTTTGTGTATTCATAGATGCTCTTCTGCATACCTTAGTTGTAATGAGTGGTTATTTGGCCGCTCTATTGCCTTCTTACAAGCAGTTCGGCCATTCTCCTCTGACCTCTGATATCAACAGAGAACTGCTGCTCACTTGCTACTTTCTTTTTCCAGACCATTTTCTGTAAACCCTAGAGATGATTGTGCAGGAAAATCTACTTGTATCAGCAGTTTTGGCAATACTCACACCATCCTGTCTGGCACCAACAACCCTGCCACGTTTAAAGTCGCTTAAATCACCTTTCTTCCCCATTCTGATGTTTGGTTTGAATTTCAATAGGTTGTCTTAACCACATCTACAAGCCTGCATGCATTGATTTGCTGCTATCTGACTGGCTGATTAACTATTTGCATTGATGAGCAGTTTACCCAATAAACAGCGGTTTATTTATCTAAGAATTGTTTCTAAGGTTACAAAGCCAATCCTAAACAGTCCAGACCCAGGATAGGGTTTAATGATGGTGTTGTGTTCACTGTATTATAGTAATGTATGAGTATATAGAGGCCGGACACTACAGCATCTTAATACTTTAAATCAGTTACAGTAATGTCACCTTAGGGAAACTTGTGATGCTGAGTTTTAAATGAGTCTTTGAACTTGTGCTGTAATTTTTATAGTGACCTGCTGAATTTGAAGTCAGTTTTTCCCATGTTATTTAAATTGTAGAGCATACCTAACATTGTGTTGTCTCACAGTTTATTGTACTGTATGCTACAGTATCATTGAATAAGTCTCCACGTTGGTGTCCACTAAAACAGTGAAGGGTTTAGTAGTGTTAACATGAGTTTGTGCATGTGTAAAGAAATGTGTCAGGGTCTTAGGGCCACCTGCTGGACAACCTCTGAAAAGACAACACATGAAATGGTTTATTTGTCATTTCACTGTGGTGACCTGTTAATATTTTTGATATTCTTTTGATACAGATCGGTACGTGTAGCTACAGATTTTAATTATTCTTACCATCTGGAATTGGCAGTGCATTCACTTGGCAAGCAAAATATTGCTGGTTCAATTCCCACCGGAGACACATCCCCTTTAGGGTTGCGTCAGGAGTTCTCATGTGGTGTAAAACTCCACCGTATCAGACGTGTGGAGCTACTTGGTGTTTTTAAAATAAAGTTGTTTTATAAATTATGTCTTCATCAGTGTTAAATGGTTATGTAGATCAGAATGTCTTTGCCTTTAAAATGCAGGTCACGATTATATATCACGGTCCTCTGGAACTTGTTGCCTTATTTAGTATCACACACACTTCAATCCTGTTTACAGCATCCAGACAGTTAAGGACCATTCAAGCTAATTATAGAGGGATTGAAAATCTTTATTTAGCCTAACACAGCATAGTGCAAGGGTTCACCTTAATCCAGTGTTAACACCGTGGACCCCGTGCCCAACATGACTGTGGAACAGTATCCTGGCGGCCTGTGTAATATCAAGATGGAGTCACACATCCCCTCTGACTACATCAAAATACACAGGAGGTGTCTACAGTGCACATAATCTATTGTTCCACCTCTTGATAAATATAACCGCAACAAGTCTCTGTGAGAAGTAAAAAGTTGGTTTAAGTAGATTCTGGGTCCTAGATGGTGGAAAGTTGAAAGATGGAATGTTTAAAATCTTCACTTGTTGATAACGTCCCCTCGTCCTCGGTCTTCCATCGTGTTTGTTTTTGGGTGTCGTGAAGATCTCCCTTAAGCATTGTAGGATGAAGAGGAGACATTTCCACCATGACCTGTCCAGTTGGTGTGGATGAAATGACCGGGGTTTGAGAGTAGCTCATATGTGTGGGCTCCAAAGTAGTCCCTCTGAGCCTAAAAACAAAGCCAGATACAGTTACCTTTTTAAAATCTGCAAATCCTTAAAATATTTTAACCAAAAGATTCACGATATGAAAAAAGGATTTTATAGCATCTAGATTCCAGCACAAGACTCGAGCTACAAGGGATCTTTTATTGTGATACACCTCCTATAGTGGAGGCGTAACCGTTTCTAGAATTGTGTTACCTGGAGAAGGTTGGCGGGCAGCTTGTCATGTCTGTAGCCATCATAGAAGGACAGAGCGGTAGTGAAACAGGGCATGGGGATGCCATGTTGGACTCCAGTGCTGACTGCTCTGCGCCATGACTCCTACAGCAGGAGAGTAAACAGAATGAAGACATAATTAAGTTTGTTTACAGGACCAAATTAAATCACTGTGAACCTGGTCATAAATTAGAGGTCATCTCAAGGCTTTTGGTAACCAAAACAATCACTGCAGCATTTTTCATCAGCTCAAATTCTGCAGGACTCACTATGACTGCAAAACTTGCAAAGGAAAAACCTGTAAAGTTGGAGGGGGAGAAGAAAAAAAAATGTATTGTGTACTTGGGTCTATTGGGATGGATTCAATTCTGATCATCTTCACACACTTTGAATTAGTTCATCAGTTTAATGTAAATGGAACCCAGACCACTATATCACAAATCGACCAGAGGGCTGGTGACTACAAGACAAGTCGTACTGTTGCTTCACTCCTTTTCTATATTTTTTTTTTTTTTTAAAAAGAGGAAATAACTTGTTTTTTTGTGCCTTTGTCAATGTGGTGATTGCAGGTTATTGCTTGACCACTTCCTCCTTCCTCATACCTGGCAGTCTTGCACAGCGTTACTGAAGAAAGTGTCCAGCAGCAAGTTTTGCAGCTCAGCGTTCCTGTCGAAAGCCTCTTTGATTTTACCCAAGAAGACACTGGAAGAGGAAAAGCAGTGTTAATGTTCTCCAGACATACTGTAATAAAAACTCCATTTAAACAAAGTTCAATGCCCTTTGAGAACTTCATCCCCATTAGCTGGCTGGTGACTGTACACTGCAAATTATGAGTGTTAAATGTGCGATTACACAACAACTGTGCCAGGTTACACAAAGTAAACCAGTGTCACAATCACAATTTCCTCATTCTTGTCTCTCTATATGATTTTATGGGAAGAGTCCTTTTGTTCCTCTCTTTTCTCACTTCAACATTACAACACAACGCATTGACAAAAAGGCAATTTTAAAACCTTTTGGCACTGCAAAAGGTTTTCCTTGCACTTAAAGAAACTGCAGCTCAACTCAAATGTTTTTAAATCTTAAGCAACAAAAACTTCTGTTTTTGTTGGGCTTTCTTAACAAGGGCTCTCGCCCCCACTGTTTGGACAACAGTGTTGAAACTTTTGCACAACATGGAAGTGAGGCAAACTTATGCTGTGTGGACACATGAGGGCAAAAGTACCTTCGAATGATGCAGCCTCCTCTCCACATCAGGGCGATCGCACCATAGTTGAGCGTCCAGCCAAACTCGTTGGCTGCCTGGCGCAGCAGCATGAATCCCTGCGCGTAGGAAATGATCTTGGACGCATACAGGGCCTGGACAAATGAAAACATAACAATTCATATTACTTTCAGTGTTTAAAATCTCTATTCATCACTTCTGATACCTGTTAGTCTCAAAGGGTGCGCAAACATTTTTACTTTGGCCTCTCTGTGGCATGCTGCCCTAAACTGGCCCATTTAGAGTAAATGCATTTACTGTGGGTTTTACCTTTCTGATGTCTTCTAGGAAGGTAGCCTTGTTGCCGCTGAATTTGACCCCCTGTGGCCCTGACAGGCTGCGGCTGGCCTCCACTCTCTCATCCTTTAGAGAAGACAGACATCTGGCAAAGACAGCCTCCCCTGGGAGACAAGAGGATGAAAGAAGGGAGAGGAAAGAAGAGGGACAGCATTAGTGCATATACTACACACACCGCTTTGAGTGTCACATAAACTAACTGCCCAGCTTTTTTTTTTCTTTTTTAAATAGTAATTTAGGTTTCCCGAGATCTCAAAAAATGACAAAGCATTACATAGAATTTCCAAGCTGATAGCACAGGGTCGCTGTGCTATCAGCCAACGCTCGAGCGACAGCATGACTCAGCAGTGTTTGCAATAGTGTTTGGTAAAGCAGGCGTGCCAAAGCTACGGCAGACAAAACTCAAGGTTTCCCAGATTAGAGAGGATCATTTCCTTGCCACTAACTGAAGACAGTAGGAAAAAAAAAACCTGTTGGGTCAGCATGACTTGCTAAAACCTGCACTGCTCTATAACGTAAAAACTGTCCTAGTGAGGAATGTGATCCCTGCTGGGTGAGAGCGCCTCCTGTGCATACTGCTTCGCCCTGATGGGCTTAGTTCTCACACAATGAAGCCTTTTATTCTGCACCCATCCCTCTCTATCACAGCAGGGTATCCAACACAGACAGGGAACAAGCAAACACAGCAATTTAAAAAAATCTCACTTGTGGGTACATTTTCCATATAGTTTACCCTGCATGCTTTTAAAGTTAATCATACAAAGCTTGCTTCTTGTTTAGGTCTGTTTATGAAACAGACTATGATACAGTCACAGCAAAGACCAAAGCCAAATCCCCCTTATGTCACCTGACATGCACAGGCCATCAGAATAGCCTTCAAGCTTCTTACAGGCAACAACATATTGATCACATTCTCTAAAAGAAGCTCACAGCCCATGCTGTGTTTGCCAGCTGACAGATCCAAAGTATAAGCCCAAGAAATCTGATCATTAAAGGGTAATTTGATAAGTGGCTTTTGCAGTATTGGTACATGACACTAGCCTTTATGAGTAGTTCATTGCTTTAAGCCTCCTTTCTTCCTCTTACCGATCAGTGTGACAGGTGTCCCGTACTCGAGGGCTGAAATGGCCGTCCACTTCCCTGTGCCTTTCTGTCCAGCACTGTCGCGGATTTTGGGCAGCAGATGTTTACCGTCGGAGTCTTTGTATTTAAGGATGTTAGCTGTGATCTCAATCAGGAAGGAGTCCAGCTCAGTCTTGTTCCAGCTGTCAAAAGCCTTAAAAAAAAACAAAACAAAAAAATCAAAAAACACATATTGTCTTTATATTTTACATAATTAATACTGCCAGACAAATGTGAAAGTGGTGTCATAGAAGTACAACAAGCGCACCTGTGCCATCTCATCATGGTCCATACCCAAGACATCCTTCATCAGGTGATAGGCCTCACAGATCAGCTGCATATCTCCATACTCAATGCCGTTATGGACCATTTTCACAAAATGACCCGCACCCTCATCGCCAACCTGCTCAAGCCACACAATATTTGTTAGATGATTTGGCATAATAATAACAACAACAAATATATATTTAATAAACATTAAATATACATCACTCACCCAGTCACAACAAGGCTCTCCTGTTCCAACTTTGGCAGCGATGCTCTGGAAGATGTCCTTTATGTATGGCCTATAAAATAAACATTAAGTTACACTCTGAAATAGATAAATGTTCACTGATTTTTAACACACATGAAATGAAGCTGATGACTTACCAGGCCTCTTTATGCCCACCAGGCATGAGTGAGGGTCCATAGCGTGCACCCTCCTCTCCACCACTCACTCCACTGCCAACAAACAGCAGGCCCTTCTCTTTCAGACTCTTGCAACGCCGCTATAGGATAGAAGTGCATGAGCTATGGTGATATCCTCTGGAATAAAGAGGTTTTGCTCCACAGTGAATGTTTATGACTTACTGTCGTGTCTCTGTATTCAGAGTTGCCACCATCAATGATGATGTCCCCAGCCTCAAGAAGAGGAACCTGAGAATTAACAGATGTAGTACAAACCCAATAAATATATGCAGGTTGGATGCAGTTTCTAAACTTTAGCCTAGTTCAGGACTGACTGCTCACAAGCTTGTCAATGAAGTCATCCACAGCCTGTCCAGCCTTGACCAGCAGGATGATCCTCCTGGGCTTCTTGAGCTTGGTCACCATGTCTTCCAGAGATTCTGCTCCAATCACCTTGGAGCCCTTAGCCTCGTTCTGCAGGAAGTCATGCACCTTGGACACAGTACGGTTGTAAGCGCAGACCTGTTGGAAAGATATTGAATGAGTGAAAGAAAAGTGGAACAGGTTATGCAGGGAGTAGCAGCAACACACACAGGAGGCATCAACTTACCACAAAGCCGTGGTCATTCATGTTCATGATGAGGTTCTGGCCCATGACGGCCAAACCAATTAGTGCAATGTCTGCTCTGAGGAAATAAGAATCACATCACAGGTGAGAAGATCGGATAGTCTGGCTTCAGGGTAATTATCAAAACAGCCTTCTGTCTACTATCCCGCAAGTCATCCAGTGTATTTTTATTTCAAGTAAATTAAAACATGGGCTTCAGAGTCCTCACTCCGAAGATCCCTTTAATTTCCCAGAGTCCATAGCGACCATCACCCAATTCAGTGCTGCACAGACCACACATATTTCTACCAAACTCTAAAGCTGACCCCGGTCAGATAACAGCACCGTTAGCATTAACTACTAAAGAAGATTACTCTCAGCAAAGGAGAAAAACAAAAGAACCTCAACTAGTAGGTATAACCTTTCTATTGCCCCGACTTTGTACAAAAAAGACACAACAGAAGAAGAAACAAGTGAAGGACTTACTCAGCCATTGTGTTCTGTGGGCAAAGTAACTGTAAAGTAACTGTATTAAAATGACAGTCGAGCTCGCACACCAGTCCTTTCCTTCAGATTTCCTCCTTGCTCGTTTTCCACTTCCTCGTTCTCATCTAAACTTGACTGAGACTCTTAGGTACGCCCACGTAGAGCAAGAACCAATCGAAGAGCTTTCTGCAAACAAGCCACGTCCGAGGCTAAATTTGATTGGTCTAGAATTCTGAGCAGAGCTATGGCTTTTCCTGTTGGCTTCCCCGGAAGTCACTCACGAAGCTTCAGTGCCCGCCATACGTCTGCTTGATGAGGGACCTGTTTCAGAAATGGATTTTCCTCTTTAAGTATCGAGACAGTCAAACTTGTTTTGACTAGTAAGTTTAAGAACAACATTTTAACTTGATGATTTTGCCTTGTCAGTCTCCCAGTTGGACACCTCGTTTCTATTGGCAGCGGTCAAATGCGTCAGACCTGAGAGCTGCGCTTGCGCCACAATAGACTATATGTCTATATATCTATAAGTCAATGAATCCCGTTTTCTTTTTCTCTGGTGAAAATCTGAACAAGTACATTGTGTATTTCATCTTTTAATCACAAATGCAGAAGATAAGCCCATTTGTTAGCCGTTTAGTAAGTAAGTAAGTAAAATTTATTTATATAGCGCTTTTCACAGATAAAAATCACAAAGTGCTTAATGGAAATATAAAACAATGTAACAGTAAACAAAACAGCAATGTAAAACAATAAAAACAACATAAGAGGAAATTAAGTAAATGCTTTTCTAAATAAAAATGTCTTCAGCTGTTTTTTAAAAGAATCATTAGCAAATGTCTAATGATTTAATGATCTAAATTTTATGATTTCAGTATATATACTGAAATGATTACACGCCCAGCAAGTTTTCTAGAAGAAGAATTGCCTATATATTTTTAGTAGATTATGCAACAGCACAATCTAATAATTTCAGTCAATTTTCCTGTTGCTAACTAGCTCAATGCATTACAGACAGAGGATATGGATGGAGTAGACATTGATTCTTTTCATGTTAAGTTTTATTTCACACATTCTGGCACAGGAAAGATGTTCTTGGCTGTCTTTGTTTGAAATGTTTGTCTTTTCTTCTGTATAATGGAAATAAATGGCATCTGAAAAACTGAGGACCAGTGTGCGGAGTGTGTCAGTGGGTGTTCCTGTGCTGTGAACAAAGATAAGATAAGATAATAAGATGATAAGAAATATACTCTTACTAATTATTAGAGTTGAAAAGTACTTTGCTAAGCAAAATTAAATGAGGTTCAGTTGGAGCTTTAAACGTTAACATAAAGGTTCAGTTGGTGATGCATGTAAGTTTCACACAGTAGAAATGTGTATTTATTTTTTATATTGGTTTTATTCAGATTTTAGTGTTTATTTGTAAGTGTAGTTTTTATTTGCATGATTTTATGCTGTTTGTGTCACATGTTTTTAGTGTGTTATTTTACATTGTTTTAATCCACTGTGGATTTGCTGGGCATGGGAGAAATTAGCTGATTGTGATCACTTGCTGAGGCATGGGTGCGTCCAGAGGTGTCCTATCAGCCGTTTATAGGACTTATGAAACGGAAGCAAGCTGAGCAGTGGAAGCAGAGAGGCCCCAGATGGGAAGAGGAAGGCAGGAAGGCCAAGCCGAAAAGAAGGGTCACACCCCCACGATCACGCAGCGGAGACTGGAGACTGACCGGTCAGCGTGATGTGGCGACCCAGTCCCGACAGCAGGAACGGCGACCGTAGGAGACAACGTGTGTGATTGACAGCAGGGTAGATGTATACCACTGCCTGCATTTGTCAGTAGTGTCTCACTGTTGTTCACTGGGTGCAGCCGTGTTGGGAGAGGGTCTCCATGGCTGTAAGCCAGGGCAGCTTCTGGGATGATGGTTCTGGCTCCTATTTGTTTTTACTTACAGGGCAATGACGTGAGTTTCGTTTCATTTTCTTACCCCACCCCCAACCAGTCGAGGCAGACGGTCGCCCCTCCCTGAGCCTGGTTCTGCCGAAAATGGAGTTCTTCCTTCCCACTGTTGCCAAGTGCTTCGCCATAGGGGATCATTTGATTGTCGGGGCTTTCTCTGTATTATTGCACAACCTTTATCTTACCATATATTGCAAGTTTATATGTTGTGAATTGGCTTAATGTAAATCAAATTGAACTGCATTCAATTAAAACTAAATATTATAACTTGTAATCAAATCTATTCAAATGTAAAGTCATCTCACTCAATTTGGACAACTAGCACTGAAAAATACACTGCCATCCTCTGTTTCCCAATTAGCAGACCAGAGGTTGCTGTTTTATTCATGACTCAATACTTGAATGGTTTTATCCTGTTTATAAATAAACAAAAATGACATTGCTTCATTGTATGATTAATTCTTTGTCTGTGTCAGTCCTTAATACACAAACATTTATACAATAATTCTAGTTGCCATAGTCTCCGGAGATCCTATGCTCCGTTATCTCATACTTTTCTTCACTGTTTACCTCATTCTGCCCAATAAAATGTAAAATTTTTTGTAAACAATGACTTGCTTTATGGCATTAAAAAAAACAAAAAAAAACAACAACTTATATGAGGACGTACTTTAAAAGAAAAAAAAATGACATAATGAAGTAACAACTTCCTGGGCATTATCACCACTTTGCATTATACAAACACAGGGCTATTTATCATCTAACTAACTTTTGGGTATGTGGGATAAAAGGATAGGAGCTTCAAATGTTGTTATCATTCTAGAGTCTTTACCTTACAGTGTTCAGCAACTGCTGTGATTTGGTGCTACATACATAAACTTGAAGTGAATTAATCCACCTGTTCACAGGAGATCACAGGAAGATGACACCAAACATCAGAAGATCTTATTGTGCGCCACAGTAAAAGGGTGGTTTCTTGGGACTAAAGCACATAAACTACAGCAGAAGCTCACATAAAGCAGGAAATAAGCAGGCGCCACTTCATCTGCTAATGCACGTTTTGCACTTTTATTGTTGCCTCATTCACTAACAGTTCAATGGTGCAAGATTACCATACACAGAATTAGGATATCTGCATGACACATCTATGCTATACAGCGAATGGATTATAATTATTACAAATACAGTAAACATATTTACATTTTAGTTCAAGCTCCATACAACACAGATATTTACAAAGTAAGTATGAAAATGAAACCGGTCTGACAAATAATGTACAGCGTTAATGATGTTTTTGTTTTGTTTTTTCCTTTTCTTTTGGTGAACAAATCTGAAAGGGAGCGGGGTTAACTGATATTAATTGTCAGAGGGGGAAGGTGGGAAATATCATGGCTAGTTTTGTTTGAAAGGCATCAACGGAAAAACAAACACACACACACAGAAAAAAGTGATGAGGTGAAGAAAGACACAATAAGTGTGCTGTCGTTTTAGATGTCACAAGCTACTTTGTATAGTCCTATATCCCTGATATTAGAAAAAATAAAAATGAGTTAAAATACACCTTTATTTTGATAGAGTTCAGATGGATGCCTAGTATGACTAATGAGTAGATATCCTCAAAAAAAACCCCAAAAAACCCAACAGACTTCTAATTCACTCAAACCGCTTTCTAATAAACAGGAAGCACTAATGTAACTCACCTCCTCAGTCGAGGTGCAGGGGTTACATTTTAGGTCTCCTTTTCCTTTCCCCCTCTCTCTTACATTCAAACCCTCTCCCAGTTCACACTAGAACAGGCCGCCACACCATCATTTGGTTTAATATGAGTGGAACAACTAAACCGCACAGACTTTATTTGATCAGTTAGTTGAACCTTTTATTAATATGTGCAAAGAGCTGCAAACTAATATATATACATTGCAAACAATAAATACACAATCCAAAATAAAAACACCTCTGCAAATGAAGTGAAAACGTTTGCTCTGGCAGCGCTTCGCATCAGCATGTATATGAGGTACATTGCACTTTCGAGACTTGATCTGTGCATAGGTGCATCTTTGATGTGCAGCTCAGAGATCCACAATCCAGCACGTTTCTGTTTCTCTGACCGTCAGGCTGGCTGACCCGAGGTCACGTCAGCGCTTCATTTTTTTATCTATATGTAACAGACAGTTGGTTCCTCTCCTTCCACGCATTTCATACGACACAGCAGGCAGACTGCTGGTTGGTTGACCAGAGTTTTTTTATGCCTGTCTGCATTAACACATCTCGAGAGGCGTAGGTGCCAAAAAGTGAATCCGGAGCCGAATGTAGCAGCTGCAGCACGGCACACAGAGCAAATATTTTCATAGGGTAGTATCAGAAATAAGACCTTTGAATATGTAGTCCCTTTAACTTCTTTCCTTCTATTAAACCCTTTGAGAAACAGCTATCCAGTGTACTCCTGATATGTGCTCTTATCATTTGTTCCTGATGATCAAATACAATCCTGGACTCAACATATGTGGCTGTGTCTCTGTCCTTGCTATAGATATGTGTTAATGTGCAAAATAAGGTTAAAAGAAATTAAGAAATAAATGCCCTCCGTTACATTTCATAAAAACCTTCATTGTGGAATGATTAAAAGCGTAAGAAAAAAAATAACAATGTTAAAATAAAATAAAAATATGAACACAATGAGAGTTAGATGAGGTTTTGATTCAAGAATAAGAATAGAAAAATGAACACATGGTTCCCTGTGGTGCTGCTGAACACGAGTACTTCACTTCAGAGATTTCAGCCGACGCTGGTGTGACAGCGAGGGGAGTCATGGGACTACATCGTAATCTGTCCTGCGGGCCATTTAAAAGCAGCTTTGCTGGCTAACCACTGGCGTCAAAGCAAAAAAACTAAAGAAACATTGCACCTTCATTCTTTTTCCTTACCTCGTCCTAAACTTTCCACCGTGTTTTCTTTGCATCTTTATAACAAGAGTGTAAAGTTAATAGCAGTAAATGTCAAGGCTTTCTGATTCTCAGTGAGATAGAGCGAGCTAGAGGAGCAGAGAGGAATGTGTTAAATGAGGGTTAACTACCACACTGATCCCAGAACAGACCGCATGTACAAATCAAGTTCTCCCTCTAGTTCGTTTTCATCCTCCTAGTCCTCCTCCTCTCCTTGTAACCCTGTTTTTATTCCTTGGGATGAAAAAGCAAAAAGGGGCCCGAATCTACTCCTGCAGGAACAATCGGTCATTGTTTTTTTTTTTTTTTTAAACTGCTGAGTTATGAAGCGATCCTCGCTTGTTTGTCTCTAGTTAGTCTGCAGTTTTTATGTTAACACAAATGCATGAGTATTTTACTGACTCACTAACTGACACTGGCACTATCGGGGGTTTAGAGGCAGCGTATGTACACAGATTGAGGAGGATCTAAGTATGACGTGGATGACAGAGGAAATTGGGCGTGGCCCTCCTGTCAAATTTCATTCCCACTGAGTTTTTGTTTCAGAGACGGTTCAGCCTGATGCAAATCTCACTGCGAGAAGAAAAATACCCTATAAATCTATTAGCAGCTATAGTTTAGGTAGCAGAGCGTAAACTAACACGTCACTTGGAGAGATCTGTAGATTTTTCCTTCATGGTTTCAAATGTAAGCTGGCTGATTTGGTTAATTTTTGTTTTTTGTTTTAAACTGAGCAAACCTGGTCTTCTCCTGAGGACTGCTGCAGGTATCATGCAAGCATTTTAATTTAGTAAAAAACCAACAACAAAAAAACCCCAAAATAGAATGAAACTCATTTCAGGAGACAAATAACACTGATAGAGACATTTTTTTGTACAGATGATTGGCAAACGGAAAGTTTCTAAAGAGTCGTGCACACACAAGTAGACTACTACAACATGCTACTTAGTTAGGGGAGTTTGGGAATGACAACGAAGCGGAACAAAATTAGACCCAAACATTGTCATCGAAACAAAAACACAAAAAGCTGAGGGGAGGGAATAGAGAGGAGGAAAGCTAAGTTGGCAGCGGGGTTGCTGGAGGGAGGCGGGGAGGCAAAAGTTCTGTGGAACTTAAACGTTTTAGTCGCATGAAAAGAGACTTAAGCCACAAGTCTACTTACAAGAGAAAACCGTCAAGAATCACAATGATTAATAAGTTTTAACACTTGGTATTTTCAAAGGCTTTTCAGAAAGGATGGAAGCGGTGGTTTTCCCGCTCCGCCCGCTCAGTTCTTCGTCAGGCCGCTGCGCCGCCTCGCCAGCTTAGATCTGCGGGGAGAGTTTTCCGTTGTGAGGAGGAGGAAATGTTTTTGAAGGGTGCAGAAGCTGCACGTTTGACTGTGGTGTGAGAGGAGTGTGTGTGTCTGTGTGTGTGTACCTTATCGTTCCTGCTAGCAGAGGATTAAAAGCGTACAGCCAGTCGTTCATGTCTTTCTCGTTGTTGGCCTGCAGGAGGATGCCTCGATGTTTTGTGCACACTGCAAATGTGTTGGGCGTCTGAAAAGAAGACATCACATTATACTCATGTTCATTCAAATGATAAATCCCAGTGGATTTGCCATTTCAGCAATCCACGTGTCCAAAACTGAACAACGTGCACCAAAATAATTTGAATAAATTCTCATTAAAGAAAAGCGTGTTACATCCAGCCTTACCTTAAGCATGGCCTGCTGGTCTTCGCTGTATTCCACCTGTGCTGTGGAGAGGTTGAGGACGCCTCGCTCCACGGGGTCCTTGTCGCTGTTGTAGATGAAGACGTAGGGCCGGCGAACAACCACAAAATGCTTCACCCATGAGTTAGAGCGAGGCTCCATGAAGCTTAGAAAACCCTTCTTGGACACAACAGATCTGAAAAGAAGAGATTTTATTCATTTATTTATTTTTTAAGAGAGCGCTTGTTTTCTGAGGAAGAAGCAGAGTTGGTTTGTTTTCCAGCTGAAATCATCCAGGCTCAGGAATCAATCCACATCATTTCTGCTTGAATTAGAGAACACGAGTATCGACTTACATTTGGTCTGTGAGACACATGTCATAGTAACAGTATTTGGGTTAACATGGCATTACTCACCCTGGTCGCATTTCTTCAATATCAGGCACCAAGTTGAGGAACTCGTTCTTTGCAGCCCGCGCAAGGTAGGAGGTCTCCAGAGTGGGAACCATCGGGAAGTTTTCATAGTCTGAGCAGGAGGGACTGGAGGCACGTGAGCTGTTCTCAGGGGTCCTTTAACACAAATCACACCAAGTTAGAATCAAATAGATAACCTGTCAATAACCGTTTGCAGATCGAGGTCAATGTTCCTAAAAATATGTTTACTTCTGGTCCATGGAGCCACAGCGGGAGTCCGACAGAGAGGGGCAGGTAGAGGAAGGGGTGAGGGTGGCACTGCTGAAGCTCGTCACGGATGGATCACGTCCGATAGGTGAGATGTCAGAAAGCTGAAGTGAAACAACAGCAGGATGAGGTAGACGTTAATATATCAACTCAATGATGTGACACAAAAAGGCAGTTTTTTTTACTTCTTATTTCTCACCTTGCAGTCACTGATGCTGTTCACCAGTTGGTTGTATTCACTATTGAAGGTGTGTGTCAGAAGGCGCAGGCACTACAACACAACAGGAACAAGACCGATCAGCTCCGAGCAGAGAAGGAAGAAGGCAGCAACAAGAACGCCCACTAAGCCCACGTTTTTCTCACCTTGGTGGCCAGCTCCTTCTCACGATCCACCAGGCTCTCGATGTCGGCGGAATCGTAGCCGCTGCTCTCGCTCGGCGTGATGGCGCTTTCAAAGGTGGTGCTGGAGATCTGAGAGGAGATGGAGGTGGACGTGGACAGGGTGCCGGAGCTCATGCTGGGGGACAGAGACTCGCTCAGGGACTTGGTGGTGGGAGCTGTTCCTACGGGAGCCGCCTCTCCCAGCTTCTCTCTCAGCGCCAGAAGGTGACGGGTCTTTTCCACCTGGATGAAAGATGGGGGCGAATGTGAGGTGGGGATAAGAGGGGAGGGTTAGTCATGTAAAGTGTGTACTCGAAGAAAAAACGTTTTAGAATAGCACTTTGGTCTTTGAGTTGAAAAGTCTTTTTTCCCTCTACGATATTAAACAGATTTATTTCTTTATGAATCTTTTAAGGCCCCACCTCCTGCAGCTGCTCCATCTTCTCTAGCTCCCACTGGTGCTCTAGGATGAGGCTATCTCCTCTGGGCCTCCAGCCGGCCAGGTTCTCCTCTCCACGCACGTAAGCCACTGATGTGTCTAGGACCTTCCTCCTCCTCCTCTGCATCCCTGCTCAGGACATGAGCCCTCATTAGGATGAAGCTCTCCGCAGAATTATGATAAAACAGCTGCCGTTCTTTAAACATGTTTCATGTCCGCTCACCTGGGCTTCCAGTGTCAGACATCTTACACAAGCTCAGCTCGTAGATCCCAGTCACTCGGTTGCTATAATGAAGCAGAAGTTATGAACAAGGAAACTTTGTAACAGGGCAGATATCTTTGATTGTGAAACAGAGATGGCCACAGTACAGCAGCCCAGATTTACCAGTCAGGAGTTTTGGAGTATCCAGTGCCAAAGAGATTCTTGAGAGAACGGGGTGGGGAAATCTTGGCGTCTCGGGAGTAAAAGACCATGCAGATGTCTTTGGTGATAATGGCAGGCTGGATGCAATGGTCCAGCTGTAGAGAGGAGATAAAGGGTGTGTGTTAGACACGATGACATCAAGAGACTTAAAAACACGTACAAACAGGTGCAACACACTGGAGCAGCGGCTGACCTCCAGATACGCAGATAAGGTCATGTAGATCTTCTCTCCATAGGGAGTGACGCGGTTGAGCAGGAGGGAGTTGTGCAGGGAGCTGTCCCACACTGCCTCAAAGCGATAGAAAGTCCTGAAAAGACAGACAGAGGAAAAGTTAGCTTGACAGCATTATTTTTTATGAAGTCCTACTTGGTGCTAACACTACAGGGTCTCTGTGTACAGCAGTGTGTCATGTTGTTAAAAAAAACGTGAGCACAGTTCTGACATATCAGGAAGTGAACACAGTGACTGAAGCGGTGTTCACATTCATCCTTTAATCATGACAAAACGTGAGGAATCGCACTGAGGTGAGACCTTGACAACAGACAAATCAGGAGCCACAGAGTGTCAAGTGTCAGCCGACACCAATCGGGACAATGATAAGAAAGAAATTCATTTACAGACACGTGAAAAGCAGTCTAAGGTTCTAGATCTAGATTATTACACCACATCATTATTTATTTAAAACCATGCCAAAATGCACAAATGACTATAACCAAGTACATCCTGTAATTCAGCAGCTGATGGAACCAAATTTAACAGCAAAAAGTTGAGGTAATCATTTTTTATTAGTGTCTCACAGCAGTGTGGAGGTATTTCTGACCCACTTGTCTTTACAATATTGCTTCGGTTCATTGAAGTTTGCAGAAATGTATTAATGCACAGCTTTCTTAACGTCCCGCCACAGCACGTCAATCATATTGAAGTCTGGACTTTGAGCCACTGCAGCACCACTCTGTTGTAGCTTTGCTGCTGCGCTCTGGAGTCACTGACCCAACGATGATCTCATTTGACTCTAGAATACTTCATGGCTCACTCAGTGACCTGGACACTTTGCCCAAATAATCATCACCCGTGCAAAACCACTGGTAGGAGGTGTTTGTGCTGATATGCTGTGTTTGGTTTTCACCAATCTTGAAGCTGTGCATTAGGGCTTAGGTTTTCAACTCTGCAAACTGAACCCATGCTGCCATGTTGTATTTAGAGAGAAAAGGGTTTCTCCTGGAAGCCTTTCCAAACATATTTGTTGAGCTTTTTTCTAATTGCACTGCCATGAACTCCAACATTAAGCATGCTAACTGTGGCCTGTAGAGCCTCAAATATCTGTGGTGAATTTTTTGGGACGTCCACTCCTGGGATGATTGGAAACAGTCTTTGATTTTTTTTTAAACTTGTAAATAATCTTCCTTGCTGTAAAATGATCTACTTCAAAGCCTTCCCAGATTCATGGGTAACAACAATTGCTTCTCTCCTCCTCAGTATGTCACCACTCTCCTGAATACGCCAGCAAACTGACAGTCGTGGTTACTGATGATCTAGTGCATTTAATTAGCACCTGGCTAATACTGACCCTGTTAAATAATTATGAAAGTAGGCTTGGATGTACTCACCACATCTGAATTTAGGCTCAGTGTTTGTTAAATAAATAATGACGTGGTATAATGTGTTATGTATTGTTGTTCATGTGAGGTTTACCTCATATTAAGACCTACTAAGGACCTGATTGTTTTTAAATTATGTCCTGATACATAAAACCTGAGAGCTCACATAACTGCATATGCTCAGAACATACAGCACAAGTGGATACAAATTACTGCCTTGCAGCAGCAATCTTAAGACCATCACTATGAGCTCTATACAAGGCTACACTGTTCCTGTTATTGACAGCAGGGGGCACTATCAGACACAGACTGAGAGCCAGATATGCTCTGCTGGTGCCTCATTGTTACTGAGGTAAGACTCTATAGTGAGAAACAGCTGAGGGGGAAGACATTGATCTGGAAACGTCTGAGTGTTACAGAGGATATACATAGCACCGTGGTTCAGTGTCACACAATCACAAACAAATACAGAAAAGTACTAAAAAACAGTGTTGCCTCCAAAGACTGCTTTTACCGGTTTGGAGCTTAGGAGGCTTAATATCAACAGGCATGAATGAAGACAGATCTTATGCAACACACAAGCACACACAAACTGTGGAGAGCTTATTTCTACGAGTCTATGGGACTAATGAGAAGCATAAAGGTCTTTCAGTGAAGGAGCCTTATGTTCTCTGGTCGCTGGTACCTATCAATATCCTTATCAATAGAAAGCCTGAGCACAATCATGAGTCCAGCCGCGGCAGGAGGAAGAAAGAGAGCGCACAGAAAAAAAAAAAAAAAAAAAGAGAGAGAGAAGCACAAAGAGTCAGGCAACAGAGACAATGAAGCAAAGTAACAGCAGCGAAAATGGAAAAGGTCGTGCAATGACTCCAATGTGGCTTCAGAGAATATACAGACATGGACACATGCATAGATTTTAACTGATAAGGTTACTACAGTTACTACAGAGTGTCAACAAATGATTTTTTTACATGGCAGGAACTCAATCATGACAAAAGAACACAGTGTAACAATGTAACACATTGGCTTTTTTAAAGAAAAATAAATGTGTTTCATGATAATAACTGAAGAGAATACAAGCAAGAAGGAAACAAGAAAGCTTCAAAGATCTGTGAATGGAAACATTTTACACCTTCAAATGTTGTGACTAGTGTGTTCTCACTCAAACTGACTCAGTGTGGGAGTTTCACCTACCTGTTGTTGTTGTGGGATGACTTGATGTTCTTGGCAGAAATGATGTTAAGGGACAGGACAGCATCGGCTGCGCTATCATCCACTTCAGCCTTGTTCCTGATACGACCTGGTGAGGCAGATCCACACAACAGTTATAAGACCTTCTTGTGTTGGAATAGCTCTCAATAGAGAAGCTCAGCCAGCAGGCAGTTTGTCCACTAACAGCGGTTTTATCACAGCATCCAGTACCAACACAATCATCCACACTCAAGAGCCCTGTTGGCTTCAGAGTCAGCAGCTGAATTTCTAAAATATGAAATGTAATTATTTGGTCCATCAGCTACAGCTACAGCATGAACTGCTTAAAGTGAGAAGCAGCCTAAAGCCCGACAGATTCATCTTTCCAGACTGAAAATGTCTCAGACAGAACCGAGTGGTGTGTTTTCAGTGTGATCTCACAAAGTCAAATCCCTTTAATGATGCTCTGTCCTGTCTTTCTCTCTTGTTTTCTACAGAGAGGTATAGCACGACTAGACCCTAAAGGTAGGCTGCTCACCTACAACCAGCTCACGAACATCTTTCCAATGGAGCTCGCTGCCCTTCTCATGGATGAGGGTCACTGTGATCCTCCGCTGGATCCCCTGCAGCAAACATAACAGGAGCTCAAGATCACAGTGAGCACAGCTAGAGCAACATTACGCTTTAAAAGAAGATATTCAACTGTGTACAAAGGAAGCAGTTACCAATGTGTGAATAATAAGAAAAGAACATGTGGATCAATCCTGTACCTGGTGCAGCAGGTAGGTACCGTGGCAGGGCAGGCCTCCACTGTGATCCACGATGGCTGGGATGTACCTGTGCATGGAGGGAGGAAGGTGACACAACATCCCAATTTATAATATTCTTTGTGGAGATAATTTTTATTGTTTCTTTAAAGCTTGTGTGGGAATATAACACTCCAGGTGGATACTCACTCTCCAGTGGGCTCCAGCTCGCTGATCTCAAACCAGACCAGCAGGTCGTACTTGCTGACACAATGACCCAGGTTGGATTTGGTGATGGTGTTCAACTTGGTGGCTGGAACTGGCACACACAGACAGAAGCTCAATGTTATCAAGCGGGAATTTGTCTGAATTTCAGAGAAGATGAATAAAAGTCAGGAGTATTTACTACATGCTTTGGGTGACTAAATGGAGGATGGATAGGTAATGTGAAAACACTGCTGACTCTTTATACTGAGCCAGTAATCACAGAGGATAGATACTGGAAGCATACTGAAATGTTAGGAGGAAGTAAACCACAGATTACAACACCAGTGGCAGCACCCTGCTGTCTCACACATCGGGATTATGGTCCTGTTGAAACACAGTTGCATTCGTCTATGCTCAATATGATCGAAAGGAATGTTATTACACTTGAAAACTGCTGTATTTACTCCTTATATGGTGTGAATGATATGTCATTGACCCTGAAGTTGTCTCCTCAGGACAGTTTCTAAGCAACAGGAGGACATCGTGACCGAACTAACCGCACCTGCAGCAAGGTGCAGCACTCATAACCACAGCAGAACTTTACCGTGCTACCGCCTGCAGCCACAGAGCACTATAAGAGCACAGCACTACTCTAATCACTACAGCACCAGCATCAAATGTCTGGCTCATTAGCTACAACAGAGTCCACTGTACCAACCATGATGCTTGGGGACAATTAGCACAGGGTCACTGGCCACTGGGAGGAAGGGGAAGTGAGAGAGCTGGTCAGCCTCGTCCTCCAGACTGGCCAGAGCAGAGGACGCCAGGGAGTTGGCGTGCTCGGACAGCGTGTCCAACACTTTGCCGTTCACATAGCCGCTCACGAGGTAGCGGATCAACTCTATCTTACGGGTATGGTCTGGATGTGCGATATTGATGAACGGTGAGAGAGATTGAAGGGCAAAAGAAGAGGAAGGAGGACAGAGTTGGGTAAAAGGATTATATAAATTGTGAGGGAATGATTGAATAAGAGACAAAAAGAAAGAAATCCAAAGGAGGCGAGAAATGACAAGGAAAAAAAGTGGAAGGACACATGAGGCATGCTTATGTAAGAAAAAAATCAACATAAAATTATTGATGGCAAAGAACACATTGATGTGACATGGAAACACTCACCTGGTTTGGACAGAGGCATGGGAATAGGATAGTATTTCCTGGATGGTGTTGGAGGACTGTTGACATAATAAAAATACCTTTTATTTACATATGCATATAAAAATAGACAATGTGATCAGAACACAATTGTTTAATTGTTCTAACAAAATCTGCTGCATTAAATATGAATTATCACTGCATGACTGGATCTGCTGTTTGACCCCCACCAACCTGATCAGGTCCTGGCCATGGAGGTGCAGCGGGTGCTGCTGGTAGTGGCCGAACACTTCAAACACGACGGGCTTGCTCTTGATGTACTCAATAAAAGACTCTGTAACTTCGACAGAAATCTGCTCCAACAGATAAAAAAAAAAGAAAAAGGGTTTGACAAACTGAGTTGGAATAAAATCGTTGAAGCACAGTTAGTGTGTGTAGATGCAGATGTGTGTGTGCACTCACATTCTGGACGTGGTAAAAGCCCAGAGGAGCTCCTTTGCCAGTGTTTTTCAGAGGCTCGGTGGAAAAAGCCTCATCGTGACGGTGCAAGAAACTGAGGGAAGAAACATAAATGAATGTCAGCGGGTTGCATTTCTTTTTACACGAGATAACGACAGACAGCTGAAAGTCACACTCCAGGATTTAGCTAGAATTTTGAATCCTCGTTCTGAGTATATATTTAGAGATAAAGCTGAAACGCTGAACTCAAATCAAACGACTTTTAAACCAAAACAGTTTGGTGTAAATTTACAGCAATAACACCATACTTTAGTTAAAAAGCTGATTTTACAGCACTGCATTTTCCACTTAACCCGTCTGCTTCAAACAAATATGAACTACTGTGCAAAAGTCTTCCCTTGTTTAGTTTTTTCCCCAATAAAATGGGAAACGGGTGCAGCAGTTTATTGAAACGTGCAAACATAGATGGAAATTTGGTATATAAGAAACAGAGTTTGTACAATTCTAATGTTCTTTAAAGTCAGTATTTGGCATGACCACCTTTATTCTTCGACACAGCCTGAACTCTTAGGCAAGCATTCTTGTCATTTCTTTAAGTAGTTTTCCAGACTTCTTAAAGGACATTCAAAGCTCTTCGTTGGATGTTGCCTTTAGATGATCCCACACTGCGTCATTAAGGTTCTGGGCTCTGTTGAGGCCAAATCCATGACTGATAATGCTCCTTTGTGTGTTTTTGCGGTGGATCGAAATCTGATGGTACTTTTTTGCATTCTTAATTTAATTAGTGTTGACAAGATCTCCCACACCACTGCCTCAAAGTGCTTAAACATACATTTTAAAGTTGGTGTTTTTCTCATGTACCTCAAGTACAATGACTGGACTGAAAATGAGTGGAAAAAACTTTGAAAGACATTTAGAAACCCTTTAGAAGTGTAAAGGAAAGCCGACTCAACTACTGTATTCTCAGGATCGTGCACTCACTTGAATTGGCAGAAGATGTCAGCATACTCAGGCAGGATGCCGCTGGCCTGGAGCACAGTGACACGGAAGGTAAAGACGCTGCCCACCTCCAAGTGGCTTGCCAGATCATCCCCATGACTTAGTTTGGTTTCTCCAATGTTACCCAGCTTGAGGTCTGAAGAAAGCCAGAGTGAAAGGTTAGTAGGCTTGTTGGATGACTTGTTTAAAAAAAAAAAAAAACAGACCCTTGACTGCACTTGTGACTCTGCCGTCTCCATTTGACTTCTAAACAAGCACACATTCACGCATGTAATTTATAGAGAGGATTCTGGTGTTCACTCATCAAATAGCTTTCATACACGTTCCTTCACAGGACAAGAAAAACTGCCAAATTTCCATAACAAAACATTTTAAGTCCTCCTTTTTCATTAAACAGGACCATCTGCGCTTAACACTGGGGCTCATAGGTGGAAATTTACGAGTAAAGAGGTGAAAGTCTGGCAGCCTTACCCATGTCATTGATTCTGATGAGCTCCTCTGAGGGTGTGATGACCTCTGAACTCTGACCCTGACCCTCTACGATGCGCAGCTCTTCCAGGGACAACCCGGAGCGGGTTATGACCTTGGAGGGGAAGTCATTCTGATTGAAACAGAGGAAGACATTAGCATATAGCTGGAGGAGCGACACTGAATCTCCAAACCTAGCTATAGTGTGAGGCATTGGCCATTTAAGGCTAGCCATTTTATTTGACTTGAATACATAGGAATATAATAAAAAATAAGGAACAGCAATGACTTGATGTTTGAACCACAATAATACACACCATCACAGAAAAGGTGCTGCTCCGGGCTTACCTTTTTGAAGTATTCATCATCAAAGGAAATCTTGGCAGTTCCTGACTGCCTCACTCCTGACCCGTAGTCTGGAGCTTCCTCGTCAGCTACAAAGAGAAAAACCCTCCTCTAATCAGGATCTATCTCAGACACAGATGACTTAAACTGTCAACACGGATCAAAAGGAATACACTGAATCTAAGGAATCTTTTCTTTGCCACTGTATCAGTGACTTAAAAAAGCTCTTCAATATGCTGCCATGCTGCTACTGAACATTAAAGCAGTTAAATTTACCATTTAAATAGGAAGTTTTCAATTTTTAGGCTATGGCCCAAATACAGGGGCGCTCATATTTAATAAAGAGCAATAAGCGTGCTTTTATCTCCCCCAGTAGGCTCACTCACTAAAGAATCTCATTAATTACTCACCAGCTATAGCCTGGACCCCCACGCGCAGGAAGCCACGCACCTCGCCCTTCTCCGTTACTACGGCAACACGGTGAACCAGAGGTACAGGGTACAGCAGGTTACTCAGGTACACAAAAGCTCTGAGAGTAAAAAGGAGGAGAGAGATATGAAAACCTGAGCGCGGTGCAGTCTGGAAACAGCTGCGGCATTTTTCAGATACAGAAAACGTCAACATCCGATTCACGGTGGCTTTCACTAAACTGCTGATATCTGTTGGATCCCAAAGGAGATCTGAGCAGTGTCACAGACTGTTTTCTGACGTCTCCACAAAACATATACAGACTGACAGCAAATTCAAACACCCTGCGCACAATCGCTTTGAGTGTTTAGCACATATTAATAATTACAATAACATACTGCAAAATATTAGTGACATTTATGTGAGGAGAAGCAAAAAAATAAAATTAAGGACCCAAGAAAAAAAAAACAAGGGGGGGAATATAAACTCAAACATGCTCCGGGGCGCTGAAATCTGCAGCAGCTCAAACCATCTGTTTTATTTTTAAACTGCGTGACAGGGTGGTGATGGATCGCCGGGGCTGCGGCGGTAAAGCCTGTAACAGGGTGGTTTATTGTGCTGCGTTATGGCCGTGTTAGTCTCTTACTCACGCACTCACTGTCAGTTTGTTTTGTGGGACTTGATTTGTTTTGCTGTGCATCTGACGGCCTACTCTTTTTTTTAAACTGTCTGCTGTCCCAGTGCAGGGAGACTCGAGGCTAAGATGGAGGAAAGATATGAATCTGTAAATTCTCTGAAGTCACAGTGACGCAAGTTAGCCGAGCTTAGTTCAGCTCAGTCTGGCTGCACTGATCTGTCTTCTTCTGAGGCGGGAGAGTCGTTTTTTTTTTTTTTTTTTTTTAAGTAGCCATTATGTTTACAGCACTGAGGCTGCGGCATGGGTGCAACGTGAGCTGCTGCAGCATTTCACAACAATGAATTAAAACAAATCCCAGTGAGCCTGATTGAGTGACAACTACCAACTACTGGTCAGTTAATATGAACTACAATCCATCACATGTACACTGTTATAGCAGACAAGGTTATAAGAACATAATGATGTAATCACAATGTAATAAATAAAAGATATAAAGAGGAAAAAAGATTTAGAGGATTAAAAAAACAACAACATAAGATGACAAATAGCCAATCAGCTTCCACACAGCAAATACATGTATTTCGAACACAGATGGCGGTTAATGCAGTCAGCACTGCGATGGTGGCGGGGAATGAGACATCACGCTGGGAGGATGGATAAAGATGGCGGCTTTTTTTGTGGGACTCTAAATTAAGTCTAAATTAAAAGTGTGACTAAGCATATTACATCGAAAAAGTGCCCAAATTATCTCGAACTGGAAGTCATTTGCGCACATGTGTTTACTCACATTTTAAGCTCCTGATCTTTAATAATAATGTTGGTGCATTTTGTCCCTTTACATCTATTCACTGCACTGCTGCTCGATGCGAAACTATCAACTATCCAAAATCTATTTCTGCATCGTCACAGGGCGTAATCCAGTACATCCTCAGTTTTTCCTATTTTCTTCACTGGTTTCTCTTTGCTCTGTATCTGCATACACGCAAATAAAAAATAAACCAAGCCAACATCAGCTCCAAACTCCTGCCCCAGCCTGTATGTGAACGCCACGGTCACCAACCTTCCCACCAGGATGAACCAGGGGGAGCGGTCGTAGAAGGGGTCCTGGCCATCGCTGAAGATGTCCGAGCCCTCCTCGGTGCCGGCGTCTGAGCTCGTGTCGTCCACGAACGCCTCATCGTCGATCAAGTCAGACATCTCGCTCTGGCGCTCGTCCGCCATCTCCGTGATCTCCGAGTCGGTGGTGGAGAAAGTAGGAGAGGGTGTGCGGTCAGCCAGGTGCTCATTGACGCAACCGTGGAAGATGGGGGAGCTGATGGGGGCGGTAGTTTGGGAAGAGTGGCGAGAACCAAGGATAGGTAAGAGTGGAGCAATAGAGTTAAAACAGCTCAGTGAGCACGGCATCGATGTGACACTTCACTTTCAGAAACAAACATTTCCTTCCTCAAACAACATAAAACACATAGCTGGACACTTTCTCCAGTAGGTAATGTAAACGATTATCAGCTACACAGAATAATGTGAAGAGTTAATGCAAATAAATTTGTAGGATTCAATTCATAGGCAGCAGGTATTAAGCCAACAGTGTGACAGCGGTTTACAGAAACATGACTATTTTAAACCAAAATGAAACGTCACTTTAAAGGATTAACATACAAATCGTCTCACACACGCTGAATGAAAAGAGGATAGAATACAAAAATGCCTCAAATTTCCACATTATCCAAAATCCACAATGCTATTAACAAGTGTTTGTATGAATTACAGGCGGATATCAACATGGGAGTGACATGTGCGAACAGACACAGCAAAATGATACACAGGATTAAAAAAAAAAAAACTACAAAAAAACAACACAGGATTAAAATGTGACATCAAATAAAATAATAAATACAAAAAGGAAAGTTGATATGTGACATGAAATCATATGGGAAAATAAAATCAACAACAAAAAAATAAAAATGAAGGATTTCTGCGAGGAGCAAAACACCAACAGACATAAATCATAAAACACGAGGCCCAAATGTGTGAAAACGCTGGTGCATGTAACTTCAATGGCAGAGGATGAAAGTGAGAAGTGGAACACGAGTGAACGTGATGCACCGTACGCTTCTGTTGGTTCTGCGTTACATACCTCCCCACGAGTTTGAACCAGTGGAAACGGTCATAGAAGGGGTCGTTTCCTGTCAAAGTGCCCTCACAATCCTCCTGGTGCGTGGAGGCCATTTCTCCAGCGCGGTCGTACATCGCTCTCATCTGGTCTAGCCTCTGCCTGCAAATGACAAGCGAGTCATTTTAATGGAAGAGCGATGAGAAAGATAGAGGTCCTAAAAGTCAGAAGGCAGAGACTGCTGGGTGTACAGACGCTGATATCATAGCTCTTTGTGTCTTTTTTGCATTCCTGGTACAGGAAATATGAGAAGAGGCACACAAAAAATAAATAAATTTGCACAAAAGCAGATAGATGCAAACAAAAAAAGGAAAAAGAAAGTTTAAAATACTTAAAATATCTTTTGGTAAATTATTTCTTATACAGGTTAGTTACTCTAAAATTACAGTTAAAATCTGAAGTTAGGGCTTTTATTATTATTTTCATTATTATTGTTGAGAATGGTCTTTCAGTGATAGATACCAGTTTATTAGGTACACCTGTTTAACAGCATTTTAAGAATAACCAATTTGAAAAAAACAACAACAACAAAAAAAACCCCAATTATGTGTCAAACGTGTCTCAATTGGAGCTTCAGGATTTAAATGTATGTGTTGTAAATAAACTCAGGAATAGTTTAAGAAGGAAAAGTGGAAGCATTACTTGAGTTTTTCAAGGGACCAGTAGTGCGTGGCTCCATTCTTCAGGTCTTGAACCTCTACAGCGACCACGGTGCGAGGGAAAGGTCTCGGGTCACGATCTTTCTCTGGCTCTGGGGGAAGGAGCTCAGGGGGCAGTGGCGAGTATGGTGTGTCTGTCAGTAAGACAAACTGGAACTGGACCTGATGAATGATGGGAAAGGACGAATACAAGGGACTGTTTATATCTTCAGGTAAGTAAATGTTCGAAGGTTGGTTGATATTGTGAAGCTGAAAGATCAGATGAACACCCCTCCACTCCCTTCCTCTTCATGCCCTTTTGATCTCAGCATCTTCTGGACACAAAACACTAAAGCAATTAATAACATTCGATATAAATCACACACAGATAGAAACCCAAGATAAAATCCTGTCAGCTTATGATGAAAATGGCCTGGAAATGTGACAGATGACTCATTACTGGTATTAATCACAGAGGGCCTAGAAGTGGACACGCATTTAAATCACACTTTTATCCCGGATAAGGGAGGTAAACCAGGCATCAGTTTTATTTAAAGGAGTTTTGACAGGAACATAAAAAAAATAAATATCTGTGTGACCTTGAAATAATAATAATAATAATAATAATAAAATTTTATTTATATAGCACCTCTCTAGACAGAATCACAAAGTGCTGCACATAAGATAACAAATAATAAAAGGGTAAAACAGACAATATAAACAGAAATTTAACCAAAAACAGTTTTAAAAAGGTGAGTTTTGAGTTGTTTTTTAAAAACAACTACCGAGTCCACAGTTATGAGGGAGAGAGTTCCACAGTCTCAGGGCCACAGTGGCAAAAGCTCTGTCACCCTTAGTTCTCATCTTAGTCTGTTTTATAGCAAGTAAGCCCTGATAAGATGACCTCAGGGACCTGCTAGGGACATAGGGCTGTAGCAGATCGGAGATGTAGATCGGTGACAGTCCATCCAAGGCTCCAAATGTCAAGACCAGGATCTTAAAATGTACTCTAAATTCAACAGGAAGCCAGTGTAGCTGAAATAGCAATGGTGTCACATGTGAATACTTGGAGGATTTTATCAACAGCCTAGTTGCAGCGTTTTGCACAACCTGCAGACGATCCAGAGAACCTTTGCTTAGACACATATACATGCATAGTAATGGAATGGCATTGATATACAGCTTTGTTATCTTAGTAACCATTTAAAGTGCTTTAAAGTAAAAGCCACATCTCTAACCTTGAGGCCGATGTCACTGAGATTCAAACTCGGCCGAGACTTTTAGCAGATACACCAATGTTATCAATTTGAAACTGCTACTCTGCATCGTTCTCGAGCTGTCGCATGCACAAACTTGGGTGTCCAGGTAAGATCAAAAGCAGGAACCTTCTTACAGTGAGGCGACACCTTCTTTAACAAGGAGGGTGCCGCCATTTTTATTTATTTTTTTGCTGGTTCTTTAAAATGTATCAATCACATCCAAAGAACACCAGAATGGTCTACTGCTGGCTGCAAGAACTTCCAGTATCTAAAAAAACTGAAGGCCTGCATCACTTTTAATTTTGTGTTAGCATGCTGCACGCTAATGTGGCCACAATTAGCACTAGCATATAAACATAGAAACATATAAAATAGACAAATAGAATAGCCTTTTATTGTCATTGAACATGTACAACGAAACTGTAGAGGGAAGGGGATGCATAAGAAAAGTCTATGATCACAATACAAGTAATTTCTGAAATGTCAACACCGCTGCATGAAAACATTTTGTACTGAACGAGTCTATCCTCTTTGTGGGCTTTATTGCCAGCCGACAGCTCTCAGATGGCTGTTCCCATCTTGATGAAGCTGTATTATATAAACAGGGCTTCTTGAGAGGAGGGCTTTAAATAAATAAGGAGCTAAAATGGAACTTTTCTTTTTACAGAGCTGAAAAAGAGGCGGGGAAACAGCGTATAGTGTAAGGATGATAATATTTTATTTTAACACCAAGTTATCTAAGCACACTCTGCAAACCCCTAAAATCATGCTAGGAACCTGTAAGTCATTATTATATGGAAAATATTTTATGCAGCAACCTTTAAGTCTAAGATCCTCTGACCCATTAACATCATCAGGCGCTTCCCTTGTGACACTCTCCCAGGCCTGAGGGTGTGTCATGTGGGTTTGTGTTTAGGTGTCAGTGAAATACGTAGAAAATGCCAGATTATTGCTATGAGGGTGATTCACTTCAAGGTAAATAAAGAGAAATACCAATTCACTTACTTTCTTCTTCAGTTCCACACTGATGGCATTAGCCTCTTTTAGGTAGACGGCATTTCCCCACAGCTGATCTCGAAGGGAGGTGAACTGATGGTACCTCCACTTCCTGAAGGCCCACTGAGCCAGCTCAAACTCATGCTGAGTCCACGGCACTGTGCGGATACAAAAGACAGAGGGGGCGTTATCAAGATAAATACAGCAGTTATTAAACCTTACAAATCAAATAATCATAAAACCCAAAAGGACCATAGCTTTGATTTAGCCCAGCCACAGGTCTATCCTACTTAGCATTAATGCTTGAAATTCAAGAGGATCTCTCAGTTATAGCATTTTGTCAACTTCACTTTAAAGGTAACATTACTTGTAGGCACTGACTGCAGTATCAACAGTTTCCTTTTGAGGCTCTCAAACAGAATTAATGAAAAAAGTTCCAGAAAAGCATGAAACTTACAAACGTATGCGTCAAGAACCAAAACTAAGAGGTTTCTTGTATGAAACTACAATCTGAGCATAAAGGTTTGGTTTTGTCACAATAAACAGAACCCCTTTAAACATGACAGAGCCTGTATTCACATTAGGTTTCATAATGTGCCACCAAGATGGATGAGATTAAGACTAAATTAATTAATGACCCATCGCTGGTTATTACCAGTCTTTCATCCAGACTTAAAATGATGGAACCCAGCACAGAGGCATGCTCTGAAACCTGAAACAGTGATTTAATGACATTTGTCATCACTGGGCTGAATAAGTATGGTCCTTTAGACTTCATAATGATGAGCATTTCTGACCTGGTCTCCCTTGAAGAAAAAAAAAAAATCTCAATGGATTTTTTTTGGTTAAACAGAGGTTTAGTAAAAGTAATATATAAATTTATGTAAAACGACATATACCATTAGTAGTATGTTTATTGTGCATGGACTAGAGGATGTACTAGTTTTGAGCTAGTTTTCTGTTAATACCTTCAATGGGTAATTAATGTGGCACTATTAAAATACTTGAATCTGAATGAAAGTGATATTATGGATATGTAAATACTATACGCACATCCAAGGAGTTTAGGCTCTGGACACAAAGTGTGGAAGAAAACAGACACAGTTCATTTATACATTTATATAAAAATAAACACACACACACACACACACACACACACACACACACATATATCTATATATTATATTTTAGCATTACATGTAGTGTGTACAGGAAAAACAATCATCTTCAGGTCTGAAAATGCATACTACACACCTTCCTCTTCCTCCTCCTCCTCCAACTCTTCTTCATCGGGTGTCTCAGCTACCAGTGAGCGAGTCTCCACCTGTTTCTGAAGCTCCTGCAATTTGCTCTCGTAAACCTGGACACCAACACAGGGAAGAGGAGAGAGAACGTGGAAAACTGTCCATCAGCGGCAACAACAGGTGACGCCAACCCAACGAGGGTTTTATTTGTGAAAAACGAGCACTGAAGACTGATTATGAAGCCAAATGATGCGCGCTTCTGGATGTGTAATAGCATTAAACTGGTTTATAGTTATTAGATTGTGAGCCCTACCCTTATATTGTGAATTTCTAGATAAATATGTTGCACATAAGCAATTCATGCATCATTACAAAGGAAAAAATATATATTTTTACTGTCCATGAAACTAAGATATTATTAAATCCAGGACTAAAGAGGTTCAATAAAGTTCTAATTATGTGGATCGCTCAGCTCTTCACCAGTACAACAAAGGAGAAACCATCTCCTTTGTAAGTATGTAAGAGCATAAACTGTGGAATACTTTCTATATTGATCAATGAGGAAAAAAAGCATCTGAGAGCAGTGGTATGAGTGGAAGCAGAGAGGTGCTGGTAGAAGCTGAGTCAACTGTAATCCAATGAGGGGCGCCATCATCATCATCAGGACAGGCTGTGTTCCCAATGACCTCATCCTGTTTGTTCACAGTCTTCTGAGAAGACAATGCAGCCTTTTCATTTGTCTGCTGAACTCCTACCAGCAAGCTGACGTCTCCTCGTTTAAGGAGCCCGTGGAAATCCAGCATGAAAGTTTCACCGATCAACTCGAAGCTACAGAGTTTATTAGAAGGACACTTTAAGCACCTTTAACCTGACTGTTGCAAATTATTAACCCTGCACGCTGCCTACATGCAGATTCTACTCTTATTTAGGTTTAGTGGTAGTGGAAAACAAATAACAGCAATATGTAACAAACAACTGCACATGGATCATGTCATTTTATTTCATTTCATTCATACCTTGACAATAAAACACATAGTTGTGGTATATCCTTTATGAAAACCAGTGAACAATACTGTTCAATGTTAATGTGCTCTATCAAGGAGCAACACAACTCGGTACACAGCCACAATGAGGCACTTTATGTGGTTGTAGGTTCAAAAAACACAAGATGTACGACACTCAGACACAGAGACCTAGCATACTTATAAATGCTGATTTCAGAGCTGTACACACGGTGGTTCATTTGATGCTGTACACTGTCCAGCTTACCCGGTCACCATCTGCACCAGAGCTTATGTTAAACAACTTTCTTTTAATAGATTCATCAGGGCTGAGGAAATGTAAGCTACTCCATGCAAAGATAGTCAAACATATGAGGGGAAGGCTGGCTGAATATGTCATGTCATTTGGGTTTTTTTGTTACAGCATAGTAAGGCAGAATTTATACCGTCAAAACTTAAGAGCATTAAAAAGAAAATAAATTCAAATCCCAGGTTTAACAATATGATAGTCCTCAAAGGTCTCGCCCGTCCTGCTGTGAGTGTCGCTGTTTGTCTGAAATAATTTGAAGGCCATCTGATATCTAATGTTAATAATTAATGGGGGTTCTTTTAAAGCTAAAAATGCAGCAGACAACAGGCCGATTAAAAAGGTAGGCAAATACGCACACGCTAAAGCACAGAGGCAAAAACACTGATACAGACTACTGAAGTTATTAACATGGGCAACAGATTTCACAGACCATCACACCCATATCTGTCTTGGTTGTGTGAATATGCAGCTAAAAACAAGGCAGTCCTTAAAAAAAACAAAAATCTCATTTGATATGGACATTTCTCCTGAATACCATTATGCAAACATTTCAAGTCTTTGTCCTGCTTCCAACATTTTTAGGGCGAGTCTTTGGGAACCTTGACAACACTCTGTAGGGCATCCATCTGAAACACAGTGAACTCTGTGCTTACTCAATGAGCCACAAACCTAAAATGTAATTTTAACCAGACTGAGTGCTTCATACAGGAAGAAAATGGGAAGCTATTCAGTGAAACTTTGAAATGGATACAATTTGCATTCACGTACAATCGAGGGTGCTCTCTGTGCTTTTCAGCGTAGTGGTTCTTGTCTTTAGTGAACTCCAAAACTCATGGACATGTTTTAAAACCTTTTTTGGACTTGGTCTGCTTTTAAAACATATTTTTAAAAGAACTTAGTATCTTTAAAAATTAGTGCAGTCAATAACAAATTATGCAGCTTATCCGTGAAGTGAGGAAGTGCAAAACACTGTCATGAAAGTAGTTGGTAGCTACATATTTGAAGGTTTTTTTTTGTTTTTGGTTAAACTGTAAAGTAAAAAGAAAGACAGGAAAAAGTTTGTAATCAAGCAAATAAGATGATTACTAAAAAATGTATAAGTCAGTATGTTATTGATAAAAAGTTAGTTTTGGTTAGTTAAGGTATGAAGCTTCCTTTACAAAATTAATCTGCAAACCTGTCCGTAGGCACTGAATTAAAAGGAAGGCAAAGAAAATACTGAATTGCAAAGGCAGAGCAGGATTAATAGAGTTAGAGCATCTAAAAAGGCACTTTAAAAAAAACCCACTTTCTTTATATGTCAGTCTGTTTAAAAAGGCACACGATTGACTGGTGCTTCAAGTTATTCCTCAAGTGGTCTTTTGATTCCAGATCTAGGCCAATGATGCGTTGTAACAAAATGCTTTGAGGTAAACATGATCGTGCCAAAGACAACTGATTCTCCAATCCTACCGTGCAGCTTAACAGTACGTAGATAAAACACTGGGTGTGTTCTGTTCCTAACGTGGGCACCAACAAAAATGCGTATTGGACACGTCACTATGTTCATGTCACAGTGGCCATTTAAAAAAAAAACAACAAAAAAAACACAACACTCTACTTTCATCAATACTAAAATGGCAATAATGTAAACTCAGAAATTCGACCGTGAAAGTAATTTGGCAAATCAAAGTGTGATTCATCAACTTGTCACACATGCTGATAAATGAAGAGTAGGCGTGACATGTTAAAAAAAAATTATCTGTTGGCTTTGAATCCTTTGAATCCCAGTGACAGTGATGACAATGCACACGATGCACAAAAAAAATGATAAAAATGTCATATGATGATACTGATGGTGATAAAATGTCTCTTTTTTTATATATATATTTATATATAATACATACAATACTTGGATCAACCAGTAACACCGATCTAGTGCAATAGTCACAGTCACTTTTTGTCAGAGCTGTTGTGATCTGTAATGTGTTTGCCTACTAAAAGTCTGTCAATCTAGTTCCTCACTCCTCAAGTCCCACTCAGACCGTCGTCTCTCTGCTGGCTTTTAGGTTAGGAGCAGACATTTGCCTGCGCATTCGTGGAGGTGGCTGAAAGTTGACTGGATGGTTAGGATGGTCAGTGTGATGGTAATGCTGGTAACCATTGAAGCCGCCATCGGCATACATTGTGCCGTTATAGTGGCATGGCTGTTGGTGGTGGTGAGGCTGGGGATGTGCTGGCTGGTTCTGATAGTGGCGGGGCTGGTAGAAAGCCTGCGTATACCTCCTGTTGCTTTCAGACTGCTGCAGTGACTCCATGGAGCCCGAGGGACGCTGACGGTGATTAAAGGAGTTGCTGCGGCCTCGTTCGTGCAGCTGCTGATGTTGGTTGTTCCTATAGTTATGCCTGTGACCCTGGTTTAAACCTTGGTCTGAGTCCTTGCTTCTGCGCTGAACTGATGGGCTTTGCAGCGCTGGAGAGACTTGGATAACTGAAGCAGCCATCTTATCCATCTTATCGCTACACTGTACATCTTCTCCAGCTAGGCTTTCTGCCTCCTCTTCCTGTACAGCTTCTTTGGGCACCTTTAACTCTATAACCTGCTCATCTGTAATTATGATATGAGTACCCGGGCTCCACGAGTTACGGTGCTTTGGATTACTTTTGAAGGGGAAGCGTAATTTACGGTCTTCTGGTGGTATAAAGCGATGAGGCCCGGGATGCCGGCGGAGCTGCTTGGAGATCTCTTGTTGCTGTAGATTCTTGAGGCGCAGCTGCTCTTGACGCATCCAGCGCATGTGGCCTCGCTTTAGCGTTGAATCATCTGCCATACTTTGGCCTGTTAGTGAATCTGCATCTTCTTCGTCAGGCTTTTCAGGCACAGGTAGTTTTCCTTCCTGAGGGCTTGGAGTTCTTGCTTCACAAGTAGAGGGACCTACAATGGGAGGCTTTTCTTGGCCCTCTGGGGTTATGAGCGGTAGGACCTTTTCCATTTTAACCATCTTATTCCTGAGGGCACGGATCTCCTCATCCTTCATGTTATTCTGTTTCTTCACCTCCTGCAGGATGTCCTCGAGTTTATCAATGTGCACTTTTAGTTCGTCCATAACAACTCCTCCGGGTCGAGACCCATTGGTCATGACATCCTCAATGCGCTCGTCACCAACCCCTACAGTGTCCCAAACATCCCGAGCCACCGCCCTCCACGAGTCCCGCTCGTTGGGGTCCTTCTTGCCATAGCTAGCGCAAAGCTCCTTCATCTTTACAATAGCCAAAGCCTCGATTTCCTGCCGTGTGTGACGGAAGTCATTGAGCGCCACTTCGTAGCAGATTTCTTTGACTGCCTGGATCTTCAGGTCAGAGATGGTGACCCACTTAGAGTCCTTGGTGATGCGGCGCCGCTGAGGGATCTGGTACATTTTCACTGGCTCTCTTCTTTTCCCACTGCTGGGTAATCCACACTTTTTCACTATGGTTTGGAGCTTGCTGGGAGGTAGCTTTTCCCTCAGGGAAGTGATCAGTCTCCAGCTCTCTTCGCAAGACCTCTTATCTGAGTCATCCCCACTATCAGAGTCTCCATCCTTAAGAAAACAACACAGGACACAAACCAGATGGGTCCCCCCCCAAAAAAGGAGAAATTACAATGGGAAATCAGGGAGAGGATGAAAAGATGGCTTTTAAAAAAGAAAAAAAGAAAAGAATGAACATATAAATATGCAACAAGGGAACACCAACCACGAGTCAAAGTTATATCAGAAGATTACGTTCTGTCTTAAGCGCAGACAGCATTTCCAAATTCTGGATTTTTAACCAAAAGTGACAATTACACTAATATTAGAAACACTTTGCATACATCATTATTATACAAGATGTATGGCAACATGCAAGATTATTTTTAAAGTTATGCTGAAAATAAAGCTATAGAAACGGGAAAAATTTATTCACAGAAACAGTGGCTTCCATTGACTTTCTTGTCAGTTTTCCCTCTCTAACTTCTCCACCGAAACGGCGCTGTGGATATAAATTCATGTTCAACACAACACTCGCTAAAACTTTTTATATGTCTGAAATGGATGTGTCCTTTTTGGACCTTATTGTTCCCAGTGTTGCATATTGATATTAAAGGTAAAGCATGTCTATCATGATTAGAAAGAAAATATCAATAGATGATAGTTGCTGATTGGAGCACATCTGTACTGTTTTGTGATATTCCTCTTCTTAGTGGAAAATTTTGTGAGCTGGATCCCAAACATGCTACAGCAGCATGCATGTAGATGAATTCTGGAGCTTTCCCCCTTTAGTCCAGAAGGTTTGAGTGGCTTTAGTATTAGTGGTAAGTTAGCAGACAGTGTTCTTGCAGTTGATCAGAAAGCCAGTAGAGAGAGGAGATGCAGAAGTGCGGATAAGTGTTAATCCACTACAAGAAAGTTGTTAGTTGGAGGGGAAAAAAAAAAAAAATGCAGTTTCTCATTTTTTTGGAGACAGCATACATTACAGATCACAACCAGTAGAGATCATTTCGATTGTGTGTATGAGACTGTACGTATCTTTGGGAAGAATTGGACATGTTATGTCCCTGGGAGTCTGAACCCTCTGTGTGTAATTCTGCACATATAAAACCACCAGGATGTGAACGAGGCTCCGTGATTCACTGAGTTAACTGTGAGCAGTGGTAACTGTTGTTCAGTCGTGCCCTCACAGATGCCAAAGAAGTCAATGAGAAACCACATTGTCACTATCTGTCAAAAACTACAGCAGAAATTGTTGTTATCACAATGCATTGTACATATCAGCAACTGCATTGAAGAGATGAAACTCAGGACAAAACAGAGTAAGAAAACTAGAGTAGAAATCTAATCCAAGCAAATCAACAGCCACTTCAGAGTTGACCAGCTCCGGCAAACACTGCAACTTAGTCCACAACCAGTACTGAATGAGTTAAGAAAACATGCTATTAAAATGAACCATGCAAAAGCAGCGTCACTTTTTAACATGTTTTTCGATGCTGATAAATGCTGAATCGGTTTTAAAGGAAATTTGATCTTCATATCAAATCAATTTTAGCTGCAAGTTGCTGTTTTGCAAGATTCAGATCCACTAAAGAAGACACAAGAAAGGGGAAAACAGGGGTTTGGAAAGGGGAAAGCTTTATAGTCTAATTCTTGCTCAATCAAGCTGCTACAGAAAAAATAAATAAATTGTTGAACACAAGAGGACAGCCAGTAAAAGCTTATCCGTCTCAAACCAGAAAAACTTCCATGCAAAAAGAACAGACATGCGCTAGGAGTAAAAGTGTGATTCACACATAAACATCTCAAAGTGTCAGAGCTCGGAGTGAGAATTAGTACTAGTGAGATTTAAAAGGACCAAATGAAACCACCATCCAAAGAAACAAGCTGTCAAATTGTAACTGATCGTAGCTTTGGAGATACTTTTACTTTGAAATCCACGAGAGATAGCCTGAAGTACATCAAAAATCACACAAAATATCCCAAACTAACACGTTCACTCAATAGGCTGCTTCTAGTAGCGATTTCATTAACTTTAACAAAAGGAAGAACTGACATTACAGCTCCTTTTACACCCACTCTGCACTTATTACTAACTGGTTTAAAACATCTTTGATAACAAAAAACAGAGTGAGTTCTTTAAATTCACAAAAGGGGCTTATTTGAACTCACCAGTCGCTGCTGCTCCAGAAGCTGATCGGCTTCTTCCTTCTCTTTTTTGTACAAGATTTCCATCTCAGTGAGTCTACACAGCAGAGTAAAATAAAAGTTTTGAAACACATCAAACAATCCACATTTAATGCCACACAACTACTCGCATATTTAAAATAAATGAACGTCATAGATTGCATACCTTTTCTCCATTTCCTGCTTCATGTCAATGCCCTGTTTCTCCAGGAGTTCTCTCTGAGCAAATGTCCAATCAACGGGCTCCACGGGGGTTTCGGCCGATGGCGTCTTCTCCCTTTCAGCTCTGGCCTGCTCTGGGTGGTTGAACCGGAACACGTGGTTCTTTCCCATAATGATGCGATTGCCTTAGAGAAGGCAGCACAAGCATGAAAGAAATTTCTTAAACGCTACAGGTCATAAATACATTTCATAATTTGGGCATTAAGAAATTAGTTACATCATATCTGCTTACAGACATCACACAAATGTTCACAGTTTGTATAGAAAACTTTCTACACACATACCTGAACGAAGCTGGATCGAGTCCTCAACACGCTTGCCGTTGACGTAGGTCTCCGATCCCTCGCAGGGCACCAGCATGACAATAACTTTAGCAAAAACAAACCAATCGCAAATCAATCATTCTGAATGACTCATCACCATTCAAAAAAAACAAACAAACAAACAAACAAACAAACAAACAAAAAAACCAAAAAGAAAAACCCACAAATACGTCACCCATTAGATGTAGTCTATATATTTATATACTCGTTTCATCCGTTCAAAAAAAAAAAGAAAAAAAAAGAAAAAAAAAAAGGTTTCGTTTGTATGTGTTTAGGTGTTTTTAAAATCACACTATAAACATCTTGCTCAACTTAATTTAGCACACATTCAATACAAACACCTCCAAACACCAGCAGCCAGTATTATGTCTCACCATCTCCATTTGCATTCCTTTCGCTGCGGAAGTAGCAGTGTTCTTCCTTGATATGAGCACCGCTTAAAACAATGTCCTGTCTTCTCTCTGCGTCGGCCTGACCCACTCTGAAACAATCACAGAAGCCAGTTTGAGAGACTGCATACTGCTATACACATGCATTGTCAGCCATTTGTGCAAAAATGTACAGTTAGTGTTTCTGTAAGTTGAAATGTAACAACTGACTCAACAGAAAGAGTCTATACAGGGTACCAACAGGACAAAGAGGTGACATAAACAAAAGCAAAATGTATTCATTAGCAGATTTTAAGCCTGATCATAAAAAGACCCAGTAGTTTTCCAGACAACCTTGCCTGGGAGAGTTGCCAGAACTTTCCAAATCCACTGCGGCAGGGTCATTATTCGGGTTTAGGTTACCTTGTAATTCCGTCTTTGATGTAGTAGAGCAGACACTCAGACATGAGAGGATCCTCATTCAGGTTAACCAGGTGTGGGGTCTACAGATAAACACATGAAGCAGACAGTTTACCACAAAAACATTTCTAGAATTTCGCTGCTTTAATCAACATTCATAAGTGCAGAAACTGCCCCTGATGCTAGGATATTTTCATATCAAACAAATGCTTCTGTCTGCAAATGTAGACAGAAGCGGTCACATCAACACTGTCCTGACAACTCTGGAGTCTTATATTTCACAGAACTACTTCAAAAAGGATCCTGCAAGCTATTCCTCCAAAACACCAACCTTTTTAGGTGAGAATACCCCGTTAAAGTCTGCATAGAGATCGCAAGGCTAACCCGTGGAGCAGTGAGTGAAAGGAGAGAAAAGAAATTATGGAAGGCAATCGGATGTGAACAAAGGACACACACACACACACACACACACACACACAGACTCACAAACTCATGAAGTGATGACGTGTGTTGTTTCAGGCACTAATGACTCTACTGACAAACAAACATAAACATATCTACCAGTTTTTAAGTCACTGCACTATAGCACTGCCTCTACTTGATGGAGTGAAGGGAACATGCCACTGCTTGTAATTTCATAAGGATCTGATAGCACTGAGAGCATCTACAGGAAAAAAAAAAATAAGACTGCAAATGATCCAGCAGAGTAAAAGTACAAAACAATGAGCAGAAAAAGTGTAGATCTGGACCATGCACATAAAATGTCTATTAAAGACTAAACTGTCTAAAGTGGGGCTATTTCTAATGCGGGAAATGTAGTTCTGCCAGCTTATTTGGTTAAACAAACCTTTTTGGTGGCAAAACAATCAAAAGGCTCGTCAAATGGCCCTTCATCGCTAAGCTGAGTATGTGAAGGAAGCAAATAAGAAGTGGAAAGAAAGACAGAATGATAAAGAAAAAAACCCCAGGAAGGGTTCTCATGGAAAAAGACAGTGAGGTAAAGTGAAGTGATGGAGGAAGGATGTGCTTCACCACCAGTGGGAATGTTGACACTGTGCGCTCCCACCCAGTCTGTCATACCTTTTTAGGAGAGAATACACCCAAAGTGCCTCCATCTTCACGGATTGCCACGCCCATCTCTGCAAGCAAAGCCTCCCTGAAATACAGCCAAAAAACATTTGTACACTCAGTGAAAGCATTCGTTATTGGTCTTTTATTCTTGCTGCAACATACACTGTGTGCACTTCTTTTTTCCCCACTAAAGACCGTTTGTGCTGGTAACTCGAAGAGGATGAGAACCGATGGTGTGCAACGTTGGAGTAAGTGATTTGTAGCATGACAACCGGCTGAGAATGGCACCAGTTAGACTCTATGGACAGACGGTAGCATGGTTGATGTCTGAGAGGGGTGTTTGTGCAGCCGAGTGTGACGACAAAGGAGGACAGTGAAATGGACAGAACTAGTGCAGAGATGGAAAAAAAGGTGGGAGAGAAAAGTAAAACAGACAGCACAGAGGGATGAAGAGAGAGAGTAAAGTACTAGGGGAAAACTAAAGGTTTGGTTACAGTTCTTAAGATGTGATATTTGACAGTGTTGAAAATTAATTGTGCTCATAGAGAGAGGGGGATAGGTAAATCATGACCAACAAAGAGGGAGAAGACAAGAATATCCTATACAAAAAAAGGGGGGTAATAGTCACATGCTGAGTAACAAACAAACAAAGCTTCAGAGAGCTAGAATGAGAAGGAACGTGGCCAATCACAGCATCAGGTGGGAGTGAACGTCAAATTGCAGATAATGGATGACAGACATCCCTCTATGTGACGTCTGAGAGGTGTGTCGGGGGAAGTTTCCAATGCTATCAGAGCATTTGACACACAGTTGAGACAGACCGCACACCCCTTTAAGACTGACAGGATGCAATGAGGAAGACTTTAATGCACACGTTGGACAGACACCTTCCCCCTCGGGAAATAAAGATGGAAATGAACAAACACTGTCTGCCTGTACTGACCTCTCCATGCGGATTGCCTCAGTCTTTCGCAGTTTCTCCTCCCAGGTTTCATTGAGCTCAGCAATGATCTTTTCTGATTCCTGAACAAAGGGGAAATTATGAGAAAAACCAAACCGGTGTAATATAAAAGTAACTATTAGCAGTGTATTGGAGGCAGGAACAAGCGCACCAACCTGGATTTGGGAGATTACCTTTGCCTCATCACTGTCAAATGTTTATGTGTAATGTTTATACTTTCCCTTCACAAAATAAACTTGTATATTCAACGTGATTATGACTTATTTTCTTGCGTTTAGATTCCCAAAAATAGTTTCAGCACTGATAGAGAACGCTGTTCCTAACTATTAAAGCCTAAAGCTGATAAGACTGAATCTATTTTGGTCTGATTTCCACCGTATTTGCGTTGGTGCTTGACGTCATTGGATGACAGACGGGACCGGGCACCACGGTTGCCATGGAAACTGCAGCTCCTCATGGCTGTGGATGTTGCAATCTTATGTGCTACCCTATCTACAGAGTGTGAGAGACTGCTGTGAGTGGGAGGCATATAAGGCTCGGTAGCTGCGTGACGACCGATACGCAAGGCAGGGTTTTAATAAAGGCTGTATGTGGCGTAAAATTAAACAGCCATCTTAACGTTAAACAAATATATTGAATAAGTTACAGTTTCTCCCTTTTTATCTTATTTCACGTTATTTCTTGACTTCTAATAAATTTTGTATATTTAATCATAAAAAATAAAGCTGCATCTCTACATTTATATACACTGTGGATAAAATACACTTTTTAACAATTAAAAACAAGCCTGTTGTCCCGTGTGGCATTGAAAAAGTCCGCAATTACTTTATTATTTTTGCCATATTAACCATGAAACCAGCAGTTAAGACCAATAGTTGTTTTTTTTTTTCTTTTCTTCAAGCCTCTATTGGTTAGAGCAGAGGTGTCAAACATAAGGTCCAGGGGCCAGAATTGGCCCAGCAAAGGCTCCAAAACCGCCCTACTAATAAAGACGTCCCTCAACGATATTCAAACAGAAAATTTTCTGTGATTTAAGAAAAACTTTCGTTTTATAATTACAGGATAGTCTGGGCAGTAACTGAACTTTTGATTTTTTTATTTTACGCATTTATTTCTTACAATTTAAGTCCAGAGTTTTGCTGACAGACTTATTTTCCTACAGTTACATTACTCCTTTATGTAGGAAAACTTAGATATTGTTGAAATTATATTTATTTTTCTTATAATTGCATATCTCAGCAAATAAATACATAGTTGTAAATGTCTTATTCCACTAACAGAAAGAGGAGTTCCACTTAAGATCAAAGCTCTGTATGTGGGCCAGGGTATAAAATGAGATATCTGGGATACACCTTTAAGTGGCCGGAGTAGGAAGATGGCTGCGGGACTTTTAACTTTCCTAACAACAAACAGTCAGTGTGATTTTAAAAGTGCTGCATACACCATTGTCTGCTTTACCTTGAGTCTTTCAATGGCCTCCTCCCCTCCAGGCGTGGACATGATTCGCTCTTGGATGCTGGTGACTGACTGAAGGCCCCCCTGGCTGCACAGCGAGCCAGAAGACGGCGAGGCTGTCAGGGAACCAATAGGGGCTGTGGAGAAATGGCCAGGGCGTTGGTTCTCTGAGGCTATCAAGTATCTATTCTTATTGTTCTGAATGTCTTTGAGGTCTGAGCCAACAACAAGAAAGAGAGAGGGAGAAGGAAGATAACACAGAAAGAGGAGGGATAGGCCAAGAAAGGTTTGAAGGAATAAAACACATAAAAATGGAATAACGAAATACCAAATAGAAAGAAGGAAAGAAAGTAACAGGGGGGGGGGGCAGATGGGGAAAGAGAAAGGACAAAGGGGAGGAAAGACCAATGTAAGACACACATTTTACGTTGTAGGGTTTAGACAAACACCCAGCATGATAGTCAGCTACAGACAGCAGCAGTTTTCACTCCAGGCAGTTACGCTCCAACTCATCATCTTCCAGAGAAAACGCATTAGATTTCAGCCTTTAATAACCAGTTTAAAGGGCGGCTTTTATGGTGGTCACAATTACAGTGGAGAGCAATTAACTCTGAGCTCTTAATTTGTAGTATGTTTGGAAGAAATAGGGAGGTGTCACTTTGTTGCTTCTGTGTATGTGTGAACGAGGGTGAACACACTGTGTGAAAACTGCTATCACGAGTATCGGCTACAGGATGGGAGGGAGATGGAGACTGCAAGAAGGTCCAGCAGGAGGACAGAGGAGAGACGTGGACACATGCTGGCAAAGAAAGTTCAGCCTGGAGTTGATTAGATTAATTCACAGCACACGCGCCATACGCACACAGCATCCGCCATAACAAAAGCCACAGCAGCCTCACTCAAAGGTCAGGTAGCTCATGTCAATATAATGACCTCAAGGGCCTCTGAGGCAACACACAAGTGAGCTCTTTAAGGACCAAACTAAATCAAAGTGATATTAGAAAAGGGTAAATATTCTGGGGGATGATGACTTTCTTGAGATATGGGCTTTTTTTCTCCAAAAACACACCCAACTATAGCTTGAGCTAGTTAACTATTTGCCCTGCACATCAGATGGTGCAGAAACATTTTTAAGGTTAAGATGTTAGGGATGCTTGAGAATACAACAGAAAGCACACTAGCAAACTAGTCACTCTACTAACTACTAAAGTGCACAAAGTTAGTCAAATCTTTACACAAACACCTCTGGTGCCTCTATATAGAAATACAAAAATTAAGCACCTTTCCGTCTGTAGCTCTGAGCCTCAGTTTGAGAACTCAGAAGGGGCATTTTAAAGCTTTGGGCACCGTCACCTGCTGGGGATGATTAGTGAAAGAAAACAAAATAAAAAGCAGAACGAATAACCGGGATTAAAATAAGCTTAAAGAGTGCGAGTCATAGGTAGTGAGACATTATTATGAAACGATGCATTTGCATTTTGAGGCCAGGGAAAACTAAAGGGCTACTCTAAAATGGATCTGAGCCTGTAAGTAGCTGCCTCCCCCCCTGTCATTCTGAAAAACGTAACAAAAAAATAACAATAAAGCGCAAAGCATGCTAACCTACTGCCATGCTTACTCTTGCCAGTTATAAGAACACCTATGGAAACCTTGCATTTCTGGGACTCTATTAAGCTTTTGCTTTTTTTAAAAAAAACAAAGGCACTTACATGCAAAGCTGGTAGCAGATTCAATATACAGGTAATGGGGTTCATAAGCAATGTTAGCTACTATAATTAGGGCAAATAGTGATATACAGTGCAAGTCTACCACACATATACACACATTTGATTCCACTTCCTGGACAATCATCCCCCATAGGATCAACTGAGGGGAAGCAGGAAAAGATGAGAAGGGTCAGAGGTCAGCACCAGTAGAATAGGAGGAACAGATATTTTTTATGTTGTTTTTTTGGGGGGGCTGGATAAACAATAACAAAGCTGAGAAGAAACGTCACGATATGTTTTGCTAAGTGCTACGCTATTAGACGTGATCTATGCAGGCATTAGCAAGTAGTCAGGTTATTCATCACTTCAGCTATTAGAAGTCATTAATGGGTATATTATGTATCTAATTGACAAGGCTATGAGCCATTACTCCTGCATATAGCAAATGATATTTTAGTGCAGTTTTGAGTGACTACATGTGTTGTCAAACAATCAGTCAAACACATACAACCTTAAATATACTACATATTTGACGTTCTATACATGACTGCACTGAGGCATAATAAACCTTTATTGAGGTAAACTTGTTAAAAGCTGCTTCATTCTTTGTTTTTAGTGATGTACCAGCCACAAGTACAAGCACTGAGATGAAAACGTTAGATGGCTGAGAGTAACGAGACAGTAATGAAGATAGAAGACGTTGCCAGTTTGTGGTGGGCCCTGACAGAGAAGGTCGCTGGCTGCAGATACGACCAGCTGAGACAGCATAAAACTCACTGTCCAGAATGTCTCCCAGGCCCTGGGCACGGAGCAGTTCCTTCAGCCGGGCCACTTCATCCTTCAGATCGCGCACCAGCTTATTGTTGGGATCCTCATTGATGACAGCATTGCATTTGATGTTCTTGGCGCGGTCAGCATAGCTAAAAACATAATAAAACAAATAATTTTAAGTGTAATTCAAACAATCACAATCACAATCTTCCTCCAGGACAGAAAGCTTACCGCAGAGTGCTGAGGGTTTCATCGTAGTTTATGTCTGCAGGACTGAGGGCAGCTACCATGGCTGTTCTGGAGTTCCCACCTGATAAAAGATCAGTAGAGATGTCAGATAAGCATTGAGGACCAAACATGACCAAAGGCACATAGAATTTCTATGAAAATACAACACTTTTTAAAAGCTCGTCAAATGAAATAAATTTTTTGTGTAATCAAGAGCTTCATTAGACTAAATCTAAGATACACTGCGCACTTTTTGTGACACGTCTGGACCAAGGAGGTGAGCCGACTATGCTCTTCTTAAAACTTCCTGAGTGCAATGTAGACTATTTCAAGTCTTTTCTTTTTTCAATCCTGACAGCATATTCCATTATGCAAATGGCTGAATTTCTCTGGCTTTTCATACGTAATTTACTGGCAAACCACTATTGTCACATAGTAACGTCAATTAATCAAGTGATACTAATATCCATACCGAGGTTCTCCCTCAGCAGCCATGTCAGAACAGAGTCCCTGTATGGGATGAAATCACTCTTCTTCTTCTTCTTGCTCTGCGGTAAGCAAAAAATAAATAAATCAATATATGAGTAAAAATGAGCTGATGTAATGATGTAGAAATTATGGAAACGACTGGAGGCTGTGCAATATTATGTTGTAATAGAAAAAAAAAAAAGATCCTTATGTGTAAGGGTCAATATGTCAGGTAAAATGAGGAGAGAGTTAATTTGACATGCATTTGCTCTTGTGCACGGATTGAGGGTTTAAGGTTTAAAGTGATAAAACTGATAACAGCTAAATATCTGCAACTTCATTGCTGCACATGACCAAAGGCTGTCAAATCTGTCTCATGGGATGAATGACAGGTTAGTGGTTTAGCTGTGAAAGGGTTTACCTTGCTGGTACAATTATCCTGTGCAAGTAAGCATTACAAGGACAAGAGAAGAGAGAACAGAAGGGCAGACATTACAGCATGCCAGGCTACAAACATGAATTCCTTTTGAAGGTAGGGTCAAGTTGTAGAGGATAAGAGAACGACTGCAAAGAAGGAGGAGGAGAGAAATAAAGGAAATAAAATCAAGTGTAAGACTCACCACTTCAGCCAAGGCAGAGATAACCTTTCCTAACGTGGTGAGAGACTTGTTGATGTTTGCTCCTTCCTGCAAGCACAGACAAAAAACAAAAACAGAATAAAATTACACAGATTTCCAGGTTGTACAAGCCATTTTTTTTAATGTGATTCCAAGGTGTTTGGGAAGATCGGAGTCTTACCTTTAGCCTGGTACCTTTAGCTCCAGTTGAATCTGCTCGCTCACTGCCTGCCAAGTCTACCAGACTAATTTTACTGACCTAAAGGGAGGGAGTAAATGCATTAGATGCATCAGGCCTATAATAATGTGCATTTAATAGGGTGGGTAGAGAAAATAAATAAATAAAATACAGCTCTTAGCTTCACCAATGCCAAATCTAAATTTCTGCATAATGTTGACCACATCAGAAAAAAAGATAGGAGCACAGTGCAGCACTTGGATGATGTACAGACTCCTCATACCAAAGCTACTGCATGACACAGGTTAGCATCTTATGAACAGCCTGGACACAGTAATGAGCTGAGCATCAGCGACAAAGCACGCACTATAAAACTTGACCAGCTCTGGTGAGGTGAAGAAATAGCTCTGTCAGTGTAATCTATTACAAAAGATCTGTTCCATTACTGCAACAGAAACAGCACTGCTGGAGGTATGACGTAAAAAAATGAAAGCTCCACTTTCACTTTATTTATAGTTTTTATGTCAAGGAAAACGTATGCCTGGTGCTCCCGAGCCAAGCAGCAGATTCACACAAATCACATTAGAAAATAATTTATAAAGGAAATCAATGCTAAATGCAAAACTTTTTTGCATTTAGCATTTTTGCATTTAGAAAACAGAGACAAATTCCAGTTTAATGGTTTAAATCCCACCATAAAAATCTGCAGAATGAATTGTTGAACACATTCAAAGCATTTGGGGGCATTCCTGTCAAGTGAGATGGAGCAAGGGTGTAAAATCTAACAGAGTGGCCACATACAATAGGCATTGTTTTCAGTAACACAGCGGTCTTTGTTCCTCCACAGTCTGAGGAAATTCTAAAAGTCAAATCTAAAATGGCTCTCTCTCTTTTTTTTTTTCCCCTGCCTCCTGTGACCACTAACTTCAGGAGACTAAAGGACCAAAGAAAGCTTTTAACCCATTTTTCAGTCTAAATAAAACAGCATAAAGAAATTCATCTCTAACAAACACAAGGAAGGAACTTTAAGTGTATTTGAGTGTGAATGTTTTCCAACTAATTATAAACAAAGAGGGCGACTGTTTTCCTGCTCTGACCTTTTCTGTGGAGAGGTCCGTCTCGCTGTCGTGTTTCCTCTGAGTGAAGACAATGGTGAAAACAGCATGGGACCTGCTGCTTGTCTCGTTCATGTTGGTAGCAGCCACAGTTCTGGAGTTTAGCACATATGGGCACAGTTAGGAAATAAACAGTATGATTTCTGAGCACCTTAATAACCACACAATATTCTTTTAAAGGAAAATTAATTCCTAATTCTTAGTCTTGGCTATTACTAGCGCTATCATCAGTGGGTTTTACACCTATTAGAGTGAAGTAAATCTAAAGGATTACTTTGTGCGGCGGAGGTGGATAATAACGCGAGGACGCCAAACACAAACACATGAGGAGTGCTTAGAGGGATAGTCACAGGGGAGATATGGGCTTTACGTGGCATGTTCTAGAAATAAGCCTTCTAAGTCAGCACAGTGAGATTATGGCAGGGTTCACTCCTCCTCACACGAGCCCTCGTGCACGCGCACATTTCATTGAAAAATACTCATTACCTGCCAGGTCAAGCTTGACATGCGGTTATATTTAAAAAAAAAATAAAAATAAAAAATTAAGGCGGTAACACAGTGAAGGCTGAGCTGTCTTGCTGTTTAACAATTCAACCCTTGCAAATGAGTCATACAAGAACATTTCCTCAATCAAAGCTAATTTTTATCTTTTATCAACCTGACTGACCGTTGATTATCAGATCACCACAGCTGTCGCCACAACTTTAGCCCCTCCCGCTCCTTCCTGTGATCTCAGCATGATCTCAGGGCTTAGCTCACCTGGCCTTGTTGCCAGCATCCATCAGGTCAGCGATGTCTGTGTAGGAGGTGACAGCTAGCTTGGACAGATCCTCTACATAGGGACCCAACAGCGGGTGTTCTCGGACTCGTAGGTTCCCTTTGTTCTTGGGGTTGAGCAAATCTCGGACGCGCTCGCAGTAGATCTCCATGTAACTGACCTGGAAACAATTTCAGAAGTACAGAGAGCAATTTCAGGTGCTCCAGGTTGAATATATTAAGCTAATATTGTGCAGCTCTGTACAAAGAATATATATTAATGTCACTATTGATATATATAAGAGGAGGTATTTGCATGCATATATTAAGGTCAGAGAACATAAGATATACTTTATTTATCCCAGATTTGGGAAATTATCCGGATCACAATCGCACCTCAACTTCACAGTCACACTTTTGTTTTCCCAATTTTACTGGCAGAGATTTGCAAAGAAAACCATGCAGTATGTGACTGAAGTCTGGGAAATGCTCAGGAAAGAGCAGCGAACACAAAAAGTTGGGGGCAGAGGTGAACCATGAGGACTACAGATACCAAAGAAGAATGATACTCACCTCTACTGAGTAGGAGAGCTCCTCTTTGTTGCCGTCCTCATTGATCTTCTCAAACAGATCTTCACACAGCTGAGTGGCAAAGAAAAAAAGCATTTTAGTTCAAATGACGGCATCCGCAGATATAAAAGAGGCGATAAATAGGTGTGAGATCTGTGGGCTTCTTATAAAGCAAACATTTAAATAGTTATAGCCTGAAAACCTAAAATTGTAAACTTTGGCCAAATGTCATTCACTTTCCACACCGCTCTAAATTGCTTTCAGTGTGGTTGCAGCTTAAAGGACTTAAAGTTGTTTCAGTTCTTCTATTTTAGACTGTTTAAATATTCTGAAAGGTGAATTTAGAAACTTTCTATCCATTAGATCTGACAATCTGATCAAAGGAGGGGAAAGAGCCAGATCAAAGCTTTGGGAGAGGACACCTTTGTCATTACATACATTATTTAAGTGTATAAAAAAAATCTGTTATGCATATATTTTTCAGGCTTTTCATCATAAACAAGGCACTACGTGTAATATTTCCAGAGCTCTGATGGTCTAAGATGTGTACAGAATTAGTAGATTAAATGGACTCAGCAGTTTGCGAGTTGTACTATACATTCAAGGCTCTAAATGAGCAGGAATAGTAAACAGACTACAAGACAAGGGATTGCATTATTTGTCTTAGTCTCTGCAGTGCAGTGAATGGTGAATGAGGTTTTGTTGAACAAACCATGGGAATGATTCCTTCCTGCCCCTCCTCCTGCTTGCCCATCATGGTGTAGGATTTGCCAGCTCCTGTCTGGCCATAAGCAAAGATGCAGACGTTATAACCCTCAAAAGCATGCTGCAGCATTTCCTTTCCAATGTCATTGTACACAAGGTTCTGTGAGGCAAAGCAGGGGTCATCGGGCTGCAATAAAAAGAGAAAAATATATTTAAATATATGTAGCATCACAATAAGATTTGCATATTTTCTTTGCTTTTAGTGATTAGAGTTAAAACTCACAGAGGTATGAGACCAATAGGAGTAATCAAAACTGAAGGTCTTTGCTGGTTCCTTTGGGGCTTTGGGGTTGAGGATAGCTGTGGAGGAGGAACAAAATTAGTAATGGGGTTGATATTTTCTAGATTGAAAGTTGAAGTGACACAAAAACTACTCGCATGTTCTGTTATTTTAAAAAGCTGCCTTTAGTTAGTTTATGATGTCTTCTACAGAATTCTTTAGTTGTGTTTCTTCAACCAAAAGCAGCTTCTGTGCTCAATAATATATATAACCATGCATTCCTCATGTTTTCCCCTCATGTCTTTCCTACATTTCTTTTTAAAGTAAATAAATAAACAAAGACTGTAAATTTAAATTGGAGTTACTAAATAGACCCAAATGATAAGATATATATATATGTGATCCTGGTTGGCAAATAGCAGCTACCTCAGGTTCCTGTTCCTCAATTAGAGAGATATTTTTGGCAATGTAAGTCACATGAAACAGTGGCAGACTACGAGATGCTGGCTTCTTTTTTTTTTGAGAACTGCAACTGTTGCAGCAAGCTCTGCCACATATGGTTTATCCTTAACCAGTGTTTTAATCATCATCATTAAGATTGACATCATTACAAAATGACAGTTTGAATGAAAAACACCAGCCTACTTCAATCACACCACTTCACCTGCTCTCGCTCAACACTACTCAGCCATTCCCCGTCGCCACATGGACAGTTTTTAATGAACAGAAATCTGCTGCCATGCCTGGCATGTCACACTCCTCAACCATGCTGGTTGGTACTGCCGGTGACAAGTGCACTAGATTTCACACTGGATATGTGACAGGCAGAAAGCGGGATGTTAATTTACTATAAGATAACCACAGAAATCACTCCTCTTAGACAAACTAAACTTTAGGGATTAGAGTTGTTTTGTGCCATGGCTGCAGCAAGAGACTTTGCTCAGGCCAGGCAGACAAATGCATACCACCACCTTTAGAAGTGAGGAGGAAGTGGGAGAGGAAGGAGTGAGAAAGAGGCTAGTGAAAGAAGGGTTTGGAGAGACTAAAATAATGCGAGTGCTCAAGGCCCTAGCAACAGTCCAAACAGATCAACAACAGAAACCGAAGGCAGGACAAAAGGGAAAAAACTATCTGCGCCTTAGTAAGAATGCTACAGTCTGTGAGCGTAAGTATTTAGAGCATTTTCAATCTTTCCAGGGAAGTCTGCAGAAGCAGTCACAAAGGAATAATTAGCGTTGTGTGATGCCCTGTGCTAATGGGCAAATTAAAGCCAGGTTTGGCTCCTCAACATGACGGTGCTTGAGAGGCTTTTGCATCAAGATGTCGCCAGCAGAGTGCCTTGTGTGCTCAGAGGATTTCAGCGCGCTTATCAATAATGCAGGAGATCTGGAGAGTCGGGGATAGCATATCGTCCTCCATGGGTCACAGGCTGACAGAAAAGCACAGCATGTCCTCATGCTATGATGATTAAAGCAGCAGCTATTTCACTGAAGCTCATATAGATTCATGCAAAAATAATCCATTTGACTGTGCACTCTACAATCTTTGAACAGGTTAAGGTGCGCAGGCAGAGTAGCAGCTTCCATATTGGGCACTGGAAGAGGATACAGCGAGACAGGCTGCTAAATAAATCCCAATTTCAACTTTGACCTGCCTCCAAAGGGAAATTGGAGACTGGGGATGAAGAAATGAAGGGGGATTTAGGTTACCAGTGCCCTTATTCGCCTTTCCTGGAACAATCTACAGTGGCTATTAATGAGAAAGCAGCCTAAGCTCTGATTCAGTGTCAATGAGGCAACTAAGCATTAAAAACAGAAACATGATGAGAGAGTTCCACATGTGGGGGAATTTAGACAGCGATATTCCTATTATAGGACAGAAGTCTGATGGTGACAAACTCTACCATACAGGGAATCAGCATTAAACAAGCTTTTTAATCTTGGACTCTCTCAATCTTCCCAAGTTCAATCTTGGACAAGACACTACATGGTAGCAACTACTAGGAGATTGATCAGCTCCTTAATATGAATCATGCTCATGTAGTACAATTATCTCATTCAATAGCTCACAACATTGCTCCCAGAAAGGAGAGCTGGTTCACCCATGTGGTGTCATCAGTGTGTCATAAGAGTGGGTCTCTTCTGTAAGAGCCTGTAAAGGTGTTCTGAGGTCAAGATACCCACACCTTCAAAAATGGGGCTCTAACTAGTGCTGCATCTGCACATAAAGGATACCAATGGCAACGGTTACATATTCACAGTCTGGCTTTTATTTACACATTGTGTTGAAAGAAGTAAAAAGAAAAAAAACCCCACACCACTCTAATATTTGTTCATGATATTGGTTTGATACTGACTGAAATAGCTGGGTTGGGTGTCTGTGGTACTGTGACAACAGGGAGCCATCTATTTTATTCAAATATAAGTTATTCTAGGTTTGGTTTGCTGTGCTGTGTGTGACCAGGGGTGCACTAGGTCCTAGAAAGAGAGCTTACACAGCATGGAGGAAGCTAACAGCAAACTATTTGGAGTTCAAGATATTTCATGCTTGCTACGCCAACAAGTTTGATTTGTTTTTTGTTGCTTTGCAGCAGTTTGTGAATTTATGTTAGCAAATGGTGTTTGCTAATGGTGCTTTTGCTAGCTAGCCAGGTAGCACTGGAGTCTATTAACAGCTGGGAGGCTCTGTGCTACATTCAAGAACAGCTAAGACAGATGGAGGAACAAGAACAAGTCCAATGGGCACCGAAATAAGCTGTGCCCATTGTTTAGAAGATTTCCTGTTTAAAAAAAATAAAAATAAAATAGCAGTTTTGTTTGTGCGTCTTCTTTGCGTGCTCACATTTCAGGCTGTTCCTCTGCACACAGTGTGGTGGCATGCTGCAATACCGAGAACTAAAAAAATCTGTTTTGTTTAAATTGGTTGAATGAATAAAGCAGAGTCCGATTGTGAGGGTACAGGGAACCAAGAGAGACAAAGATCAGTGCTACTCAAGCATAACAGGTGTTTTGTCCGATGCCACAGAGATTTAAGGATCAAATTAATAAATCCAAATTGAGATTTATTGGTTGTATTTTTAAGTTAGACTTCTCTGCTTTGGACACATTAACACTAACAATAGCACATATCCCAATTTTGTTTAAAAATAAGTGGAAATTAAAAAGTGGCATTATGTCTAACTGAAAAGCATAACAGGAAACCTTTTAAGGACTGAATGACTTTATTTCCTGTGACAATTATTTTTGATTTTTGTTAACCGAGTGGAAGAGTGGACTGCAAATTATTCTGGTTATGTGGTTTTATTTCATTTGTCATTATTATAATGACTAGCACAAACGCAGGCCTGTGGGTCTCGTTTGCTTCGCTCAGGCATAAAAACACAGACATGTGTGTAATTTTATCGTGCCATTCTTTTTATGTTCATTATCACGGTGTATATTAAGAAACTTGCTGTTCATAAACACCAAACAAATGATTTTTTATTTTAAATATATTGTTCTACTTCTTTGCAGACTACTTATTAACAGTTTAAGACAAGCTAATCAGCTACAGGCACTATTAGTTACAGTTTGTTGAAAATGTATGCATATCTGTAAACAAGAACACATTCCAGTGATCCCAAAGTGCCACTGTACTAAAAATTGTTTAGCAACATTTATTTAGAAATAACAATGAACACATATACATAATGTAGACATAATGGCACATTTGTTTTGAGATCAGCTACTATACATAATATATATGAAATTTATAATAATCTGAGTCTTAAAAATAAAATAATCCCCAAAACTATATAGATGTAGTTGTGCTTTAATCCAATCAGAAAACGTCCAGCAGCAAAAACTTTCCATGCCTGAATATTCTACATATTCTTTTCATACCACACTTCTGTGTTAATTGTTTTTCCAAAACGAAAGGCAACAATTCTTAAATTGTGTGGATTTATCATTCTCTCCTTTCTTCTCACAATCAGGAGTACAACCTATACATTTAACATCAATATTTGATTGATAGCTGCAATCAATCAGGATGTGACTGTGGAAAATACGCAAAGTCGTGGTACTTGTATCTACCAGGAGTAGAAAGGTTGGGCTGGTGTGTCACATGCATGTGTCAAATTGTTGCATTTGACGGGCAGAATGTGGAGAGTTTTATCCTCACCATCTGATATATATCTGATCAGTCAATCACAAAACAGTGCCCTTACACTCTAGCATGACATGCCTACACCTGCACATCTCATAAAGCACATGAACAGGGATTCACACTTAGTAAAAGTCACAAGTCCTGACTGAAATAAATAATACTTATAGTACCCCCCACTTAATATTCAGCCACAGTCACATCCTGAACTTGAAATGGCAAACGCATCCTGCTGCCTCATAAGCAACGTCATCATTCCGTCTTTTTCATCCATGGCAACAGGTATAGGACCAGATTCTGGTTGCCATAACAACTCAAACTGGGCACAGACGTGGAGGATGCAGCACATCTCGTCCTCTTTTCTCTCGTCTCGAGCGTTCGCCGTTATTGCCCTCGCAAACTATTTAGACATTCTTAAAATTCAAGTTTATGGATAATTACAGTCATTTATCAAACACTGATTTCCAGGTTTAAATCCTTTGCACATCTTAACAACCAACATGAGGGCGGCACTGCAGACTTTAGGCCACTTATAATGTCAGGCTCAATAAGGCACTGTTTACCATCCCGCCGTCGGTAAGCACTAAACATCCATTACATTAACAGATGACATGCAAATCTACACATATGAGGTACTCAAAAGGAGTCAAAATTCTCTTAAGACTGAGAAACGTAGACAAACAAAAGCTATTGTGTGGCACATTCATCTGTTTGCTCTTCCGAAATGCTACGGTTTTACATTTTCAGCTCCTAGGAATTTAGGATTGATAGGATGCAAGCCCTCCACAAGCCCTCAGGGTGAACAGCAGTTAACTAACCACATCCTGACATCAACCTCAGCTGGTTGTTGCCAGCAGACATTTTGTGCTACAGTGCTCAATATGGGGTCTATAATCCAACCAGGAAAGAAAAAAAACCCCTCAGTAATTAGGTTGTTAGGAGGTCTCCAAGCACCAGATGGAGACTAAAAGCTAGCCCTTTTCACCTGACGCTAACAGCCAGAGTCTAAAATGGCTGAACAAAATCGACCTCTCTCTCTTCCAGTAACCCTCTAAGGATACGCCGACTGCTAAGTGAAGCTGATCGATGACTATCTGGGATCACAGGAAGGGGGTGAAGACATTAGGGTGAATGCATATGGAAACTTTGAAAGAGAAACAAATGGGTGAAGTTAAAGGAACCCAGAGAATATCTGTGCACAGCTGGAATGACAACACGTGCTTCTTTGAACAAGACAGGAATTTAAATAGCATCCCTGGGGTCTCTGTGTGCATATCCAAGCGCATCTGTGTGATGTTCACTTCTGAATAATATCACTTCAAACATTCAATTCATATTTACTCACAAGAGTACAGACTGCTCTTTTCCACTAAATACAAATGTTGGTTACACCAGTTGAACCAAAACCATGTGCACTTAACTACTAATTAAATAATCTCATGAAATGTAACTTCACAGGCAAATTACTTTTAGTGATAGAAAATCCATTTGTAATAGCAGCTGAGAGAAACATTTAAAATTCAGCGTACAGCATTAGCGCCCAGCTTCTTACTTATTATTAAATATTGAAGGCCATAGTAATCATTTTTAAATGGATTGCAATTCACCGTCACTGGATGTTTTTATTTCTAGAGATTACATCTAGGTGCCCAAAACAATAATGGAACCTCACCAAAACAAACCCCATGTCAGAAAATAATTTTCTGCTTTGGTAGAGCTCTGGGTCTAGAATGATTTTCTTCTCTGCTAGTTAATATGTAAAATACAAGATGGAAGCAAGTCAATTAAAAATTGTTGTTTCAATAATGGAATTTCTCCCAATAACATAATCTGATAATGTGGATCATGGTGCTGATTAGAAATGCCGCTTAAAACCTAATCTGTCTCCCTCTCCCCCTCTGCCATCTAAAAAACAAACAACCCCCCCAAGAAACACCCTGCATTGGTATAAAAAGCCAGAGAGACAGAGAGGGTAAACTAAAACATTACAGCAACAAAGTCTGACAGTGAAACTGCTGCATCCTCTACGTCCACAGCTGGTATGTTTTACACAGATGCAGCCAGCACTGAATTGAGATCAGAGCAGAGGAACTTTATTGATCCCAGAGGGAAACTGAGTTGTTATAGCAACATACAACACACAGTTTAGGGTTTGTTTGTTTTTTTTGCATCATTCCTGGTGAGCTCTGCTGTCGCTTCCTTCCCTGTTCCAGTCCACTTTTCAATCAATCAACATTTGATCGATGCAAAGCATCACACGTTGCTCGACGCGCTGCACAGAAGCATGTTAGCCTTGGCTGAAAACTCGCCTTCACAGGCAAATACATACACAAACGGATGAAATGGCAAATCCACAAATTAAGCATTCAGCTGTGCTCACACTGGAAGAGATTCATTTGTCATACATCACTTTGAAGCTGACGGCTGGTCGCTTGCACACACCCCAAGCTCTGGTTGCCTAGGTGACCCTCTATTGTACTACCAGGTCATATGTCAATTAGCGGTAATCTTCGCTTTCATTGGTAGTTGCTTCAGTTGCTTACCGGGAATTTGAGAAAACTTTTACCTGAGTCCGGCCTACTTCCCATTGCCTGCAGTTATGACACATGAAGAGCAGAGTATCATTCATTTTCTATACAGAAGACTTGAGGGAAAAGGTAAGTATAATCACTTAAAAGATTAAATCTCCATTTAAGGTCACCGTTGTCAAGTGACACTTCAACGTCTGGTTCTTGCAGTATGGATAAGAATCACAGCTGCTTCATGCTACAACACAATTATTCCTTTTGGTAAAAAGTGTGAGGTATTGTATGAGAAATAGAAAATGTTGTGTACACTTATTTCAAACTACAGCCTCCCACCTGTGTCAGTTTGTGGATGAATGGTGAAGCGAAACAGCTGTTGACATGAACCAACGATGTGAGCAGTGCCACAGTAACGCTAATATAGCTGTTCACTCTCAAGTAGCAAGACTCAAGTTTGGATGAGGTACATGCTGAGCTGGCCACAGAAATTCTCTGCGTGTTGCATCCAGTGTATTTAGGAGAGTGTGTTTGATGGCTTGGTTACCAGGGCTGCGGCACAGGTGACAGAGTTGTCGCTGGATGCGGCTTAAAGCTGAGGGCTAAAAGTAGTGTCTGAGCACTGCAGCGCACATTTGCAAACAGCTGAGCTTGTCGCAGCCACAACACAGCACATACAACATCTCCAAAATAGAAACTTACACCTTGATTACCCCCTTTGGATACAGTGACGTTCATGTAAGGTCAGGGTGGGTTGCCAGGTGGCCTTTAATTAAAAAAATATCGACACAGCAAATCAATATGCCTCTGTTAAATACTTCTGCCAGAAAAAAAAATACGTAACTTTCCAAGCAGCGAGCTGAGTTTTTCTTACAAGGAGACATGACCCTTTAAAACAATCTATATCACGGTCACTGACTCAGACAAACTACAACAAACTTTCTATTCATGAAAGAATCACACATTTTCATTTGATCAGATGAGTGTACTTCAGAGGCACTGCTGGAACTTTAAAGGAAGGCACTAAATGCATCTCAGCTTCTACTAAGAAGTCCGATCACGTCATTCTTCTGCTGGGTGAGAGGAGAGAGGAAAAAAGGCACAGGAAGACACTTGAACAAAGCACTGAATGCAGGGTATTGCATGCAGGGTTTGAGCCTGCAAAACACATTAGGTAATCTGTTATGACAAGGCTCTATGCGCCGAGTCCCCTCTGTGACAATGACCCTTTTCACACTGCCCTATCCCCCCCTCTCTTTTTTTAGGGAAGAAAAAGCATTCAGAAAAATATATACTCTCAGTGTTTTCATTGGAAAGTGACTGAAGTTGGCTTAAAAGCAAATGTAAAACAACAGCGCTCCATTCAAAAGCATGTTTTATTTAACTGATGCTCTAAAAGTCAAGCTTTCAATGCATTCAATACATGCGCCTAGGTTATCTGATGAAATATGGTCTGAGCAGGAAATCAGTGTTTGCATGTAGTGCAAAAAAAAAAAAAAAGCCCCTGTTTACTTTCTGTTTCTGAGCTATCACATATAAATCCCACCACCTACCAACTTAAGAGGATTTCTTTAAAGCATTTTGAGTGATAGTAGAGAGAAAAGAGAGGCAGTCTAGTAGGAGTATGCTTTTTTTCCCCTTAATATGCATATATGTATGTGGTAACAGGCTTTCTCTTAATTCCTCGCCCCAATTTAGGATACTGGGTTTCTTGTTAGCATGGTGAGAAATAAGAAATCGCTGAAAATCTTGAATCAATACATTTTTAACAAAAGTTGTTCCAAAAGGAAACAAAAAAGCCCCACATGCGTAACCTGATCATAGGTGGAGTTGCCTGTTTAGCTAGAAAGCAGTGGGAGAAGCGCAGCCCTGGCCGGCCCATGTGCCAGCTGTTCCAGCTCTGACGACTGTCTATTTATACAGCAGCAGATGGCAGTTAGTGCCTAGCATGCCGACAGACTGTCAGTGACAGGAAGGAATGGACAGATTTCAGCCGCCCAACCTTTCCGCTGAACTTGTAGCCAAACCATACATTGCTCTGAGCCCACAGACACTGATAGCTGGCGAGTGCTCCAACTACCTCTTGATATTAGCAGCTTATGTGGACTCACTGAGTCCAGGATAACAGAGACTACAGAGAGGCTTCTAGAAGCCACCAGATAGAGAAAACATGCAAGGCCAGCAGGACTCCATTCAGGAGCTAAACAAACACAGAACTACAACAAAGAGAGAGGGATGCCAGGCAGCCTCACAGGTGATGGCATGCAGGGTTAATGAAATCAATGCTGAAATAAGACTAAATTCTTTCTTTCTTAATTTAAAAAAAAAAAAAAAAAAAAAAAAAAGAAAGAAAGAAAGAAAGAAAGAAAGAAAGAAAGAAAGAAAGAAAGAAAGAAAGAAAGAAAGAAAGAAAGAAAGAAAGAAAGAAAGAAAGAAAGAAAGAAAGAAAGAAAGAAAGAAAAAAAAATGGTTTCAATTCTAATTACCTAAACTCTGTATGTCAACCTAAACTCTGGGAACATACTCCAGGATAGGGCTGGGCCATATCATACCGTTCACAGTAATACCGGTATAATGTTGGGCAACGATAAGAAAATGAAATATCGCGATAGAATATGGGTAAAACGCGCATGCTCAGTGCCTTTATTTTCATAGGCACATGGTGGAAAAAGCATGGCGGCGACAGAGAATGAGATGGGCGAAAGCGGATCGTTGACTGAAACAGATGAACCAGAATTGGTTTGTAAAAATGCTGCAACTTCAGTGGTGTGGAACTGGTTTGGCTTTCGTCCATCAGATACACAACAAACCACTATTTTTGGTAGAGCATGCTAGCGGGCCGCCGTTATTACCGTGTTTTTTGGAAAATATGGCACACTTAACATCAATCCTTTGATTTTTCTGAAAATCAAAAGTGCCCCTTATAATCCCGTGTGCCTTATGTATTAATTCTGGTTGTGTTTACTGACCTCGAAATGATTTTATGTACACGGCGCTCGAAAATCTGTCAAATGTTTTAGTACGACTTTGCTGAGCTACGAAGCCGCACCGCTTGATGGATTGTTGGAGCATTACGGCTATCGTAGGCAGGAGCTTCGCGGAGTGATACGTACTGTGCTTCAACATAATATTACCGTATTGTGTGTGTGTGTATAACCTCTTTTTAAGTTTTGTGGATATTATACATTGTTATGCTCAGGATATGTCGGCCAATTTCCTCTGGAAATGCATTTTGGTTAAACTGTCAGCAAGGAATTTGCATTTGAACTGCTAAATTGTTATATAACTTTAATGCACTTTTTTTTGCACTAATAAAGTTGTGGAGTTGTAAAGTATTTTGTCGATTGTCAATTATATCGACAGTTATATCGTTATCGCAAATTTTCAACTGTATATCGTGATAAATATTTTTGGTCATATCGCCCTGCTCTACTCCAGGACCTTTAATTCAATCAATCAATCAATCTTTATTTATAAAGCACTTTTCATACAGAAAAAATGCAGCACAAAGTGCTTTACATAGTTAAAAGCAGCCCACCCCACCCTCCAACTCACTCCCCACACTCTCAATACACATATATCCCCCCACCCCCACCCACACACACATACACACACGCGCACACTTAAAGAGTAAAAATTGGGCTGGGCTCGCATGAGCCAAGTGAGGAAACATAACAGAGAGCCGTCTGCACCGGGAGCCGGTCACAGACCGCAGCCTCCGGGCTGGGCACACAGCCGGAGGGAGGCAAAGGAGCCCCCCAACCAGGCTGAGAGGACCCCAGAGACCCAGCAGCCACGGTCAATAACAGCCCCGGTGCAGAGAGCGCCCTCCGAGGAAACACTGGAGATATGACGCAATACGATGTATACAGGGTAAAATGATAAAATAAATAAGAACAGGATACAATATAAATATAAATATAAATAGAGTAAGAAGATTAAAAAATGAATAAGAATAAAATCAAGAAATATTAGGTAAATCCTAAATTAATAATAGAATAACAGGATAGAATAAATAAGCATAAAAAATAAATAAACGCTAAGTAAAAGCTAAATTAAAAAGGTGGGTCTTGAGCCTGTTCTTAAAAACATGTACGTTCTCTGCGGCCCTGAGCTCCTCCGGCAGGCTGTTCCACAGACGAGGACCATACCACTGAAAAGCTGCCTCTCCGTGAGTATGTGTCCTGACTTTAGGGACAATCAAAAGGCCAGTACCAGAGGACCTCAGGGTCCGCGAGGGTTCGTATGGTAAAAGCAGATCTGAGAGATAAGAAGGCCCAAGACCATTAAGACATTTAAAAACCAATAAAAGAACTTTAAAATCGATCCTGAAACACACGGGGAGCCAGTGCAGCGATTCTAAAACCGGTGTAATGTGGGCCCGCCCTCTGGTCTTCGTCAGCACACGAGCTGCCGAGTTTTGCAAGAGTTGTAAAGTTGAAATATTCTTCTTAGGAAGACCAGAGAGCAGGGCATTACAGTAATCAATGCGACTGGTAATAAAAGCATGCATCAGCATCTCCGTGTTGGCCCGAGAGAGAATAGGGCGGACTCTGGCTATATTTTTTAGATGATAAAATCCAATTTTGGTTACATGTTTAACATGTGGGATAAAACCAAGCTCAGAGTCAAAAATAACACCCAGGTTTTTCACTTGTAGCGAAGGACATAGTGAAAATGCCTCTAATTTAGACAAGAGTTTCTCTCTCTGAGCCTCAGGACTGACAATTAAAACTTCAGTTTTGTCCTGGTTAAGCTGTAAAAAGTTTTCTGCCATCCAAGATCGTATATCTAAGATACAGTTAAAAAGGGCATCCATTGGTCTGGTGTCATCAGGAGACACGGAGATGTACAGCTGCGTGTCATCAGCGTAACTGTGGAAGTTCACTCCATGCCTCCTGATGACACTGCCGAGAGGCAACATATACAAATTAAAAAGTACAGGGCCTAGAACCGACCCTTGAGGCACACCACATGTCATTTTATGGATCTTAGAGGAGCATGTATCCATACTCACCATAAAAGTTCTGTCAGAGAGATAGGAAGTGAACCAGTTGTGTACAGCACCAGAAAGGCCCACCATGTGTTTTAGTCTGTTTAAAAGAATAGCGTGGTCTACTGTATCAAAGGCTGCGCTTAGATCCAGTAGCACCAGGACTGAGAGCTTTTGGGCGTCCCAGTTACATCTAAGATCATTTAAAACCTTTAGGAGAGCCGTCTCTGTGCTGTGGTTCACCCTAAATCCAGACTGGAATATCTCCAGGATCTGTCTATCATTGAGAAAATCAGTAATCTGAGTAAAAACAAGTTTTTCTAAGACTTTACTTAAAAATGGTAAGTTGGATACAGGTCTGTAGTTATTAAAATCATTACAATCCAAATTGCTCTTCTTCAGAAGGGGCCTCACCACCGCCGTTTTAAAGGCAGCAGGGAAGACACCCAACTGAAGAGAGCAATTCATCATGTATAAAAGCTCAGCCTCAAAAAATCCATAAAGTGTTTTAAAGAGTGAAGAAGGGATTGGATCTAAAAGACATGTGGTGGGTCTCACTGTGGAGAAAACCTTCTGAAAGTTCTCAGCATTAACCAGGACAAAGCTGTCCAGTGTCTCCTCAGGTACAATCGAGCCCTCAGATGTGTTTACAATCATATCGCGATTAGATAAAATATCAGATCTGATGGCGCTGATCTTTCCCCTGAAGTGGTCTGCAAACTGCTCACAGAGCGAGTCTGTGGGGTTCTTTGGGAGCTGTTAAAATCAGGGTTAAATAAATGATCTATGGTGGAAAAGAGGACCTTGGGATTATTTTTGTTAATACTGATTATTTTGGCGAAGTATGAATTTCTTGACTTCCTTAATGTATTATTGTACATTTTAAGTTGCTCGGAAAATATTTGATGGTTGATATTATTTTTATTTTTCCTCCATCTCCTTTCTGCTGCCCTGCAATTTCTTTTGAGTTTTTTGACTTCTTCGTTTCTCCAGGGTGATGCATGTTTTACGTTAATCTTTTTGGTGGTGAGTGGAGCAACGGAGTCAAGGCTTTTCTTCAGTTTGCTGTTAAAATAACTAAAAATCAAATCGCAGGGTGCAGGTAAAATCACAGGATGGCATTTGACTAAAACCCTGGTAAAATTTGCAGCCACTTCAGAGGTTAGATAGCGCCTCCTCACAGTTCGCACCGAGGTCTTCCGCTGAATAAAACCGGTGATGTTAAAAAACACACAGTAGTGGTCAGAGACAGCCAAGTCAACAACAGAGGACACGCTGGTGGACAGCCCATGGGTGATGACCAGGTCCAGAGTGTGTCCTCTGTTGTGAGTCGGCTGCGTGACGTGCTGGATAAAATCCAAACAGTGAAGAATGTTTAAGAATTCTTTTGTTGCAGGGTCAGAAGGATTATCTATGTGCAGGTTAAAATCACCGGTTAAAATTATCAGATTATATTTTGAATGTATGTTTGTTAAAAATTCTGAGAATTCCTTGATAAAAGCAGCGCTGTCTTTAGGTGGTCTATAAATTGTGACAGATAAAACTGGAGGGCTGCTGAAAACAATAGCATGGAATTCAAAAGTGGTAAAATGATCAAATAAAATTTGTTTGGTGGTGAGTGTGTTGTTGGCTAAAGATGCAGTCCCACCACCTCTCTTACCACTTCTAATAGAAAAAGAGAAATTAAAATTTGGTGGGGAGGCCTCAGTGAGAACAACTGGTGCATCCGAGCCCAGCCATGTTTCAGTTAAAAATAAACAGTCAAGTTTATTATCTAAAATTAAATCATTAATAATAAAAGACTTGTTCGACAGAGAGCGTACATTTAAAAGTGCCATACTGATTGAGACTGGTGGATTATTGACAATAGAGTTGAATGGATGTTGATATTTTTGAAGAGGCCGGAGGTTATTAATGTTTTTGGAGTTACTGGATTTATGATAATTCTGTTGCTCTCTGTTTGTGATTATGACGGGTATTGTGTTGACTGTGGGAGAGAAAGGTCCTAGTCCAGAGTTTTGTGTATTACTGTTAAAAGTGGAACAAATATAGGAGCTGGGACCAGGGGAACATCAGTCAGTGGCAGACAGTGGCGATGTGCGGGAGTGCTGTACGCCAAATGCCAAATTGGCGGACAGCAAACGGCGTCCCCAGGCGTTGAGGTGGAGCCCGTCTGCCCCAAAAAGATGCCTCCTCTCCCAGAAGGCATCAAAGTTGTTAATAAAACCCACGCCGTGGGAGATACAGGCAGAGAAAAGCCAGGTGTTAAGGCTGAGCAGCCGGCTGAAACGGCCTATCCCTCTGCCACAGGTGGGGGTGGGCCCAGAGATAAAAGCACTCACCTGCAACTGACCAAGGAGGCTGAAGAGTTCGAGGAAGTCCAACTTCAGCAGCTCAGATTGCTGTTTGGGGATGTCATTGGTGCCGATGTGGATGATGAGCCGGTTAACCTGTGGGTGGGATGCCAGAATGTTGGGAATTCTGTCCACTATGTCAACAACAGTGGCTCCCGGGAACGACAGCGTGAGCGCCCCCCTCATCCGCACGTTCCTGACGATGGAATCCCTGAGGACCAGCGTGGAGAGAGGAGGTGCCACCGAGGGCTGTTGGCCATCTGAGACGCCCGCGCCGCGACACCGGGGGTGTTCAGATGGAGATGCGCCAGCCGGACTGCGTGAGTGACTCCCAGGTAGCCGCGCCGTGGGTCCTCTTCTCCGAGGAGCCGGGGTAAAGCACAGCTCTCCGCGGTGAGTTTGCACCACAGCGTCGGGTTGCCCGCCGCGGCTCCGGGGGCGTAGTGGTGGAGATGGCGCAGACCTCAGCGACACAGCAGGATGGCGAGGGCTAGCGGTCAGAGGAGGAAAGTCCACAGGATCCAGGACATTGAATTTATTCTCCAATACTACCGCACCGGAGGGGTGAGGGTGCGAGAGACGGATCCTCCTGCCCCCTCTGCAGCCACCACGCGTCTCAACCATGGTCCATGGCGCTGGCGCTGGTTGGAGTGGAGTGGAGCTGACCAGAGCCTTGGGTCTGGCCCCTAGCTGAAACCAGGAGTTCTCGTCCTTGGCAGAAGCACCAGCGACGCAAGTTGAGAGCCTGTGTTGACTGTTGGCGGGATCTTGGGACACAGCAGCTGGATGGTGCACTGTGTCGGCTAGCTCAGCGCTAGTAGCGGTGGTTTGAGCTTTGCCAAGGAGGATCGTGTCAAGTTCGCATTCAGCCCCCTGGATTTGGTATAGCGTGGATATCCTTTGTTCCAGCTCGATCACTTTTTGGCTCAGGTTGATGCAGCTTTCACAGCTGGATGTTGAGGTAAGTGGTGCCATTCCGGAATCTCGTACCGGCGAAAAAATTGGCTGAAAAAATTAGCTTTTTTCAGCCAATTTCACAGCTTCAAGAGGCACCGCTTTTCCAAGAATTATATTCTCCTTGGTGCAGGTGCTGCCTCAAAAGGTCAAAGGTCTTTCCCATGACAACCTGTGCCGAGAAGTAGCTCAGCACGTCCAGCTCAGCTTTAAAAGAGTCTGGTATATTCCAATTTAAAAATAGCACTTACTTTTAGAGCACTGAATATTTCCTGCATTAATCTTGGCACAATAAGCCCGTGGAGCTGCACGTGCTCAACTAAAAAAAGAGGAACTGAAAATATTTACAGAGAAAGCAGTTCCTCTAAAGTTTAAATTTTTAGAAAATTTGGTTGCACACTACAGAACAAGATTTTAATGTCAACTCAACTGAGGTGATCAACATTGCGAGTTAGAGCAGTGATTAATTAATAACATTTACACACAGATGATGGTATAAAACATGAAATTACAGCTGAAAAGTCATAAAAATGACAAGAAGAGCAAAAAAAGGGAGAGAGGGGCTGATTCAACTCCAGTAACCTATGACTTTAACATGAGTGCAGTGCCCTACCGTCAGAAACAATAAATCCTGAAGGAAGGAAAGTTTCTTTGACAAGTATAAATGAATGGATCGGCAGTGCAGCATTACTTGTTTTTATATTTAAATCATGATAGAACAACATCTGAAGTCTGTCTAAAAACAGTGGGGATGCAATGGTTTAAGCAGCCAATATTCAGCTTGTGGAGCCACACAACATGACATTTATTGATGTCAGTAGACAATGTTTATATCAGTTTTGGGGTCACCTCACTTTTAGGGTCGTTGAATCCAGTTCCAGATATCTGCATATTTGAATTTGTGCTTAAAAAGGAGGGGGAGTAAATTAAAAAAAAATCAAAGACAGAAGGAAAAAGAAAAAATTCAGTGCAGAAATCCTCAGAGCATCTCTTCAGTGCTCAGATTATCATATGGCCCAAAAACAGTGGGAACAACGGTGGAGACCGAGCTGTGCAGACACGGGGAAGACAGCACTGCTCACAACAAGCTCCTATTTTACAGAGCAGTGACCTGGATTTTCTTAACTAGCCTCTACTCTGCAACACAAGTCTTACTTTAAATGTTCCCTGGCTTTCTGTACGCATTGTGACATCATGAACACGGAGCAGGCGCATGGATCGGTGAAAACCTCACATTTCTTTTCCTCTGGTGTACATCTTTCAAAAAACCAAACATTAGGGTTAAGCAGAGATTGATGCATCATGTTAACATTAGATGAGTGAACCTTTCACAGAACAGTTTCTCTGCAGAGAACAAAAGTGATGTGTGAAAGTCTGTGTGCTGCATGCATATGCATCCATGAGTGGGTGTACACTCCAATGATCTTCATTAGCTTCCCAGCAAAGGAATCCAGTACCTGACCTAGTCATGGGTCAGCTGTCCCGCCTGATTAATTAAGGTTTCAAAAATATTACACTGCCAAACCCTCCACTCTGGACGCATGAATAATACACAGGGAGCATGATGCCCACCAACAAGCTACTCGTGCTCAGACTGCAAAGCTCCCTGGGCTGCCTCTGAATTCAGCCCCAGACTGTGGGAGGAAACCAAACAACACAGTCTGGAAAGAGAGCCGTGTCGGTGAGGGCAAAAAACTTAAAAACACATTCACTTTCTTGAATGTGGGAAAGTCTGACCATTTCAGTCAACTTAAGCACCGAACCAAAGAGCAGGGAAGAGGAGCAAGCCAAGAACTGACGGAACATGATAACAAACATGCCATTATCTTGGCTTTTTTTTTTGCTGCCAGTCAGAGATGAATGGTGTTGGATGCAGGCTGTTGGGAACGCAAAGACATTTAAAGAAATACCTGCTGGTTATGTGGTGTGCAGGTAATCAAATGAAAGCACAAAAGCATCATCCTATACTCTGAACCCTGCATGTGCTGATTATCCTGTGCAGACGTTTAATGTTTGCATTCTTCTTAGCCATCATGCAATAACATGAGGGAGACAAGCAGAGTGATAAAGAAACATTTTCAGTGCTAAGAAAAACAAGGAGAGTTAGAAACAACTGAACCAGCCTAAATACAGAGATCTCTCAATTTCTACTAATTTCTGTTCGCATTTTGTATTTTAAATAATGAAGTGAAAATGCAAACACAGGCTTCCAATTATGACTAACGGATGTAAAAAAAAATAATGGCACTGTCTCCCTTCACTGGTAGCTAAGCTACAAACATGCACGGTCAGCCTCAATCATAATTATGACCAAAACCTCACGATGTATTGCTATGTGATGCTGCCTCACGCTGTCCTACACGTGAAGTGTGCTCATGCACGACTTTCACTGTCTCTCTGCTGCGGCTGCGTTTGCACACCCCCTCCCCCCCCACCAGTCAGCTCCTCTAATATCCCACTTTTTTCTGCAAAAGGCTCACTCAGATTTTCTGATCTCTGTCGCAGGCTGAAAAGCTAAAAACAATGAGGTAGATAGAATTTAACCAATGGGATGCATGGAAAAAAACGTAACCATAAGATGAGTATGGCAAATTTCTAGCTAGTGTGCTATGTGAGAAAAATAAACCTCGTGAGATCAGGAGGTATGCTGCTTTTCCAGATGTACTGCTTTATGGCACTGGTAATACCTACGCTTAAAGACATCTGGAGCTGATCCTCAAGCCTTCAAGTTACAACCGAGGATCACGTCATCCAACTATGACATTTGCTGCAAGTGTTTGCAAAAAAGAGGTTTGTGGTGTCTTTGTTTTCATGTAGCAATTAAAACACAAAGATATGACAAAACAGAAAAACAAAAAGCAAATAAATAATCAACAATGGAAATGGAAAGCAACTGGCCTGATCTGTGTCAACATGGAGAATGGTTGGGTGATCTCAGTGAGAGCCTCTCTGCCTTCTAAAGCAGACATCTGTTATACTCTGGGTTAATAATTGTTTAGGCTTAGAGAAATCTCCCCGAGAGCCAAAGAAGACCATTTTAAAAATCCAGTTATTGAACTAAAATTCTGGAGAGAAAAGTAAAATCTGCCATGGCTTAATCTTTAACCATGATGACGAGTAGCTAACTCTACCCAGATCTCAGGCTGCGTTAGCTCAATAGATGGAGTGCATCAATTAATGAGGTGTTTCTATCCATCTGCTAGGACGCTGATATATAACAGCAGATGTCTCTTCTCTGTTTGGCTGTAGCTTCTGTTAATGACAGTCCACGGCTTATAATACACAGTACATTACAGCCCTGCATGTTATTAAGATATTTCATTAGTCTAGCTCGACCACAGCAAGCGTCGCTGCGTCCACAGTTTTTCTAAGTCTGAGAAATTACTGCTCAGACTCCTTCCATAGTTTCTGTACCAAGAAATCCCACAATGCCTTGTGTCACTCACTTCAGTTGACATCAGGATCCCATTTTCCACAGACTATGGCCCAAACAACATGCTAAACATGAAAAACTGTTTGCAGTTTGAGCAAATGAGTGTGCATAATTATGTAGATTACTGAGTAAGTAAATTGATGTTGACTAAAGTAAAATGTTTAAAAGGAGGAACACTGGAAACAAAATAAAACCTAGCTGCCAAAAAGCAAACAAAAACTGAAGTGAAAACCACAAGAAACTTGGTCAGTTACAAAGCTGTAACCACTTTGAGTTTAACACTTTCCCTTCTGACCTCAGCCACATCTAGAATATGGCAGCTTCACCCTCATGAGCAATGCACTGTTGTGGGTTCTTATTCATTTCTTATTAACGAAACATAATTCAGTGTTAATGGGTAAGGCCATCGGGGCTCTGTGCAATGCTTTGTTTCTCATCTTAAATAAGAATGGTGCCATTTGCCAAACATGTGACACATGAAGAGAAGCTTATCAAAAGAATCTGAGAATCAGAGACGATTCCAGTACCTGAGAATGTCTGATTAAAACCTATGGTTAGTATTGTTGTAACTAGGTCAGCATTCAGCAGCCTACATGCTATTACAAAGTGACCGTGTCTATTCAAACGTCCCAAACATATGTCCACCAGTCGCTTTCAATAACTGCCAGAACATCAGCATTTAACAACAATTTGCAAAGCTGACCCCAAACAGAGCGTCATGAAGAACCACAAGGCAAAAATATTATAACAAAATATTATAAAAGGCATATGGTGGGTTTCCCTCATATGCATTTTAAAAAAAGCAAAGAATACAGAAAAAGAGAAGCTTTTATTCATTCACTGCAGATGTTTTAGTATTGCTATTGCTTTGACTACTACAGAAGACAACCACAGAACATATGACAGTGGTTTCATGAGGCACAGCTCATCAGACCCTTACAGGGTTTCTATTTCCTGTTTATAAGTTTGGCATGTACCTTGGTCTAGGGTTTATGGCTTGGTACATTTCATATGTCAAAGAAGCTTCAAGCAAGATGGTGAATCCTGAATGCCTCCTGATGGATCCATCAGAGTCAGTGTGCATATGATAGAAAGTGCTTAAAAGGCACAGAATAAAGCGCTGCATGAGTGGTTATCTGAATGGGTACATGTAGGGCTGGGCGATATATCAAAAATTTATCGTTACCGAAATTTATGACTCTCATCGACGTCATTTTGCCCATGTCGGTAAATTCGGTATTTTAAAAAAAAAAAGAAAAAGGCATGTGCAGGTTGGTGATGTTCATGTCCCTTTAAGACGCTGTGCTACGTTACAGACTTGACGGGGTGGAGTCACGTGACTCTACTACCTGTTGGGCAGACACTGTGCGATTTTTTTCAGTCGCGCGATTCAGCTCCTGCTCAAACTGTACGATTGACTCGCAGGGGTTAGAAGTTCATAGGTCACGATGCAGGGTCTCACACTATACGCCCCGATGCTCTGATGCGACCTGAGTGCTCACACTGTGCGTACATAAAACGAAGGTTATAACAGAAATTCTGTCGCTCGCTCTCCCTCTCTGTCTTTCACTCACACAGACACGCACACCACCACCATCAACTTTGCTAAATTGCTAATGAAAAACATTGATCAGGCAGCTGTGATTGAGCAGCAGTGTAGATCCAACTATTTTCACGGATGTTGTGGTCGTGATCATTTTGTGAGGCCACATCGAAAAGGCTCGGATGAGCTTTCCAAAGTTCTACAAGTTCCCTCCATCGCTTGTGTCCAGATCACACGCTGCACTGCCGTGCTACGCCGTCTTTTTCGCTGACATTTGTGTTTGCGCGTGCGCAGTGTGACAAACTGCGGTGACACCCTCACGACGGTGAGGGTGTGAATAGCCAATGTGAAACATATTTATTATTAAACTATTTTGTTTACAAGGGATACACATTTTTTAGAGAGCATGGTTACATATTGTATCCTACACTTTTTATTTTGTTCATTTAATAAATCTTAACCACTAAAAGTACTTACTACTATTGTCTTCATTTATTTTCAGTGACATTTTACAGTCCTTTAAAGTGGTAATAATATAATTGCAATGAATAGGTCTAGGGGGAATAATATTATCAAAATAACTGGAGGAACGATGCTGCCTGCCACAGCCCCATCAAATGAAAAAAAAAAAAAAGTTAGTTTTTTTTGGCACTTGGGGTGGTTATCGTCCATTTATCGTTATCGAGGTTAACTGCTCAATTTATCGTGATATTGATTTTAGGCCATATCGCCCAGCCCTAGGTACATGTTGCTTTTTGTTAAAAAAAAAAAAAAGTACTTGGAATACTCTGTCTAGAAAGATGTTATACAAGTATTAGTACGATTATTTACACACACTAGCTAGGCAGATAGTGTGCACTTAGCAATAATGCTCCATGAAAAGTCGGTGTCTTGCTTACAAATTTAAATATGTTTATGGACAGGTAAGGGTGAGCAGAGCAGGGATGGGTACCGGTTCTGACATAAACGGTAGTAACCAGACCGAAAAGCAGCGCACATTTCGGTGCTTTATTTCGGTGCTTTTTTTTCCTGAGATGTCATACACTTTATATTCTAGCCAATCATTTTACGTTTCCAAGGATAGTAGGCGGGCCCAGGTACGTAGGTTCTTTTAGAGCAGAGCAACAGATTAAAAATGCCCAAGGCGAGGCGGTCAAAGTCTGCCTGTACTTCACAGCAAAAGATGCAAACTCAGCAGCAACAAGTGCTTTAAGGTGATACTGTGCAAAGGAGGTAACACCTCGAATCTGACGACGTATAGCATTTTGTTAAAAGCCGAGAAATGCGCCGTATTTGATAGCTTGCTGCGAGACCTCCCACCGTGCACATCTACTGCGGGTGTGGTGCCTGTTATCGGACCCGGAGTTAGCAACATCCCCCAAAAACCCGAAGAGTAGAGTCCTGGCCCCTAGCCCTGCCAGTGTAGCAGAAATGATGACGGATGATGATGCAGCAGCAGCCGTTCTTCTCTGCGTGAGTAGCTTAATGTTGTTTGTGTGTAATTTACGTTGAGTACGCTAACCGCGTTATTACATTAATGCATGTAAGGTGAACTAGCAAACACCGTCGTAGTTACATGCGGCTGTCCTCTTGTTTGATGGCAGATACTCCCGTCACCCTGGCCAAAAAGGCTAAAATGACCAAAGAAAAAGTGGAAAAATGTTAAACATGAGAGGTTTTGGGACAAAGTTTGTGTTTTTTTTCCATTGTTTAAGCACTGCTTCCAGCCAAGAGTGATACCATAAATCCCCTATAGCTGCAGAAAAGGCTAACATTGTTATCTTTTTACAAAAAAAAACAAAAAACAAAAAAAAAAAAAAAACAGCTGAACATGAGAGGTTTTTGGACCAATTTTGTGTTCTCCATTCTTTAAGCACCGGTTCGAGCACCGTTTAAGCACCGGCACCATTTCAAAAGTACCGGTTTGGTACTGATATCGGATAAAACCTAAACGATACCCATCCCAAGAACAGAGCGCTTGTACGCTGTTCAAAAATACCAGGTGCAATGTTAAATGTGAGTTAAGACGTAACAATAACAATATTAGCACACAGTCTCCCCAGCTTCAACAGCTAGTTTAACACGCTCGTCGATACACTAACTGTGTGACTTTCTGTAAGACACCTGCTACCAGTAGTTCAGCTAAAAACTGGGTGAGCTGCATGACATGCATTTGTGCCTCTCAGCTGACAGTCCCGTGACACAGTAAACACAGGCTGCCTGTCCTTCCTCCTTATTAGGAGGTCATGTTTGAATGTAAAAGTTTGCTCTGTACATTTGTGAATGTTTGGCTCTAGAACTATCTGAGTGATGAGGAATGTAACACCCTAGAGCGGGTGCATGTCGGTATGTATACACCTGCAAGGGTCACAAGGATTACGGCTTCTGGGCGTGGTGATCTGAGGCAAGCCAAAGGATTACTGGTCTTAATCGGGTCAATCAGCCCTGTCTGCACAGGGTTCAGCGAAAGTATGACTGCCCCACATCCAAACCCACCTTCCTTGCTGCATGTCCCACCAATAACTGCATTTCATTGACGTGAAAATGGTTCATTGTTATTTCTGCTGTGATGAGAGCCTCCTCTTATGTGTAACTGACACTGGAGCTGAGCTCGTTCTTCCCTGCAGGGTAAGGTCAGCATCCACTTACCTCATAGTGAGACCACACTTGGGTGAATTGTATCTGAAAGGTGAAGGTTTAATTGATGTGGTGACCTTCTGTTTGTGCTTTCAATTGGTCATTTTGTTTACTCTTAGCTTAAGTGATAATATCGTCTAACATCCCGTTCTTGAAAATGTGGCTAGTGTAGACTACTGATAAAGCATTAGAAACACTATTTTGAACACCAGACAGCGACTAGACTAGACTGCAGGTTTGCAATCAGTTGACAAAATGCTTCATCATAACATCTCTGTGTGCTTTGTAAGCTCTATTGATCATCTCTGGCTATACATCGTGAGTGGCTCCTCCCTGGCTCAAGGGGCACATAACACATGAGTTGCATAACAAGATGGAAACTGAAGTGAAGAACACATCAGGCCCCAGATTAAGGCGGAGTTTGGGTGTACTGGAGTTATTCAACATTTGGAGTAGAGATGGCACGATACCACTTTTTTATGTCCGATACCGATACCGATATCATAAATTTGGATATCTGCCGATACCGATATGAATCCGGTATCGGCTCCAAATGCTATCCAGACCACTGACAGGTCGGCATGCCACAGCCGCTCTATCACGTGATGCATACTGCTCCGACGTGCTAACGTTCTGAGGTGAGTTACGGTGTGTTGCAAGTTTTGTGAGGTGCTTTCGTGATATTTAATGGATCGGATTACATTTTTTATTTTTCTCCGATATCCGATCCAGTCATTTAGGTCAGTATCGGACCGATATCGATACGTAATATCGGATCGGTCCATCTCTAATTTGGAGTACCAACACAAAATTAGCGGGCCATCGCGTCACTGTTTTATAATTACATTAGCTCTGGTATGTCTGAGAGCGTCTCCTGAATGAGGCCTTTGCTTTGTTTCTGTCTCCCTGCAGAGGCCTTGGACACATTTCCTGCACACTGGATAATCAATTTGCTGCTCCTTTGCTCTCATCCTATCCTTGACAACCCTCTCTGCATGGTGAAAAGGGGAAAGAGCGAGAAAGAGACCGAGTTCTTGCCCCCTACCGCCATCTTTCTCTGTACTGTTGACACATGCACACAGGCGGGCACATATGCCCTTGAGCCAGTCACAACAATAAGGGGAGTGTCATGGCATAACACACACATCTGCCAAACACATACAAGCTGACCACGCAACATCCCATTTCCATCAGGCAGCCTTCAGCCCAATTTAAATGCAAGCAAAGACCAGTGAAAACATTAGAAGTACACCCATACTGCGCGCACACACTGACTGGCTAGTGCTACATCACAGCTTATCCTACACAGGCAAAAACATAACATACTGACCAGAGATTTTTTTTAAGGGAATTTCCAGTAGCATGGATTTTAGAAGTTTCTCTAGATGCTGTTGTTTCACCACGTCAGACACCAACTGTTTCGTAGCCACCTTCCACGCCTTCTGGAAAGGCTACGTTGTTGGGTTTTTGATACCCAAAGCTGTTTGGGTGTCAAACAACTTGGGTAAACTTGGGATGAGTCATGTTTAGATTTTTGTTTTTCAATGATGCAAAATTAGACATTTACACAGATGGATGCTGAACATATCACTTAGAAAGAAAACACTAGGATGACAAATAAAAACTCCTTGGTAAATGTAACACTCATGTGACTAATTGTATCTATTTATCTTGTTAAAAACATACCATAAAAATCTTGATTATTAAAATACTGTTCAAATGGCAATGCTGTGTCTATTTCATTTTGTTAGAGTAAAAATGCACAATGGCTTTTAGAAAGTCTGGGGGAATACAACGACCACAACAAAAAAAGTCTCAGTATGATCCTGTGCGTGTCTGAGCCATCAGGTAAGATTCGGCCTCTCGGCATCCAAATAAGACAGCTCATTCTCAGCATACCATCTGCAATGAAGTCCTGACGAAGGGAGAGTATGGCCGCCTGCCAGCCTCCCTTTCTGCTCTGCAATCTGCCCATGTGAAAGGAGGCAGAGTAGGCAGTACCGCAGCCTACTCCTCTCCCTCGCTCGCTCACACACACACACTCACTGACTAACCCCCCTACAAAACGCTGCATATTCCACTGCAGCTCTGCTACAAACCACGAGTCACCCTCCAGCTCCTTCGGGTGACATTGGCATAATGAAAACCCAAGGATATAGAGTAAAACTACTAGGGATTTGACACAAAGCTTCTCTTTGGTAGAGTGTGAGAGATAAAGGACAAGTGAGCCATAACTGGTAGGGACACTTGATCTTATGGAAGATTCATATAAGCTTAGTCTAATGAGGGTGATATAAGACTGACAGACAAAACTCGAGAGCCTGCTGGTAGAGCATGTTTCTGTTTCCACATGCTGTCTCGTTACTGCGGGTTAATAAATGCTTCCACGCTAACGTCGTGGAGCTTGTGCTCAGCTGGAATGAAGCACACACGACAGAGTCATGAGTAAGGAGGCAGCTAGTGCTTCACAGTAACGGATGACTCACAAGTAAGCAGGTTGAATCACATGACTGCAAACCACGTTCAGGTTTTCTCTTCTTGCTCTGCTATTGCTTATCATATAACACTGTCGACAAGCATGCTTTACAGTAAATAAGGGCACTATCACATAATAAATCTTAGATGGTCTTAACATCCTTCCCTATGCCTCAATCACGGATTAGTGCAACATGAGAAAAGTTATAAATATGTATATTTTTACTTAACCTGTCAGACTTTGAATAGAATAGAATAGAATAATCCTTTAATTGTCCCACAAGCGGAAATCTGGTTGTAACAGCAGCCAGAACGACACATATACACATTGGATCTCTATCTCAATCACTGTGGTTCAAATAGGGATGCAAATCTTGTAAATAATTAACTGCCAATCGTGTTTTATATGCATCCAACAACCTGTTCACAAATTGTTTGTGTACACTCAAGAGATAAGGCAACCATAAACTATAAAGCAGCACACACATCCATTAAAGAAAAACAGTGGCCGTGTGATAAACCCTAGCTGAACTGGGGGTGCTGGCAGGCCACGCTGTGGGACGACCCCTGGGTCTCCCAGCGTGAACCAACTAAGCGTTTCTCACACAGAATCTCCTCTGGCATGCACACCCCTCCAGAGGAGGAGGAATTTCACTCTGTAAGCCTTTTATTCTCTTTCAGGCTGCTCGTCCCCAACCGTCCACTATTCAGTTTGCTCATTCTACTGTTCTCTGCTAAGACGCCTAAAGGAAGAACATGCAGGAGCATGCATGGTACACCGAAGTGTTCCTGCAGACTGGACCTGCATAAAATCAAGATGCTTTTTTTCCCTCCAGTTTGTGTTGGTGGTCTTGCATGCGTGCCAGTAGGCCACTTACTTGTAGTGTTGCCTTGCATCTGAATGATACATTTTGACTCCTTGCTGATCTCCCTCGAGTTGAAGGGTCGAACTCGAACAGCGACTTTCACAGAAGCCCCAGACATGTTTGCAGTTTAAGTCAGTCTCCCTGTAAGATCCCTTGTGTGTATCCCTCCTAAAGGAAACAGAAAAACAAGTGTGCATCTCATCAGTTAAAACAATAAGTGATGCAGGTAAGCAAGACAATGTTTGCTTCCTTCTTTAAAAATAAAACAAAAGTGCTATAGTGAAAAGGAGCAGAGCCTGTTTTCACTAAATGTAAATCAAACACAATGAAAGTCCACCCCCTCCCAATTTTCAGTCATAACAGCCTACAACAAATATGGCCGACCAAACCCGATGAAGCCTTTAATATTTTGTAAACAGCAGCCGATCATACATTTAGCAAATCAAACAGAGGATGTAAGCCTTTATATTTATATCATAAACCCACCGTTTACGTGAAATGCGCTTTAGCCGAAAACAAAATACGAAGATCACAAATCACGATTGTTGCATGGATAAAATAACGTGGCGTTAAAATACCACACAACTTTCCATCGTTTTTACAGTCCGCACCCGGTGACTACACAGCCTAAATATCCTATGTTTTTCCATGTACTTGCAGTCAGCCATACTTGCCGAAGCATACGCCCATGAAATCCTATCTCCCCTATTTGGCGAGAGCTACAGCGGGACAGCTAACCGAGGGCCTGTCTGTTGCATCTGACACTGTTCGTTTTGTGCAGACGAAGAGCTTAAATTTCCCCCTTTTAAAAAAAATCACATTCGCTGATATTAGGAAGTAGGCTAATCCTCCGCCGCTGCATGTTGGGGAATAGTGCAAGGGAGGAGTTGCATGCTTATTTTAGCAGCCCAGACTGGATACATTGTTCACATTTACCCTATCCGGCAGGGTTAAAGGCGTTTTGACGTTAAATCCTACCAGAGGCGAAGCTTTCAACAGTAGCAATTATATTTTCTATTTTAAGCTAGCTTTAACCCGTTAAATGTTATTGGCTCCGACTTCAATATTTACGACCTACAGTCTAACGGAAACAGCTATCCAACTATAATCAACTAAACCTATAAACAAATTATTCTATATACTGTAACAATTAAGTACATATATATGTTTAATTCTTTTGTGTTATCGCAACCATGGCCACGTAGAGGTCCACTGACCACCGGACATGTATTAGTTGACACAGACAACTGCTCCCTATCCATCGTTGAAACTAAACTGTAATAACAACCCAGTGCACAACAGTCCCCCAAAATATAAATATATTATTTTTAAAAATATATACTTACGCTTGGAGACTCTTGCAAAAGACAAAACCAAAACCACCGGACAGTGGCGAGAACTAACGCTAGCTAGCAGGCGTCAAAATGTGTTGTTTCTATCAGAATCTGTGCGCAAGGAAACTGCTATAAAGTCCATTTCCGTGAAAAACACCCATTATAGCGGTATCCTCCGGTGGAAGGATTTGTATTTGGAAACGGCCACTTCGTTGACTACTTTAGTCTCCCTTACAGATGAACGGCGGACGCCTATCTGCACACTAGCGAGAAGAAGAATTGGTAGATTGTCTCGATTTACCGAAGAGATTACGTCAACTCCCTCTCAGCGCGCTCACGGACAGGCTGGCGGGCCAATGAGCAAACAGAGAGCGGCGACTAATGCGGCGAAGAGCCTATGGCGTGACTCGGGGTCGCGAAGGGGGAGGGAATAGGTGGGGTGTCGCTCCCTTTTTTTCGCCCGTGACGCCACACTGCAGGATTTCTCATTACTGCTACCCGCAGCACCGTGGGTTACCGCAAAGATCGCCGCCTAGCGACGTAACTTTTCCGTGCATCACGAATTTATAAACCAAATTATTTATATTTTTGCTAATATAATTATTATAATTATAATATTGCCTTAAAGCAGGCACAAGAGATGTCACTGACCATAAAACAAAATAAAATGAGCAAATACATTTCCTGCTGTGTTTGAATATAACCAGTTCAATTAAATTTTACTCATTTAGCGCCAAATGACTACGGCAGTTGCCTCAAGGCGCTTTTTTTTTTATTGTAAAGACCATACAATAATACAGAATAAAACTCAACAATCAGACAACCCCTTTGAGCAAGCACATGGAGACAAGGGGAAGGAAAAACTTCCTTTTAACAGTCTGGCAAGAACCATTAAGAGGCAGGTTTGATTCAAAGCAATTCACTTTCCTGTGATATTTTTGCAGTTGCGGTTTCTTTTTGGAATGAACTCGGAGTTAAAAGTTTAACAGGTGTCCTTGCCAGTAAATACTGGACTGTTGCCAAGTTTAATTGAGAACAATGACTAACCTATTCACATTCCAAAAAAAGATTGCAACTTTTATGTTCCCTAGAACTGGAAGTTACCTTTGCTGACACAAAATGAAAACAGGTTTGCATTATATTTGCCACATCCAGCTTTTTTTTTTTTGCTATTTATATAGTTGTTTTTCTCTCTCTGTTTCAATGTGTCGTTTGTCCTGCCTCCTCCTGGTCTTCACCTTATAATATAAAGCTTCTTGAGGCAACAGTTTTAATTTGGCACTGTATAAATAAAATGCAACTGATCTGTTATTTTGTATCTTGTCATGGGCGTCTTTGTTTTCTTTACTTACACTAAACTTAAATTTAAAAAAAAAGATACTAAACAAAGCCACTAAGACATCAGTCTGAAGGGGGGAAAAAATGGTGACCAGTTGTGAAATAATGTGCATCATCATTTATTCGAGTTCAAAATCCTAGCTTCCAAAACAGGTATGTGGTTAAAGGAAATAATTTCCTGTACAGTTAAGGTCAGCAAGGTCAAGTTAGGTACAGTGCTATTTAAAAGAGACCATTTTAAGGTGAGATGACTTAATGGTGTGCTCCTAGGATGGTGCTTCAGGTGATCATGCTACATTCTCACGGTCCTTCCACTAGACCTAAAATGGGGATTACATGTCCACGTGGCGCTCAGGAGGTTCTTGACTTAAGGCCGTGCACACACACACACACACACACACACACACACACACACACACGTAAATTCAATCTATCAAAGTCAGCGGGGAAAACGTGACCGAGAAGGAAAATTTGGGCACACTTTATCATTGTGAGCCACAGCTCATCTTCCTACTTTACTCAAAACAAAAGCTGACACTGAGGATTAGTTTAGGGTATTCCCAATCCTGAACCTCTTCTACAAGCACAAACTGTGCATAAGTTATCTCTGGGACACCATTAAACATTACGTGGACTCAAACTCATTACCGTCACAAGTCTTGATAAAGAAAACTTGAGGCTAACAGTTTTATCAGAACCCAACTAGACTCAGTAATACCAAACAAAATGAGAACCATAAAGGAAGGTGATCAATGAAGAGACTGTATGCACCTCGCAGGTAAACCTGTTGGTAATGGTTTCTGCAGCGTTATAATGCACTATTGTTAAATTAATGTATATACTTTGATATATATATTTTTTATATATATATGTATATATATATATACACAAACTCATGAGAAAAACTTAAAAGTCTTAGCTTTATTATGTTTTGTTTTAGAACCATGATAATGGTTTGAGACAAAAAGGGTAAATGCAAAAAAAAAAAAAAGAAAAAAAAAAGAAATAAAAGAAAAAAAATTATCAAATCAAGTCTCCTTTTTTTCCTCTCCATTCAAAATGTTTGTTTTTTTTGTTCTCATTGGTAGTAGTGATGCTGAATTCAGGTGATTTGGACCGATCCCTTAATGATGATTAGCCAGACATCAGTGACGTAGTCCTTAGACACCCCGTCCACCCTGTTTCTCCCTCATCCAGGTGTGGATCCTCTCCTTCAGTTCAGGCACTGTGGAATTAACATTGTGACATTTAGGCATCCTGAAATTATTAGCCTCGCCTCCAGCTATAAGTGCATTATCTTGCGTACCTTAAACAGCAACACTTATTTACATTATCTGTTTAAAATAAATAAAGTAAAAGGATAAATGGTGGGGTTACCTGACTCCAGCATGTTCTCTGTGAGTGGCTGCCTGTTGAAGGGATCAGTGGGGGAGTTGAGCAGGTGGCGTAAGATGATGGATCTGTCCATGATGTTCCCCGAAGGCAGCATCACAGGGTCGGTCATCAGCGTGTCCATCAGAGGGTCTGTTGTAACACAGTCACAAACAGATTTTACAGAAAATTACAAGCGAGATGCTACACTAAAAATCTGATTCATCACCAGCAGCACTGGCACCCTGATTGGACAAGGAGAGGGACCAGTATTACAACATTAAAAGCAAAAATATTAAAATTAAACTTCTTTGTTTAAGTGTAAAAACAATAAATAAATAAATGTAATCAGCAAGTGACATACATGTGTGCCCATGTTGGTTTGTGTAGGAGCCTGTCACATGTCCAAAAAATGTTTTATATGACCACAATATTGATGCACCTATCAAAACACTAGTAAACAAAATTTCCCATGAAGTCCGATACAGAGCGTTTGGTGGCGTGGGGCTCTGTGTTGAAATGTCACAAGGTTATTACAGTAGGACTCCGGTGCTACAAAAATAAAACCTGTCATGGGAGATTTCATCTACACAGACAGCTGATACTCAAGTCTCCTGTATGGCACACTCCCATCAACTGTGGTGGGCTAGCTGGCATATCTGAGAATCAAAGGAGGCACGCAGACCACATACTCTTTCTAGATTATATTAAGTCTGTGGTTACTCGATAGCCTTGCACTAAGCTGTCTAGATGACCAGTGTGAGCTTCAAAATCCACCACACATGTCTGGAATTCAATAGCAGAAGAGGCCGTTAAAGATCCCGTCTGTCATTGACTGACCCGAGGTCACAGGTCAGTCTTTTACACAATGACAATATTATTTAAAAACTGCATTTGAAGACCTAGAAAGATATTTAATATGATGCTTTCAGAAGCAGTGCAATGTGACCCATTATTTTTATATGGATGTTATTTGAGGATCTCAATACATTACTCTGAAGTGATCTAGATAGATTAATTTAACGATACAGCACATATCAGAGTGAGATGTTATTAAACCAGCTGTGGGAAAGATGATTCGCTTTACCATTGCTGCATAACCAGATTCAAAAGTTCTAGTTGTGCTGTTTAAACAGTCTTTCACACACCTTTGAACTCATCCGGTGCATCACTGTAGTCCATTTCAGACTGGGAGTTCTTCGCGACTATTTCCTCCACCTTCTCCGATAGCAGCTTGAATTTCTCAATAGCAATTGAGGACTTAATGCCAGCCTTCCTCATCTTTGAGATCACCTCCTCAAAGAGTTCACGGCTGTATGACCTCTGCAAAGAGCAACAAGTCCCTGAGGTCAGTCTTCAGTACCTTACTGTCATCACATCACAGATTTGAAATTTAAGTCATGTCTTCAAACTTACACAGATTTTGATAATGCACACAACAAGAAACTGCTGCGTTTCATACATATATGTTCTGATGTAAATCTCTGACAACAATAATGTGCAATAATGTGGCTTCATCATTCATAATGTTCTCTTTGTTCTCTCAACAAATCAGGAATTATATATATACACACTATATTCTCCACGTGAAGCAGAGAATTCATGCTAACTGGCACGGCAATAAAGTCACGACAGATGATTCAGGATAACTAAATGTAGACCGGACATCAAATTTCCCCCCCTCTCCCGTCAGTGCCAACCTGGTCATCTGCTATAGCTTTAGCAAAGCGAGCACAGTCTAGCTGCAGGTAGATGTCTGTCAGCTGGTCTAGGAGTTTCTTGGGCTCAAAGCCATACTTCTCTGGGTTCTCCACCTTCAGGTCCCGACATTTGGGCCCGCACAGCTGCTGGAGGTTAAAGTTCAGCATGGCAGCTAAACGAGGCCCCAGCTCCTGTGTGAAGAAGAAGCCACTGTTTAGAAAAGCACATTCTCCAATAGTTTCATTGCCCAAGACAGACTGTTGAACTCTCCATAACCCCCACACCCCTCTTATACATAAACAAGGTACATTCTGAAACTGTCCCTGGACTGTTTCACATTACTGTATATTCATGGCAGTGCATTATGTCTGGAATAATGATATACATTGTTTTTTGCTGTTTTATTGCTGTGGAAAAGGGAAGATGGATGGATGCATGGATGGGTGGATGGATGCATACATTAGTCCAATGTCGAGTCAATGGACCGACATTTTGTTCTAACGTGCACTAACTGGTGTATGTTTGAATGACAACGTACCTATTCTATGCTATGCCTGGAGGAAAATGGCAAATAATGCTTCCTTTATATTACTTGTATAACTGAGAATAAATCTCAAGAATACATCAAGTGTTCATTGGTAACAGTGACACTCACAGGCCTTAGGAAAGGCTTCTGGACCTGCTTGGTGAGGATGTGGAACATTTCAACTGTTTCGGTAGCCAGGGCCAGATAGGAGCGGGACACCCGCTCATCCTGAGTCAGCTGGGACTGACGACTCTGCTGCTGCTCCTGAAAATTTGTACAACCCCCCCAAAAAACAACAAAAAAAAAAAAGACAAAATAATAAATAAGTTACCCTACACAATGGCAGTAACCTTCTGCCTGTCTTCACAGCTCAGCACAACTGTGAATGAAGCGATAATCTGATAAAACATGACCTCTGACATTTTTGTCTTTGCTAGACTCTGTTAAAAACTGATAAACAAATATAGGGTCCTAAAAAAACTGAGCACTGACCCTTGGCAGCTGCTCCCACTGCTCTTTATTCTTCATCTCCTCTTGAACTTCATGAATACGCTTCAGGGATTCAAGGCTCTCATCTAACAAGAAGGTGGTGTCATTAATCAGCATGTTGATGTAGCGCACAAACTGCTTGCCAGAGCTGGTGTGAAAGAAGGACAAAAGGAGACAGAAGAGGATGTGAGGCTGGAAAAGTCATACAGCCACACACTCTAAACCACAATTTCTTTAAAATAAGGGGGAAAAAAATTAAATTAAACATTGCAACTGCTGTTTTTGTCAATAGCAAACTCACTTGAACTCCTCCATGAAGGTTCCATGGTGGGCAATGTTTTGCCAGAGGCTCTTGAAGATCGTGCTGATATGGTACCGTATAGTGAACTTATCGTAAAACTCACTGGTAGCACCGGTATGCTCAACATCTGACCAGAGGAGGGAAAGATTTTAGTGAACTTTTTTCTTGAAAAGATCACAACTTGTAGTAAAGAACAAGTTGTAAAGCTTTTTATTCTACCGAGCACAACATCAGCAGAGAGCTGCAGCACAACATAAAGCTCACCAGTGTAAAACTTCATGAGAGCAGGGACCAGGTGTTTGACGGACAACGGGTGGTTCTCCATCATTTCAGAGAATCGCTGAGTACGAGGCTGAACAGCGGGGTTGGTGACGAACAGCACCTCCACCAACTTGGCGATAAGGTAGGGGTTCCTGATGTAGTTCTGACTGCAGATGAACACCACCAAGAAGGTGACAATGTCCTGGACACATGGCTCATATAAAACCTGGGGTGAGTACCTGTGAGAAAAGAGGAGATAGCAGTTCACAAATCCCTTATTTGGATTTAATTTTTCCTCACAAAGTTCACCGGGAATTATGGATTTATACATGTATATACACATTTATAGACCTGTTAAGCATTTAATATCTGTATTTTCCCCCTCATCGTTCCTTCCTGTTAACATTTTATTACTGCCCTCCACAGGACAGTCATTAAAACATGATAGATGAGCAGAGAGCAGAGGACTTACTGCACAACAAAAAGCAGAAACTCTGCCACATCTTCAATGTAAAACTCGGGCAGAGCGGCAAAGCTTTTGGGAATCTCGGGGTTCAGAGGCAGGTTAATGCTGCGCAAGGGAGGGAAAAACAAACATATTACTTCTTGATTTAATAATAAACTGAAGTGAAGCAAAAAAAATAAAAATACTGGGAAAAAAACAGACAAACTGTGTGATGCCACAGCTGTTCCTCTGACATCGATATCAAAACAAATGGCAACATGGTGCGTCAGAGGAGAGGTGACTAACTTGGGGTAGGTGGGGTCCACCATGCGAAGAATGAGCTGGATGACTGTGCTGTAAAACTGCAGACATCTGCGGAGCAGGTTCTCATCCAGAAGGCCCACATCAGCACAAGCTTTGGCTCGCACCAGTTTCTGTCACACACAGTAACAATCACTCGTCTGTAAACATGCTCCGTGCCAAAATCAGCCACGCGTGTCTTCCAAATATACCCAACCAAGAAATGCTGAGAGCATTCTCACATCTCTACATTTAAATTGGTCCTTGATGTTTGATCATTAAATGAATTAAGACAGTGGCTCCATCTACAAGTACGTAACACTGACCTTAAGCTGAGTTTTGCAGCGTTTGAGCATCTCTCTGTGTCGACTCGCCAGGGGAGAATCTTTCCACTGGCTCTCACTGTTTTTGAGCTCCTCTACAGTCCTAAAAGATAAAAATAGCAGTATTAATACACACGCATACACTTAACGCGATATGATTGTCTGTGTAGATGTGTGAGCGTGTACCTGTTGAGTTCGCGGATGGCTCGTAATCTCCGGATGTAGCGCCGGCAGCCAGGCAGGATGGATAAGTGGTGGGTGTGAAGCGTCAAAAAGAAACACTCGGTAGGAAATTTGGGTTCTGTGAACTTGGCGGGGTCTTTATCTGTAGATATTCACAGATGAAATTTATGGTTATAAGGACACAAATATCAGCTTTAGTCTCTACAAGTGACTCTTTTAACCAATTAGATTAGTTAAAAATACCCCAAAACAAAACCGTGGCTCTGATATGCTTAGGATTAGTTCATGAGAACTGCAGAATTACGAGTTCACATGCAAGTGATATTTATCTTTAACGACCGCCCTCTTCAAAACCTATGCGGTCCACTTAGATTTACTGAAATGATCATATGTATGTGAGCATTTCTGGTTATGCCAGCTTACGTAGTTCAGACAGCCAGGCCTTGAGCTCGTCCATGGTGGCTTTGAGACGCGTTTCCTCAAGACTGACGACAAGGCGACACCGTGGATGGAAAATATAGTAGGGATCCACTGTCTCTAACTTGATCTTCATGCTCAGCTGTTGCAGCACCCATAAGAAGTTGAGCATGAAACCGTCTGTCGAAACCAGCTTGTCATCAGTCTGGAAGAGAGGAGAATGTGGGGTTTGTTTGTTTTTTTTTTATTAAAATCTTTACAAACACACAGTAAACACCTGCCCCCGAAGATTAAATAATATCAAGAATGACTTCTAAAATTAATATACTTTTAATCAGGTTTGTTCCTTATGGTCTGAATCTAGTAATATGAAAAACATCAATTTGTAAAACATACAACTTTACCTGCATCTGGGCTTTCTTCACATTGTAGTTGACTAGAGCTGCCATGTAATTAAGAGCCAACTCCCGCGTTTCACTGTTTAGCAGGATGTTGTGGAGAACTTTGAACATGTCACCCTGATTTTAAAAAAATAAATCAATAAACAACATCATTCCACACTGCTGGAAAAAACAACTATTAAAAATAAAAAATAAAAACATGAAATAGAGACTTACCCTTGCAGACTCCAGGTAGTGCTGCAGTGACTGGCTGACAACTCGTGTGTTCTCCATGGTGATGGCCGGGCCGGAGAAGTATTTGTCTCCAACTTTTGTCTAAAAAACAGAAAGAAAGAAAAAAAAAAAAAGGCAAAAAAAAACCCAAAAAACTTTTGTCATCGAAATGGTTGGTACTTTTCAGTTTTGTTCTGTTTTTTTTTTTAATATGAGGTTTGCGTTACTTCCCATAGTTTATCCTTTACTTAATTAGATAATAATAATAATATGGTGTAATAAGAAGGGTCACAGGGGAAGTCCTCATCAGTAGGAGAAGTAGAAAAACTTCTGATAAGACAGTTAGAAGTCCACAATTTATGCCCTCCTTCACCTTTTCCTAAGCCATTCACTCGGACCGATTGGAGTCGGGCTGATTCTGGCCCCCGGGCCTTACGTTTGACACTCCTGATTTATTTGAGATTCAGACAAAGTACAACTCATCGTAGAGAACAACTCACATCATCCTCAGCGAACACAGAGAGGCCGAAAAAGGCTCCCAGGTAGGACAGTCTCTGAATCTCTCTGCCACATCCAGGGCTCAGAGGTTTGGGACACCACAAAGGCAGTGATGTTACCTGCACACATTACACAGTCATTGATTTAATATATGTTATTGTCAAGTGTGGTTAATAACACTGATTTATACATTTATATATTATATACTAATCAACAGTAACTGTAACTCATAACTCATTTTCCCTAAGTGAAGCTAAATGGCTAATTATACATCAATTAATTCCACAGTATTTTAAAAACTTAAACACTAAGTAAAGAATATTATTGGACAGATAACAAACACTAAGAGAGCTAAGAGACCCCACCCCTCCACCAGGGAATTTCCTCTTGCCCTTTTTCCATGTAACAGGAAAATTCTCACAACAGGCAGAGTTCATACCTTCCTGGTATGAGGAAAGTACATTTACAACAGCTACATTTATTAATAAGCTCAGGGTAACTGCTTTCACAATAGATGTCCAAAATAATTGGAGCCATAAGGACCCAGTGAACAACACTCAGGTGTTACGATGCAGCTTTACCTTTCCATTTGTATACTTACCAAATTGCACACCGGGTGAGTCTTTCCGAACTTAATTTCACAAAGCTCAGCTAATGCCTGTAAAATCAAAGACAGACATCAGGTCAGAAAAAGATTACAACCCAACATGTGAACTGTGCTAAAAATGAGTTGTGTGGATGTGTGCTTCATCCCATGCTGTATGATATATTCCCTACAGAAATACGGCAGCTGCAGGAAAGACCAGGACAATGTCTCCTTACCATGAGGGGAAATTTAAAGTTGTCACTGTCAAAGGAACATTCTTTGACTGCAAGAGCCAGGCCGTGGAGGATGGGGATGAAAATCTAAATAAAAACAACAACACATTAAACAGCATGCTTCAGTGCATTTTGACCTTGGAGAAACGTTCACACGGTCTGTATTTACACATCACCGTGAGGGCGTTTAACTAGCTGCCCTAAACATGGGATCACTCTGTTTTTACATTTTTATATTCATGCATCTGGACAAGCAGATGGCAAAATATGGGGGGAATAAAGGCGTCAAGGCGTCACCTTCTAGCTGTTTAAATTTAGGTGCTCCATCTACAGGAGAAATAGGTTGGGGAAAAAAAAGGGCAAGGATGTTTTTGTAACGAATTATCATTTCTGGCTTTGCAGGATCAACCCAGAGAAACACAGCGTGAAAGATTCAACCCAGTACAGTCTGTTTAGTCATGCTGGGCTGGTAAAGCTTCAGCGTGCAGACTTTCCAGTTCTATCTGTGCTGAACCTGACAATTAAAAATGGATATTTGGGGTTTGCTTAGTTGAATCACCCAGTACAAACTGTATATGGCTGTATGAGATCATCTCCAGCTGTTATGAAGAAATATAGTTCCACCTTTTTAAACTGATTCATCCCCATTAATTACAGTTAACTAGATTATTTATGGGTGTGTGTAAAGAGCCGGTCTGTACCAAACAGTATGAGCCATAGTGCACAGGAAGCAAAGAATTCTTTTGGAAAAAACCCACAGCTTTGAGTAAGCATAAACAGATCCAAAAGAATGGATGGATGTGCTCGTCACCTGTCTGAATACTTCATCCTCCTGGTGAGTAATGCGCACCAGCTCCTGAATAAAGCCATATGGAAGGTTCCGACACAGCATGTAAGGTACCAGCAGAGACTGTTGGAGAGGGCTCCTAAAAGTAGTAAACACACAGCAAATTAATTAATTAATAAAATCACACATTTGGAGACAAGGTGAATGACTAGTTGCTATGGATACAGAGAGGGAAAAGGAATGGAAGATGCACAAATATGGTGAGAGCGTTAAAAAAAACAAACAAAAAAAAGAAGTAAAAACCCAGAGATCGTCTGAGTTAATGGATGGCTTCTTACCGAGGCTGGGTCAGAGCGCCTTGAAGGACCAGGGCAACATGGGAAATACACTGAGAGCGAATGTTACTGAGAAGCTGGCTGACATTTGGTTGGCTACACATCTGAGAAAGAAACACAGAGAGAAGAGTGAGAACGACTGCAGTGTGATTAAAAAAAAAAAAAAGTGTTATGTGACGAGCTATGCCTAATGCCTGCAGCTAGTCTACAAAGCACAACCTGTTCTTCTATACTCAGCGCATTTTAAAACAATTGAAACATGAAGAACATATTAAAGACCTTTATATATCAGCTCTTATTAGGATTTTGATCTCAAATCTTAAATATTTTAGGAAAGAAAAATAAATCATCTGCTATAAATCCTGGTCGGGATATTTATTGGTCTCACAGATTGTCATCTACCTTGGGAGCTTTCCTCTCCTCCATGCCAACACTGTCAAAACGCTCAATGAGGTAGTTCAGCATCTCTGTCTCTTTGCATGTTTCAATGGTGAAGCGGTCGCTGGCTGATTCGCAGGACATCCCCCCTCCACATGCCCCAAGACTACAAAAAAAATTAGACACAGACAGAGGGGCTCATCAAATAACAGGAAATGTCACAGTGTGGACAGACGTGCCATTAGAATCAAACTTTCCTGAAAAGTCCCGAAAGACGACAAACTAAAGCACTTTAAAGGTAGCATTGCAAAATTCAACCACCGGGTGATCAGAGCAGATGGTAAAATAAGATTAGTGTTAAACTGTATTGTCATGTCAACTCAGTAAGAGCACACAAATTACATGTAAGAAAAAGGGGAATCTGCTTATGTTTTGTGTGCCTGAAAACAAACAAACAAAGAACAAAACAAAACAAAAGAAAAACAAATGGCCGATATAATTTTGTTTCTAAATCACCAAATACCAGTATGAGTCTTAAAAAGTCCTATATGGGTCGAGCTCTACAGATTTTTTTTCTTTCTTCAATAAGATAAGAAGCAAACTGAACTCAAATGTGAATTAGATGTTCAAATGTGAATTAACTGTTTCTGCTACTGTGAGGAACAGTTTCTCAGCTCCTTGCAAGAGAATGTTAATGTCGGTACCCAATCAAATTACTTTATTTCATCAACACTTTTTAAGGTTTGTACTTATGGTAAAACAAACAAACAAACACGCACACATACGGTTTGATTTTTAGGCAACTTTGCTACTGAAGATATGGATCCTATAAGCTACAATGAACACAAATGAGGCTACAATGAAGACAGACTCAAAGTGTGAGCGAAAACATTTGAGATATATATATATATATAGATATATAGATATATATATATATATATATATATATAGATATATATATATATATATATATATATATCTATATATATATATATATAAGCCTTGCTGTCAATCAATTTCCATATTAGTCTAAAATAATGTCAAGATGATTTAGACAACAGAAACAAATTAAAGCTGCAAAGGTCAAACCTGTTCCAAATTTCTCTGAGCCACAGCATAAAAAAGAGATATCAACAAAGTAGATTTCATTTACTAATGTGAGCAATATATTCTGTATTTCTGCGCACATACATATATACACATATACTGGCTAAATGATGGTTTTAAATAGTAAGCAACAATATTTTCTTAGAGACATAATACTCCATTTATGAATCAAAGGCAGGGCAGTGCCAGAGAGCTTGAAGTTCTGCAGTCAGGGATTCATGGTGTTACTTCCAATGTTTGCAATCAAAAACACAAAATACGGGTTTGGTAGGCTTATACATAAATATCTAATGTTGTCTGATCGGGTTACATAATGATGAAACAGTGGCTCACATGTCTTTGAGCTAAGGGTGATTTCTCCTTCTTAAAAAGAAAGATGGGAACGTAAAAATGGATTCTTATACAGACAGAAACGCAGAGTCATTAATGAGCCATTCATAGCACTGAAGATTTTCTACATCTTGAAGCCGTTTGCAGAAGAGTTAATGTGGTTATTACTTACCTCCATATTGCATGTACTAAAATTTATAGTTATGGGAATTTATCTCTGAATGTCGATGACCAAAACACTCCTAAACATGGTTTAATCTTCTTTAATCTCGCCTGGCGTCTTTGTGCACGGTTAGTGGCAAGCCTACCGGACCCGCTGGAACATGCATCAGAGCCCATCCCTGAGCAAGCGTGCACACACACGCGCATTAACACACACCACGCAGTGGTGTACCTGGACCCAAATTGAACCTGTGAAATATCCTCCTCCTGCTCCTCCTGAGAATCTTCATCATCGCTGTCCTGAGATATGTCAGAGAGGGCAAAAAACAGGAACGAAAAGGGGCTGACAGGACGAGAGAAAAACAGGTGAAATGAGAGAAAGACTGGAAGAAAGGAGGATGATGCACAAGCGTGAGGAGGCAGAAAGCCAACAGGGGGGAGGAAAAAGCATCAAGACAAATGTGGAACAGTAACAAACAAAAAAAAGGAAATGAGAAAGGGAGCACAGGGAAGATGCATGCTTTCATGGAGACTATTTTCTCTCTTTTTAAACCAGTTTTCTATCCCTTTAGCACACTCATGCTAGCTCTGTGCCATGATGACCTTATACAAAGAACTACAGCTGTTAATATTAAATGTATGTATTAATTTTTTTAATTGCCTAAATTTAAATAGTTACTTTGTGGTAGAGGTAGCATTTTTTAAATCTCATTTTCTCACAAGATTTTAACCACAGAAATGTTAAAGTGCTAGTAACGTCTAAATGCAGGAAAGTTAATGCAGGAGCAGATATAACCAGTGATGAACAGAAACATCACCAAAGGTTCAGGCTTTAGTAAGTTGGCTTGCGTTTGCACTCCACTCTGACATGCAAGTGACAGTTTAGATACCTAGATGGAGGCATCCTGGCAGCAAAGGCAGCCTGTCGAGTGTTCAGTCTGGGAGAAGGAGGCACCATAGGAGAGGTTGCAGAGGAGGGTTGGTTGTGACCCATAGGTGAGCTCAAGGATAAAGACTGGGGGGAAGGTGGTGGCACAGAAACTGGAGTGTTGGGGGGAACGGAGGGTCCTGCAGGGCTGGGAGAGGGTCCAGGGAAACTAAACCCTCTGTGACTCGGGCTTGTTGGGGAAGGAGCCACCCAGGGAGTGGTGACCGAGTAAGGGCGATACCTTTGGGAAATGGGCACGGGGGCAGATGGAGCACTGAGGGAGTGCCGTGGAGGAGTGGAAGCAGGTGGGCTGGGGGGAACAACGAACTGTGGGGTAGACGGTGTAGTAGGGGTGAGGAGAGAGGGGGAGGTCCTCTTGGCTGCATCCAAAGCCACTGGGTGAGGACTACCACAGCCATACAGACTGTGGATAACATTGTTAAGACAAGAATGATCTTAAAGCCTTAAAAACAGAAATGATTAAAGCATGATGAAAAAGACTGGGAAGAACATGGCAGCATGATAATAAAGTAAATAGAAAAAACAGCCCAATCAACAGCCTTGATATGTCTCCGCGAGCTTAATAATGACTCGTGGCACTTGCCTGGACAGAGAGCTGGCTCCAAAGGATCCAGCGCTAGGGCCCATTGGGCTTCCACCTTGGCTGGAGGGCTGCACCAGTGTCAGACGATGGTCGGGGGATTTGGCTGCTGCAATTGGCTGTGAGGTGGCTGTCAAGCTGGCGAAGGGGTTGTGGACACGTGACTGGGTGGACATCATTAAGACTTCCATCAGGATCTGGCTGATGAGGTCTTTGAAGTCAGAGTATACTGCCGGAGAAAACATAACAACAGTCGGACGAGCCTCCCACGTGTGCAGCTTTTTATGGTCAAAGCTGTTGTTTAGTGGCGTTACCTTCTTTAGGGTTCTGGTGAAACTCTGCAGCCAGTGAAGGGAGAAAGATGACATCTCTATCCTGCTCCTTCCACGATACGCGGAGAATCTTGCAAATGAGCTGCAGGGCCTGTTCTTCAGAGACATCTGAGTTTGCAGAAGTTTCCTAAGATGCAGAAAAAAAACAGTGAAGCCTTGATTAAAAAAAAACAAAAAAAACCAAAACATGCATAATGAACAAGCATTACTGAGTCTCAGGATACTCATTATCTCATGATCTCTCTGGTTGAGCAAGAAACAACAGAGGTACGTGTGAATGAGTTGATATAAACAAAAATGAAACCAAGAATAGCATTTGTGGAAAGTCACCCGTCTGCAAACAACCAGACACTCCTTTAATGTTTATTCAGTTAGAACTTTCTTGATATCCTGATAGATATGGTCAAAGTCCAGGAGGCGACATCTTTTGATTAATGTTCACTCTAACTGCTTACCTTCTCAGTCAAGTTTCTCTTCTCCCTGCGGTCACTGTCCTCCACCTCCATGTTCTCTATCCCTGAGTCCACATCCACCTGGGACATGCTGGAATAAAAGAGAAACCACAGTTCTTAATAAGCCATTATCTCCAAGCAAACTATGCTATTACTCCAAGCTCAATCGTACACAGTGTCAATATTTATCTAATTCCACAGATAAGGAGTATTTGAGAATGAACATAGAAGCTGGGTAGGGCAATCGGACACAGGAGACGCTCTCACCTCTTTTCACAGGAGGCAGGGTCGATATCCATGCTCTGCGATCGGGACAAACTCTGGGACTGAGTCTCAAGGCTGTTGGAGGGGGAGCTGGAGAGTGAGCTCACACCCTCGCTGCTCTGACTACCATAAGCGACCCCTGGAAGAACAAAACACCACAAGTGAATCTCTCTGAACAACAATGACAAAAATGAATCAAATCTGACACATTTCTGGAGGGTTTCTTGTGCCTCCGTCTTCAGATAAAATGGAAATAGTAAGGTTTTAAATTTGCTTTTTTTTCTTGTGTTTTTCAACACAGGTGTAGCGGTCTGTGTGCACAGAGCAGTAAGAAAAACGTTTAATTTGAGTTAATTATTGCAATGCTGAGTGCATACGTGAGGACTTTAAACTGCATACAATATAACATTGCTGTTATTCTTCCACAGCCTAACAAAGTCACTTTAGTCTGTCAGCAGATCAAAGTGAAATTAACTGTATTGACTGAAAGTTGCACAGTTTGTGCACTTACATACTGTAAATAAGAGAAACACAAAAATCCCCCAAGCCTTTAAATCGAAACTGAATGTAACCTGCTCCCTACCATGTTATGTGGTGAGCAGAGGGTTGAAAGCTACTTTTGTGACGCAGAAAGCTCTGACTTTAAGTTCGACATAACTCACCAACCCCTCAGATGAACTAAAGTTTTCGAGAAATGAAAAATATTGACTGTATTGATTCATACTGTACACTTTAAATCCTTTGCACAGCGTTGAATTTTAGTCTATCATGTCTTTTCCTTTTTTACAGATTTTTCTAATCTTTTTATTGCTTTCAAGGTATAATCAGTCCCAACATACAGCGATTAGGGTAACGACATAGTCAAAAAAGCACACTAAGAACTCTGAGGAAATTAAATCGAAACAAAAAACATGATGGATCCAGGTCATTGATGTCAAACAGTCACCTAAAACCAAACATCAGTCATGTTTACTCTTCACTTGCAACTGGCCTTTGTACAGAAAGAAAGGAAGACACCTTTACCAGTGAACTGCACAGCACACAGGGCTGATTCCTCTTTGAAATGCCCTCGAGTTACCTTTCACATTAAATCCTATTTTCTGATGTATTCAATGAACATATTTTGAATGTGGACTGACAAACGCATCTGGATGTTGTGATCAAAGGGAAACTCCTAATTTTCTATGTCAGTAAATGTAGACCAAAATCTAGGACATACACGGTAAATCTATACATGGCTGGCATAATATCAGAGTGTGATGACATGAAAAGATCAAGAAATGTAAGAAGCGGAAATGAGGAAGAGGATGTGCAAAAAGGCCCTAAAGTTGTGGCAGTAGTCAGGGAAAAAAAGGATACATTTTCCAGAAAAAAAAAAAAAAGAAATGAAGAAAATATTAATATACATATCTACAAGTTTTTAAAAAAGAAGGCTTTGACTTTGAAATGATTGTTCAACTATGCCTCAGGTTTAGTTTTTATACAAAATACTCCAAAAGTTGATTCTGTTCATCTGGACGTTAGAGCTGGGCGATAGAACGATAACGATATGTATCGCGATATAACTTTTACTCGATAGAGAAATTAAGCTATCGCGATAGACCTCGCCGCTCTTGTCCTCTTAAAAAAATAAAATAAAAAAATAAAAAAAGGTCAGCCAATCTAAATTAAGTAGCGCAGAGCCGAACCAATCACAGCCACAGCGTCACGTCGCGTGACTTGTTACGTACAGCACAAGTGCCAAGCCGCACGTGTGTTTGTTTGGGAAGCAGCCAGCGCGTAATGGAGGAAATGAGTGTGCCGACTAGAAAAATCAACCGAGCGTGACTGAAGAGAAAACAGATGATGGTTCCAATGCCGGAGAGATTGTCGAACGGAAGAGCCATAGAAGTTCCGTAGTGTGAAGGTATTTCGGCTATTTCAAGTCTGACAAAAAACAGAGTAGCGTGCACTGTAAATGTGCCGAAAGCAAGTCTGGAAATACAATGAACTGGTGCATGCGTCACACTGTGCGCCACGTTACTGTTTCGGTGAAATGAATTTCTACAATACTGTTACTGTTAATTCTACTCTCTGCAGTGTTTAAATGCTTACATATACACACAGTTACTGTCCCTCCACACATACGACTCGGTTCTGCTTCTATGCCCCAGCTTTGTTTACTTTTTCCCACCGAGGCTTCTAGACTTCTGATTGGCCAACATTTCTGCACGGTTAGGAATCTAGCGCCACCTGCTGCTTTGGCATGTTCATAGCAGCGTTTTCCTTCATTTCTGCCTTTATGTGTGGACGGGATTATTTTTTAAAACGAAAATGGAAAATCTCCGTTTTCAAAAATACCCGTGTACGTGTGGACGTAGCCTCAGTCTCTGACTGGAAGCGCTAATTCGTCATTCGGCTTTTGTCAGACTAAAGTAACTGTTAAAACTGTTTGAAAAGCTCAGCTATACAACAAGGAGAGATTGAGAATTTCCTTTTAGTTCTCAGTTTATTTGATATTGACAAAAGTTAGTCAGTTTTGTCTGTTCTTCTGTAAAACAAACTAAGATTTATTTTTAGAATTAATATTTTGTTTCTAAGTGGAATTGACAATTTAGTCTGTTTCGTTTGTTCTGTTTTGAAACTTAAACGCTTTAGTGGCTGCCTTTTGTGTAGTTTGCAATATTTGCCTTTATTTATCTGAAAAAGTCTCATGTTCCTTAAGTACATCTACCCTGTTGAACTTATTATGGGGAATAAATATTTAAATAAAAACAAGCTGCTGATTATTTCACATTTTACTTGTGAGCAACAGCACATTTAAATCTTACAAATATAGTTATTTGGCTTATATCGTGATAGATATCGTTATCGCCTGAAATGAAAAAAAAAAACATATCGTGATATGAAAAAATCTCATATCGCCCAGCTCTACTGGACGTAGCGTTTTGTGGGAGAAACGTTTCGTCACTCATCCAAGTGACTTCTTCAGTTTCAGCTGACTGCAGGTTTCCCCAAATCTTATAAACAGTACATTTCCATAATGACTGAAACCAGCCCACTGAAGGAACAATGGGCTGGGAGGTCAGTTCCTTAATCCTAATTACGCAAATTCTCACGACCATTGATCAACAACCACCGACCAAAACCCACTTATCAAAGACCACTGATCAATGGCCATGAGTCCCATTCACAGAGAGTTGGGGAATGGCTGCAATCACAGCATTGTATCAATGCAAATGTACTGTTTATAAGATTTGGGGAAACCTGCAGTCAGCTGTGACTGAAGAAGTCACTTGGATGAGTGACGAAACGTTTCTCCCACAAAACGCTACGTCCAGATGAACAGAATTAACTTTTGGAGTTTTACTTTCCTGGATGATTGAGAATGCATCAAGACGTTTGTACAAAATAGTTTTTATCATCTTAATCTTTCCTGATATTGTAATCAAAGATGACGTTTAATGCTGAAAATACGGCACTTTTTTTACTACCATTCTCTAACACTTACCACTGGGAACCACACAAAGATATGACATGAATAAGCAACCATGTACACTTTGAGAATTCGTGTCACAGCTGTTGCTTAAGGAAGAACCAACTGTTTAGTCAGTCTGGGTTAGCAAAGGCTCAGATTGCAATTTTTAAGTTGCTTACTAGGGCTGGGCCATATTATACCGTTCACGGTAATACCGGTATAATGTTAGGCAACGATAGGAAAATGAAATATCGCAATAGAATGGGAGTAAAACGCGCATGCGCAGTGCCTTTGTTTTCATACGCACATGGCCGATTGTTGAGTGAAACAGATGAACCAGAATTGGTTTGTAAAAATGGTGCAACTTCAGTGATGTGGAACTGATTTGGTGTTTGTCCGTCAGATACACGACAAAGCACATTTTTTTGCAGAACATGCAAGCGGCCGTCGTTATTGTTGTATTTGTCGGACTAAGATGCTCTTAAATCTGGGAGTAAACTGGGTCCTAAACTCCGTATTCTTCAGGTCAAACAGCACTGCAGCATCACTTAGAGTTAAAAACTGTCTAAATTCTTTCATCTTTAATAAAACGATCAGCATTGCTGCTTTACCAGGTGTAACTATAAAGTTTAACTTCCAGGCATCCATGAAAACAAAAGTTATTACATTTAACGGAGTTAGAAGTTAGCAGGAAGCTAGCGGAAGTTAGCTCGCTAGTTTCGCTAGTTACCTAAGCATGATATAGCATGTTCTGACTGAGAGATTTCTGAAAAAAATCAAACGTACAGCTCTGCTATCACTTCCAACATAAATGAAGGCAGGAAACTAAACAGCAGTGACGTTTGTAGGGTTACTGAAGTTGGGCTAGCTGGTATATAATGATGTGCTACGTGATCGCTAGCGACACAGCTATGTTAGCATAACATAAACAGTGAAGCTGGAGGACGAACACTAACACTTTTCCACTTATAAAAGTTAACGTTAAGGTTCTTCATGGTTAGAGACAAATGCAATCGCATGGCAGGATGCTGTAAACGGACCAAACTTCAGTCAGGAGAACAACTGAGATAATCCTTCCACAATACGAGGTTAGTCATTAATATACTGCAACATGGGAATAGAGCAGCTGCCAGAGAATTCAACATTAATGAATCAATGGTACAGAAGTGGAGGAAGCAAGAAGAATGAGTTTAATCAAGTTTGATTTATCTGACTGCTTTGTTTCGCTTAATGTGCCTTATAATCCTGTGCACCTTATGGTCCGAAAAATGCGTACTGCACACTGCAGTTTAATGTTGCAAAGCACCTCTTTTTAACTTCAGTGGATATTATACATGGTTATGCTCAGGATATGTCAGCCCATTTCTACTGGAAATGCCTTTTGGTTAAACTTTCAGCAAGGAATTTGCATTTGCACTGTTACATTTTTATAAAGCTTTAATGTACACAAAAACCAGCTTCTTGTTTAAGTGAAAATAAATGGAAGGTTGTCTTTTTGCGCTAGTAATGTTGTGGAGTTGTATTTTGTCTCGCATCAATTATATCGTCGGTTATATCGTTATCGCAAATTTTCAAATATATATCGTGATAAATATTTTTGGCCATATCGCCCTGCTCTATTGCTTACTGACTACTGCAGACAGGTAGTGAGAAATCTGATTAACAGAGGCTCTTACTCCGGATAGCGGGCTGGAATTAACAGCTCTCTCCTGGTTATACAACAATCATGCGATTGAATGATTACGCTACCAATGTCAGATGTAATACACATTAATAAGTTAGTGAGAAGGTTTGGCTTGTAAACTGCCAGTATTTTTTTCTTCTTATTAATCACTTAGGAAATGCACCACTGGGCCTAAAAGGAAGACCTTTAAAGCAGCTGGCTATGCATAGCAACAAACAATGCCAGGAAACTGTTGCTGTATCCATACATGGATCTCTGCTGCATTTTCTAGAGCCTGTGCATGAGCGAAGCCTCCATTCTACCTTTGTACTAGAGGGCTCACCATTCGTGTCTAGCAGGGTACACTTTTTTGTCACAGTGTACCCTGATTTGGGGGATTTTTGATATTTTAACACTGTGAATCATTCAATGCCACAAACCTTTTTTCAATATTTTTTTTCCTTATAGAAAATTCCCAGAACCTTGCTTTAATTTCTTACCAGAGGTGCCCATAGGTGATGTGGCAGGGGTACCACTGTGGACATTGAGGCCCAGTGATTGAGAGGCAGCTGGTGGCACGGGTTGGGGTGCAGCACCTGAGGGTCCAGGGAGGGGTCCAGGTGGAGTCTCTCTCTGTGGGGATGTCAGGGGTGTGCTGAGAGGGGTGCTAGGCTGGGACGTTTGTCCTCCTGCCAATCGTGCCAGTCTCCTCCTGCGAATCTTGAATGAGCAGATATAAAGGGTCATTAAAAGAACTCTGTAGCTCTTCATAACTGCATAATGTTGAAATGTATTAATAGGTTATTAATAAACCTATATGTATGTATATAAATGCCTGGACACTGTAAGAATAACCAAATTATGCATGTATTGCCCAGAAAGGCAAAGATTTTCTTTGTTATACGTTTTAAAGTCAGATCTGAAGAAAAACATCGCGAATAAAGTCAGATGCGGACACCAATCTTCGCAGCTTGGCCGAGGAGCGACGTTAAAGCTAAATTATCTGCTGCACACTCTGCTGAATGCTAATCGAGCAGCTGAAAATGATAACAGTAAGCTGCAGTATGCTGTATGCGATTTCACATAAACAGCTCAATGGCCATGCATCGGCCCACGGCTGATTGCACAATGGTGGCCCGGTCTCTGTGTGTGTTTTTTATGCTGAGTCGTCTCGCAGGCTAATTTCTGACTGTCAGCTAAACCGCCGCGAGGTGACATGCGAAAACATATCAGTAAAAAGAACGTCTTCCCTTCCTAATCTCCCTGTCAAAACACAACACCGAAAAATATCTGCCACTTACAAGCGGCTAACAATATCTTGAAATATGTTCGATGCTTTATATAAGAGCAGTGTTCTCCAGCTTGTAGCATTACGTTAGCTACTTTCATTTAGCAACCCAGCTGCTCCAGCTAAATAGAACACGGCCCAAATCCGCCTCTCGTTCTTTCACTTCTTATATTCCCAATATAAGAAGTGAATAATTAGCCTTTGAGTTAAACTGCGTGACACCCACTGCCGTGTTCTAGCTAACTGAGATATTTATCGAAAATGTATTTCTTCCATCAGCTAGTTTTTGTAGCATCTCAGCTAGCAGCAATACCCCTAAAAGGGGTAAAGGAAGAATTTGCAAAACGTACATTTCTAACGTCAGTAACGTAAAATCATTTCAATTCCCTGTGTAAGCGTTTATTCATATTGTCACCTTACCTCATCTGCGCTCAACTCCTCCATCATCCCAGCTAAGACAGCTAGCTATTTCACTTTCTAATGCTTTAATATGCCAGCCAGAGCCAGCTAGCTAGCTTGTATTAGATCTAAATATGCATAGTCTAACTCGTTCAACAAATATATGTGTCAGGATTTTGATTGTCTTCAAGATAAAAAACGACACCGATATTCGGAGGATGGCGAAATATAGTTCCCCCAAAAAGTCTGCTGTTTGCTGGTTTTCTACCAAGAATGAAACAAAAAGAAAAGTAGCTAGCTATTATACGTCAAAATACAACAGCGGCCATTTTGGTTCCACAAGTCACGTGACCAAAGGGACCAAAGGTGGGGGTGCGTAGCGTGTCGCACAGATAAATGGAGTATTTCATCTGTTGTGTAAGTATAAAAGTCTGTTTATGTCACTTTAATGTAACGCTCCTGCATTAGCGTGACCTCGGGTTATAACTGAGGTCACATTTACCACATAAAACGCATCAAACTGAGCGTGCGTGAACCATGGCCAGTCAGAGGGGTGCAAGGTCACTGCAAAGACTTATATTAGTGACGTAATTGCCAATCATCTGTCACCAGGTAAAGATGCCTGCACAGTACGTGCCTATACATTTAATTTTAATGCCTGTTTATTTTTAACGCAGTTACAGCCACATCACGTGTGTGACAGGGTGGGCAGTACACCAGATGAACTAAATAGGCAACCAAATTTTAAAATTTTTGGCAATAACTCGCCGTAATTAATATATATTTAAAAAAAAAAAAAACCCACAGGCAGTCAGTATCCAAAGTACCCAAGTATCCTTGGGCAAGACACTTAAACCTTGAGTAGTCCCACTTGACTGATCAACTAACTAGAAAGTACCAGTTCATTTACTATTTATACTCTATGGTATGCTCATGAATATATATATAAGTGCAAAAATATCTGTCCTAGATTGAAAAAAAAGAGTCCAACTGGATTTCTTTAGGTTTGTGAAGATGTTTCACTTCCCATCCAAGAAGCTTCTTCAGTTTTTAAAACAAATGAAGAAGATTGAGAGTCCCAGGTGGGGGCTGTCCCCTTTGGAGGTGGTCCTGAGGGTCGTGGATGGTGTGAAAACAGGTGTGGGTCATTACCATTACCTGGGGTTAAGGGTAAAGTCACTATGAGACCTTGCCCCACCCCATGTGACCTATTTAGGTCACCTAAGGCAAAGTGTGAGTAGTGTATGAAGTGCCTGGGAGTGGATCATAGGTGGCTGACAGGTGGTGCTGCAGAGTCAAATCAGATGAGACATTTTCTCTGGGCACAGAAGTGGATCAATGAAGGGCAGCTGTGAGCGCAGAATTTCCTCAACACATTTCTATTTGTCTGGCAATTTATGCAATTATCAAGTAGGGTTGAGCTTTAAAAACTAGCTGCACACGCTGATGAATGACCTCTTTTAAATTACAAAGAGAGATGAGGGGTTCTTCCCAAAGTGTGACCTGCATGGGATAATCCGCTCAGTGTCCTTTAGTCATTCTGGTTACCACGATTGCTGCAGAAGCACTAAACTACTGTTACCTGAAGCTTCTACCGCAGAGCTCAAGCAGCAAATCGTATGCATTAGTGTAACTTATAGTTGAAGTGTGTCAGCAGCATTCAGCCGACGGGGTACGGTGACTTTACCGGTCGATCCGATGGTGACGTGTGATTAATGGCACAAGAAAAACCTGTCAGTTTACTAAGAACAAGATAAAAAAAAAGCTTCAACTTTTCCATCAGATTTATTTTTCTTACTCACATATTACATACAACAAAACTGTATTACAAACATCCTATGAATAACTTTCAGTTACACTGGTTATAAATGTTCTTGCATGAATGAGAAATTTACAGAAACATTGAACAAAATGCACGACGGAGAGCACAAGCGGCACCCGTGTCTCCTTTTTCTCATAGCTCTAAATATTTAACAAAAAAAGACATTTTTTCAGCCAGCTGAATGGTGCTATAAACATTCTTGACGGTTTGGGATAGAGGCACGCACCGACAGGCTGCTGGACCAGACAGACCAGCATCTGACAAAAGTATTGCAGCGATACCATCTAGTGGTGTAAATGCATACCCTGAGAGTACAGACGTTTCCACCTGAACCGAGTATATAAGCAACGGGGAAGACACCAGTCGCAACTCTCGGGGTGGGTTTCACAGTCAGGGTTTTACGCTGATAAATCTACTAATCTTCTAATTCTGGACCACCTCAAGATCCTCCTCCAACTCTTCATTCTTCTTCTCTCGTCTTTGAAACGTTCTTATAAACCTGCTTGCAGACTTGTCCTTCACAGAACAGCTCCTAAGGAGAAAAGGTCAGAAAAGTTTTAATAATTACATTTTATTTAAATATAACAGATTAAAATGAGTTCAATAATACATAGTTTTTAAATTCTGTGTATTATGTAGAATGTCCAAATTCACAGTCTTACCAGATGAAGCTTGTCATCTTCAATCCAGTGAGTCCATCCCCTGTTCTTCTTCTCTCCAGTCTGTTCACATATTAGTTTGTTCCCCTCCCATCTCACGAGTGACTGCACAGGTAACAGAGAAGCAAAAGCGTGAATCGCGACTCGTTTTTCAACATGCATAATATTCAAAGTGCATCAATTATCTATGAAACAAACCCTTCCAATTATGATATTTATGATACACTTTAGCCATTCCCATTCACCTTCAGGTGTCTGTTGTCTAGTCCCTTTGTAAACTCGTTAAATTCCTGGCCCACTTTGAAGGTGACCGTGTAGTTTCGGAAAGTGCTCGTGGTTTTGACGACGAACTGGTCCTCCTGCCGCTCAATTGTTTTCTTTAAGGTAAGTTTTGCAGCAATTTTTCGTAAGGAAGCGCTTATGCCTGGAAAAGTGGAAAAAGAAGTTGAATGATAAATAGCCCCGCTGCCGTGTTTTTCTACAAAAGTGCATTTTGAATGATGTGAATGCACATACTCTGGAGGGAAACAACACGCGGACTTACCCAGCGCAATCATGTAGTCGTCAAAGTTGACATTGCTGATCATCTCCCATTTGCCACTCAGGCTGGCAGGCATGCTGACGGACTTGACTTTTCCTTCTTTTGGGAAGCGTGTAAGTGCAAGGTGATCCTGAGCCGGTCAGGTGCAGACTGCTGAGAGGAGGCTGAGGCAAATGCTGTTTATATGAGATCAGGAGACTCAGAGGCAGGTGTGTCCTGTCACCTGAGGATGAGAGAGGTGAACTGATTTGTTCCAGAGTAAAGAAGAGGCCAGACGTGTCAGACTGGTGCAACGGTTCAGTTTAAACATGGCTGTGAAAATTTGCCCCAGGCATCACGCCTTTATGGCATTCAAATCCTAATGGTGCATGTTATCCAGAAGCAGTGTTTGGATTTGAATGATGGACTGAAAGGCTTTTATCCTTTTCTTTTAATAAAACAAAAATATACTCAGAATTAATCACTTGTACAATGATGGCAAAGCAGTCACTCTATTTCTGTTATATAACTGCAGTAAATACAGCCATGTGAAAAGAGATTTTACATGACTAAGTACACAAGCGAAATCCACCCTAATTGCTTCGATAGGAATTAAGAAGGTAAGCAGCAGCAAGGAGCAGCTGGAATCGTTGGAATCATCACCGGGACAAAGCTTCTTCTCTCTAAATAGAAAAAGGCAGCACAGCCATAGAAGAGTGGACCAAAGTTCCTCCACAACCATGTCACTTTCTGTTTGACTGAAAAATCAAACAGAAAGTTGTAACTTCCAAGTTACTGTTTCTAAAGGTGGTTCTACAAGCTAATATATATATATAGGTAATAATAATAACAATAATAATAATAATAGGTAATAATCATGGAATAAGGGCTGCACAGTCCTGTTGAAATCTTGATTTTTCACGACTGTAAATGTTATATTGACCGATTTGCACACTATACTTTTTACTGCACAGTTAGAGAAATCTTAAATTGTGATTATATGTATTTATCTCGTAGTGTAGTAGCTGGTAGGCATACATTATCTGGCACTTTATCTTTTTTTGTAATCTTTTTGTACTATGTGTGAATTTGCTGTGGCACTGGACTCTCTCTGAGTTTCAACAATCTACATATTCTCAGTTAAAAGAAAAAAAAAATCATGCTCATCTCATTTAAGGTTTTATATTTATATAATAGTTTTATAGGGAGAGGGATTTCAATATTCCAGTCTAGACATAAACAGAATCAAACAGCTTCTGTTTCTTACAAACAGGGCTTACGTAAAAATGGCACACCTTTATGTGCAATGAGGAACATAGTGACACTCTTGCATTATCTGGCATGCAGTGTGAAAAGGATTGATGTAAGTCAAGTGTGGAAAAAATAAATAAATGAAACACAGGGCACTTATCCAAATACTCGCGTGTTGTTGTTGCTTCTTCTGACGGGGTGTCTTGTGACATGGGAAAACCACGTCAGGGTTTTTTCCCTGCCAACGCTCGAAATGTGCGTAAAGACAATGCAGACGTATTAACTGCTTAAATAAAACACAGAGGAGTTTGGGATGCTGGCTAAAACATACTCAGAGTAAATTGGTAGAAATAATAATGTTTTTCAAAACGAATCATAATAAAATTATTATTATTATTAAAATACTACTACTAATAATGATCAATTCTGATACTAATGATGATGTTCTGTGTTATATTCTAGTTTAAACCCCATTACTATAATCACATCTCTTCATTTGGCTGAAGTTTCGTTATTTCACCGGAAATCTAAAAGTAAGGATAATCCTGCGAGATAAGCATTTTCATCATGAAAGCAAAGCTAGGACTTTTTAAGGATTCTTATCTGTGCGATAAAAGCAACAATGAACGGCTCACAAGGTGGTAAACAAAGTGCTGTTTATTTCTAGAATATCACATATCATGTCTTTATTATCAGATCTGAAGAAGTGGGTATTTAAAGCATGGAAAAATACAGCTCTAGGTACAAAAACACGTTGACTAACAGGAGTGCGCTGAAGCCAGACATGGAAAGGATAATTGTGGTAAAACAAGTGTGATTCAATTAATTCTCTATGCACCATATTTCATCTAATAAAAACATTGTCGGCTCACCATTTCACAGTTGAATGTAAATCCTTTGATTGACTGGAAACACATTTATGTGACCGCTCATCTATATGATCTGCTGCTCAGTTATTTTGTGATCTTGTGTATTTTTCCACACACGCAAACAAAAAGTTCTGGCAAAGTGAAACTGTTACTAAATCACTTCACTCAACAACCTGAAACACACCCATTCTTAGAAAAGACCCCTGTTCAGTGCAGGCACTGTCGGAAGCTTGAATTATGTGAATTTGTGTTTTGTTTTAAATTCACAGTCAAATTTCCTCAACTTGAGGAAGCGCCCGTGTACCTCTGGAGGGGCGCTAGAACCACATCTGCGTTTTTCTGCTCGCTCTCAGAGCTGTACAGGCCGTGCTCTTTGATGTAGTGAATGACGCTGTCTGCCAGAAGGTATCTGACGCTCTGGCCGCGCCGCAGCGACCGCCGCACATGAGTGGCTGAGATGTCGTTAGTCACCCATTCGCGGACGATATGGATGTTCTTGCGATACTTCCACAGCAAGTCTGACTGGTGGATGAACTTGTGTGGATCGCTGTTGCTGCGGGTGATGCAAACCAAACCGTGGCGGCCCACGATCTCTGCGATATCCTCCTGCTTCCACATGTTGGGAATCCCAAAAGACTCGAGGACGTCAGCCCCGCACAGCAACATCAGCTGAAGCTCATCTGAGCACAGAGAAACAAGTTTGTCAGCACAACACAAGAGTCAACTAATCCACACTGTGCATATGCTTCAGGTCAAAAATTTTAGAACCCCCCAATTCTTCCAGTTTTTTATTGAAATTTAAGCAGTTTAATGTCTCGTTGAGATTAAAGCATAGAACAACCATGGAATCCATTTATAAATCAAAATGTAATCTAAACTTTTCATCAAAGTAGTCACCTTTGGCAGAGAGAACAGCTAAAAACACTCATGGCATTATCTCTACAATGCCATCTATCCATCCGTCCAGCTGCATGAAAGTGAAACTCTCGGTTTACCAGTCAATCGACGTCCCTGTCCTCTACTATGGTCGCGAGCTCTGGGTAGTGACTGAAAGAATGAGATCGCGTATACAAGCGGCGAAAATGAGCTCAGCCACCTGAGAATGGCTCAGAGTAGAGTCACTACTCCTCCACATCAAAAGAAGTCAGTTGAGGTGGTTCAAGCATCTGGCAAGGATGCCTACTGGCCAACTCCAGAATGAGGCCCAGGGGCAGACCCAGGACCTGCTGGAGACACAGAGGCCTAGAAATGCCTCTGTGTTCCTCGGGATAAGCTGGAGGTGGCGGCTGGAGAGAGGGAGGTCTGGGCATCCTTGCTTAGGCTACTGTGCCCACGACCGTGCCATGGATAAGGAGAAGAAAATGGATGGATGGAAGTTTTTCCCAGCTGTGTTGCAGAAGTTCCCATAAATGCATGGCACTTTTAGGATGGAGAGTGTGCTGGCCATTCCATTCTTGTTTCTTTTTCCTACTGTAGTTCCGGCACAGCTTGGACTTATGTTTTGGGTTTTTATCTTGGTGTAGGATGAACCCCTGACCAACTAGGTGCATACCAGAGGGTACTGCATGGCAATGCAGAACCATTTTGGTTCAAGGTGCCTCTAAATCTGTACATGTCACCAACATCCCGAGACCATCACGCTTCCTCCTCATATTTAAAAGTTGATGTCACACTCAACATGTTTTTTCTTGTTCAAAAGTAGGTTGGTAGGACCAACCGTCAAAGCTCGATCAACCTCCTTTGCTGCGGAACAGGTTTAAGTTCTTAATCCATTTCCTGTTCTCTAAAAAAGGCCGTTGTATATTTCTGAAATATGTATTTTTTTAGTTTTAGGTAACATTACACTATTTTAAGCTATTCGTTGGACTTGAGCTGCTTGAATTTCAATTTAAAGAATGGAAGAATTGGGGTCTTCTTAAAGTTTGGACCATTAGTGTATTCACTATCTGTCATGGGGCAGAACAGTGCATATGTGACTGCCTGAAATTGACACACATGAAATCAAATTCTATTTATTTCAGCTTCTACATCAGTTGAGTTTGAAGGTGTGGAATAACAAAGAAGTGCGCTTACTGGAACTTGCCTACATTAGCTGCGAATAAGAACACACCCAAATGTCCTAATGAATTGTCAGTGGTCACGTTGCACTGCAGATCATTGCAGGGTTGAAATTTTGATGAGGAAAGAGGGTGATTCATAGAATAAAGAAGAAGATATTCAGTTCTGCTGCACTGGTTTTAAACTGAACTGCTGACATCTTAACCCTGTAATGCCAAGTGTAACGTATTTGATACATGAGATTTTGTGACCTCTGCATCTTCTGTTTTCCATTTTTTTTCCTGAATAAATTGGACAGTAAGTATTTAAGTAATACATTGCACAAAAATGCCAACTGTAGCTCACATATAACTCATATATGCAAACTGATAAAATTGATATTTAATACATTTTTTGTCAGAATATTCTGGCAATTACACTTCATGGTTCAAGCTTTACAGGGTTAAGCGATGCTAGTAGAACTTAAATGCAAAGCATAGTATGCACTTCAACCTGCCAGCTTTTACAATGCACCTTCAGCAAAAATTCAAGTGCTTCCATAATGCATATTTTTCCCTTCCATCCCCCAGAGGCTCAGCTCGTGCTGTTAACACCACACCTGTGTATCCACACCCTAAACCCATTCTCTTGTCAGTTAAGCTGCAAACAGGAAAATCCTGACAACTACGTTTGTTGCATGGCTCGTTTGATGGACAAGAAAAGTTACAGACAATGACAGGGAGGTAAATGTATGGCATGACATACCTCTGTCTTTGTGATGATTCTCTTCTATGCGCCTCTTTTTTGCATACTTGATCGTGTCCACATCATCGATGTTCTGCTCTGATGCAAGAAGCTCCTCATAGTGATGCCTGTAAATTTACAAATTGGAATCAAAGATTTTTATCAAGCAAAAACCACGCTGAGTGTATACTATATTTACAGTTTGCTATAAAGTGGAAAAAGGCTACTATTGGTAGTTGTCAATCAGCAAAATAATGCTCCAAAATCCAATTCTCGTTATGCTAAATGCATTTGATCTCATTATTAAACTGTTTTTGTGCCTTTTATGGGTTTTTTTCTTCAAGTCTGTGAGGCTGCAGTTTTATTTCAGATTCTTTTCACCATCAGCATTTAATAATTTCAGCCTTCAACTTAAACAATTAAGGAATTTTGATTGACTTTGTCTGATTCTATCTTGTTTGAACTGCACCTGCAAAGTTCTGGGAAGTATTCGGCAAATCATAACATGTATCAAGTATCATACCAGTGAAGGCTCTCACATTTCCTGCCTTGCATTTCTTCCTTTTCCTGCTGCCACAGGAAAACAGATGACAAAGATTCTAAATAATGATTTCATTTATGTGAGGCATAATGATGTTAATTATCTAATATCTAATTAAGCCTGCACAAGTTTAATTTTAATCCCTAAGGTTTAAATCAAACCTCTATAATGGATTTTGTTACTTTAAGAATTAATTTATCTAGAACACACACACACACACACACACACACACACACACACACATATCAAATCTAAAGCAAAGCAAAAGCACTCAGACGCAAGAAATGTCAACTCACCGAACTACTTTAGCCGTTTCCACCCACTCTGGCTGCAAACTCTCCCAGGAATCCACCATAACCCAGTCTGAGCTTTCGGTAGCCAATCGAGTCATCTCCAGACGGTGGCAGGCTTCAATCAAGCCCTTTTTCTTATATGCATCACCCACTGGAGAGATGATTCCTCTCACCACCTTATACTGACCTTACGCACAAAAGAAGACACGTGTTTAAGTACTGGTCAGGTAAAATATTATATTTGAATTATTAGAATTTATTGGACAGAACAGTAGAGTAGAGAAGAAAGGTGGAAGAGAGCACAAGGGAAATGACACACGGGAAACTAAGCAGAATAGAATCCAGGCAGCCACAGCCGAAACAAAGACAGAATCAAAGAAATCAGCATTTACTGAATAAATAATTGGTTCTAGCTCGATAGTGTAGTGGTTTACACATTAGCCTAACAAACAAAAGATCCCTGGTTTGATCCCAGGTCTGCCAAATCAAAATATGTGGTGAAATGCAAAGTCATTCCAGCTGGAGGGGTCAGGAAGGGGATCTGGCATAAAACTCCCAAATCAAGTATGAGGCACAACCTAATAGTGTCTATTAATAATATAATAATGCAATATTAAAACACTGCCAGCTTTTCTGTACTGTCATATTAATCAATTTACAAAAGCATAATTCCTTCTTGAACTATTTTGTATCTGGGCTTTTGGTATAACAATTTTATCCAAAACACTTGTCTCTCCAATGTACTAATTCACAATCCCTTTTTACGACAAAGCTACCCCTTTCACTTAATTTTTGCACATCTATCCATCTTCTTCCAATTTATCCATTTCAGGATTGCAGGGTACATCCTGGGTAGATTGCAAATATGTTGCAGGGGTAACATATAGAAACAGAGAACCCTTCATGCACACATTTGCACCTACAGTAAGTTTAGAATCATCCCATGCATGTCTCTGCGTTGGGTGACTGTGGGAGAAAGCTGGAGTACCCAGAATTAAAGCTGGAGTATCATTCATTCATTTAAAAAAAAAGAAAAGAATGGATGATAAAGGTGGAGATGCATCACACTAAAAGATCCAATTTTCATGTAACTCAACCTGTGTCTTCCAGGTGATCTCGTGCCAGTTCAAACATCCTCATGTGCATGTTGGTGATGGGGTTGAAGGACCCGCAGGCCAGCAGGACCACTTTGGTTATACTGTGACCCTCCATGGCTCATACTGGAGCTGGGTTTGCACAAACAAGGAGAAGAAACGAAGACTGATTAAGACTTGGCTGATCACATGTCGAGAATCGCTTTGTGGGGGGCGGAAACAGTATATTTGTATCAAGAGAGTAGTTTAACCTCGTAAATACAGTCTGTGAGCTTCATAAAGTGGAACTACAAACGTAAAGAAAACTAAAGCTCGACGCTTTATCTATGTTAAACGTTAGCATTCGACTATAACAAGTAGCTAACTTTAGCTTATCTATTGAGCACACAGCGCGAGCCTCCTTTTACGTCCAAGATTCACGTACGGGACCCTTAAACAGACAAAACATGAACTCGGTGCTTAACTTAAAAGCAAATTATGCGTTTTTAATATAATGTCAAATAATGTAGTCATTGTAGTACCAAGACAAACAGCTACAGATACCATTTGTGTTTCACCCGCTTCCTCCTTTGACGTCACGGACTACGCTGTAAAATCCACTAATCCGATTGGACACAATCGACAAGGAAGCGGTGAGCCGCACCCGCTCTGGTGGTGCTGCGTTCACAATCACAAATTCCCCAAATCCCAAACGTCTCGACTAATAGTAAACGTGTTATAGCCGTATTTTAAGTAATTATTTTTAATTTTCCTCTAGAACGGCTACCTTCTTTAATTTACGACAAACTCTTGAGCAAATGCTAACATTCTACTAAGGCTGATTTGCAGCTGTTTACAAAGAAATTCCCGGTAAGATGTTTTCCTTTAGCATGTACGCTAGCTGTTTAGCTAACAAAACAACTTGGACTGTTTGCATGAACTTCCAACACACAGATACATTTATCTTATCAGTGTAGTCGCCAAAGAGACTGTTAGATCCGATAAAGTGTTGTGTCTTTTTTCACTAACAGCTCTGCTCTCATCGAGTGGAAATAGCACGTTAGGTCATCTTTGAGTTATCTGTGAAGTACATCAGCAACAAAACCTAACGTGACCTGTTGTTTGGTGCCAGTTCTCTCAGTTCCCGTAGGAAAAATAGGATTTTAACTGAAGATGGCCTCTCGAGGGAAATCAGAAACTGGAAAATTGAGGCAAAATATGGAGGAACAACTTGACAGACTAATGCAGCAGCTTCAGGACCTGGAGGAATGCAGGTGTAGTACAGAAAAAGAAAAACAATAAACTCCTCTTGTGTGCTTTTGTATATGAAAATCTGGCATGCAGTACCTGAAGAATAACAAAGAGAATAAAAAAACAGTGAGTAAATAAATGCTTCTCTATTCTTTTGTTGTGTCTCAGTTTTGATTCCTTCATTTGTTTATTCCAGAGAAGATCTGGATGAGGAAGAGTACGAAGAGACAAAGAAGGAAACTTTGGAGCAGCTGGGTGAATTCAATGACTCCTTGAAGAAAATAATGTCAGGAGATATGACACTTGTGGATGAACTCAGTGGGATGCAACTGGTATGGACAATTAATGTGCTACTACTGTGTATTAGGAGTGCATTAAATAGGTTATAGCACATTGATTAAGAAAACTGTTGATTAGTAAAATGTCAGAACGTTCAGATGTTTCTGTCTTCATCAGGCGATCCAAGCTGCCATCAGCCAAGCCTTCAAAACCCCGGAGGTGATACGACTTTTTGCTAAGAAGCAGCCAGGACAGCTGAGAAGCAGACTGGCAGAGGTTTGCAATGTCAAATATATATTGTATAATATATACACACACACACACACACACAGAGTTGTGGTAAGAAGTTTACACACCCTCATCATGTGCATGAATATCATGTTAATTTGGGGCATTTAATGATTTCTTTGATGTTTCATTTTTACTTTCTGTATTAATGACTTGGAAAAACATGAATTGTGTGCACAAGATTGAATTTAATTTGGATTTTCTCTAAACCATACAGTCTCAAACATAAACATACATTCCCACTAATATTTGATTAAATTGTCATCTCCACTTTTGCTTAACATCAACAATCTTCTGGCATACTTCTTGCTGCATATCTGACCGATCTTCTCGGCAGTGTTGGCAGAATCCATTTAAATTGGTCGGTTTCCTGGCACAGACACGACTTTTAAATGCAGTCCATACATTTTCAACAAGAATGGGGTCGGGGCTTTGGGAAGGTCATTCCAAAAGCTTAATGTTAGCCTGTTTTATCCAAACTGAAACCAGTTCTGATGTGTGTTTGGGATTATTGCTCTGATCATGTGTTGTGCTCATTTGAGGTGAAGTTGAAGAATTTAGAGGTATTCCTCATCCTTCATTATTCCATCCACTTTGTCCACTTATTGAAAGATTTAAGTGAGTGCATGTCTATATTTAAACCTATTATTTCACCCTGGGTGGATTGGAGGAAATCCCCCAAAAAATTCAAACTTGTTTTAAAATTCTTCTTGCTTAATATCATGAAAGATGTTTGCTGGAAGAACAGTTCAAAGAAATTATCAAAAGCCCCAAATTGCCATGATTGCACACGCATTTCTGACCACAACAGCAGAGTTCAGTCACACCTCAGTGTTTATGTGTGGATTCATTTGCCGACCGGTGTGTGGCATACTGTGCAGATGGACCGCGATGTGATGGTGGGAAAACTGTCACGGGACGTGTACACGCAGCAGAAAATGGAAATCCTCACTGCCTTGAGAAAACTGGGGGAGAAGGTGAGGAGCACTCAGAGCACACATGATTATCCACAGAATTGAGGATGATTCAGCGGCTTGTGCTACGTAAAGTCTGAAATGATTCATTTCAGTCATGCAGCCCTCACTAGCTGCCTCAAATCTTTCCTTTCATTCATGTTGTAATTATGTGACAGCTCACCCCAGAAGACGAGACGTTCCTCACTGAAAACGCCACAGCGACCCTGAGCCAGTTTGAAAAAGTGACTGCAAACCAAGGTGAGCATAAAGATGATTTTACTACAAAACTGATACTTTCTCAGATATTTCTGTTGACCTCATTTTGCTTTCTTTTTTCCAGGGTCCGAAGACAAAATAATGGCTTTAGCTAGCTCCGGTGTGAAAACAAAGTCATAGCAGTTCTGCAAAAAAAAAAGTGTGTTTTTAATGAAGACAAAAATGTGCCATCCGATTATGGATTTTCTAAACAATCAGTGCGCTTTTAAGTGCTACTGCAGACGCTGACACTTTTAACAGTATTGTTTTATATGTACACGTCAATCTTTGTAAATGTCTTTTAATCGTCCAGATAAAGTGTAAAAATGTATTTTAGGTACGAGCGTGTGATTTGCTAAAAGGTGCGTGAATGTAGAGGACGGCGCAGACAGTTTGTTATTATGATCTTGTGGTTTGTGCAGTGATTCTTTATTCCAAAATTTCAATATTCAACAGTGCTGTTTTTAGGATGCAGTTTTCCTTCAGGGTGTATTTTTATTTCAGCTAAAACTGTGCCGTCACTTGTGTGCAGGTGAGATGTAGAGTCTGATATCTTCAGTAAAACTCGATGAGTCTTTCACCAGTTTAGTTGAAATGTGCTGAGTCTGCAGGGTGGATTAGAGCAGCCGTCGTCCAACAATATGAGAATCATAGTTTTATTAATAGTGTGGGTCTTCGGTCTGTTCATGGAGAAAATACAGAGAAAATACAAAGATTTTACAGGATGAAGTAATGAATCGAGACGCTTTACCACTATTCAGTGTCACTTGGGTGTTTCCATTATTTTAATGAGTCCTCTATGCATTTATTATCATGCAACTCAAACTGATGACTGTAGTTTCATGTTGACAGTGATGAAGTTTGATAGTTTTTAAACTCGCATCAGAGTCTGTGTAGAAGTGAATGTCACAATGTTTACAGCATTAATCTTGATATTCTTGCTACTTTTAATGTGAGTAAAAAGAAAACTAACAACAGGCTTCATGTTTTATTTCCCACCATGTACACTCACCTGCCACTATGTACACCTGTTCAGCTGCTCATCAGCATTAATATTTTATCAGCCAATCACATTGCATGTAGGCATGTTAGCATGGTCAAACAGAGTACCGTGAACAGTATAAAAGCATGGATCTGATTGGGCTGCTGCTGCTGGTGTAATGGTGTGGGGGATATTTTCTTCACACATTTTGGGCATCAAATAAACACCACAGCTTACCTGAGTGTTACTGCAGGCCATGTCCGTCACTTTATGACCACCGTGTATCCGTCTTGAATCTTTGCCGAAAGAATTAAGGTAATTCTGAAGGCAAGGAGGGTCCAACTTGATACTAGCAAGTCAAATCTAATAAAGTATCTCATGAGTGTATACACTGTTACATTCGTGGATGCTCATTTTAAACATGGGCAAAGTCTGAAATAATGAGATTGGCAAACATACGTGTCGTCCCGGAGTGCCTAAAGCTTCAAACTGCTCTCAAGGTTCACTTCAGACAGTTTTCAAATCTTGTCTCTGTATGATGTCACTGATAGTGGGTATCATAAATATGCTCTGAGCACAGGAGGCCCACCCACCTGCTGTTCAAACCCGTTTTTGAGGGGCAGCCAATTCTAAGAAAGGGAACTGAAAAATATACCCAAGCATTAAGGCCTTACTGGTATTACTGGTGGTTCTACTATACACAGTTTGAAATGTGAATCATGCAAAGCAGCCCTGGTAGAGCGCACGAATAAAAGCATGGAGTTGAAAAGGAGCATAATAAATCCACCAGCTCTATATTTTATCGTGGAGCTGTAGCAGATCTCAGTTTCACCACCAGAGGGCAACAGTGCTCAATATTTACAAAAAAAAAAGACTCACAGCACCACCCAGGGTGTGTTCCCATGCTGTGCACCGGCACCATGTTTACACTAGAGAATACAATGAAGGAAAACAAGAGCAGACAGAAGTTATACCCCATCTCATCTTCCTTTATTTTGTTTACGAGCAAGCATCAACCTCACTACATTTGCCTTTCAACTGGTAGAAAAGAGAGCAGCTCCAACAAGCACAAAGGAAACATCCAACCACGCTGAAAACACCGTCACCGTCCATTTTGAGCAGATTTTAAAACAAAGAAGAAGAAAAAAAAAAAATTCTTGAGTGTCATGGATGTGTGAAACAGACAATCTGAGAATCAGTAGTGTATCACGTCTCCTTTCTCACTCCGGTCTCATAGGCCCACGTGGAGCGTACACACACACTTGTGGTTCATGCAAAGTCAATATACCCCCACCCACCTGTCCATCCACCCACCCTTCCTTACTTCATCTTGATGTTGTTACAGTATGGTTGCATTTCAGATTGTTAGGCAGTGACATTCATTGGGGGCGCACCAGAAAGCAAACGAGATGCTAGTGAACCTTTCAACTGTAGCTGAAATGTGGACATGAAGTGTTTGACACAATGAAACCGTGAGAATTGCGTCACCGACAGGCATATATACTCTTGTGAAATTTCATGCTGCCCTAAAAAAAATAAAAATAAAAAATAAAAATTGTTTCTCAACAGCTCAAGCAACAGGACACTGTTAAAAAGAAGAAAAAAGAAACTCACCTTCCACTATACACAAATAGGTCAGTATACACGCTGTATGCTGCCAAAGCAATTTCATAATGTACATCTTTTAAAGGTGGATTCCGTCAATATGATTTTTAAGTACAATATCTATAGAAGATACAATGTGGATCTACTCCTCTACACATCAACAAGGACACGTGACATCTACGTAAAATGTTTTCACCTGTAATAAAACTAGCGTCGGCCTATTATCGCGACAAACTGAGAGAAAACGTCTCCCCAGCTACGAAAGAAATCTAGCATTAAAAATAAAAGAGCACGGATAAGTGTGTTTGTTAGACCAGCTAATTACGCTATGATCGGCAAAAGGCACTCCCATCTCAGCCGGCTCAGACCTGGCGCCCCCCCCCCCCCCTTTTATTTTATTTTTTTTAGTTTTTTCATTTTTTAAAACAAGCCAAAGTCATCATGGAAGGGAGACTGTTCACTAAGTTTCAAATGCACACCTATTAAAGAAAATCAAATAAATCAAATGGATTCACTGAGCTGAAAACAAAAGTAGCCTGGAAACTTTTTACATCAACAATAATAATAAGCGTTGAAGGTGTTTTTAATTAATTTTGGCCTCTGAAAACGGATTTGCACGCATAGACTTTTCCAATCCCGATAATGCCATTTTCTGCACAATCCAAAGCCCCAAACATGGTCGTAATAAATGCAGGTTTGGGAAACGCTTATATTTTACTCTGTACCCTCCCATAAAAGACGAACACTAAAATCGTTCAGTGTGACGGCACGTTTTTATCTGGTCTGGTGAAAGATTATATACAAGTTATGGACAACAGTGTCTGAGAGGAGACAAGAGGTCGGACACACTTTCCCAATCGTAAGCTTCATACTAATACCCGAAGGAAAATAAGTTTACCAAATGTAAACAAATATCTTTGAACAACTCTACAGTACAGTTTCATGTACAATAAAATCTAGTGGTCTACTGCAAAAAAATATCTCACTTTAAGATTCAAAGATTCATTTTTAAAGTGTTTTCCTGCTGAAGCAGCAAACAGTTTAAAATGTACCTCATACAGGCTATGTAGTATTATTTTAGGTAAAATAGCCGTGCCATGAAAAGAAAAAAAAAATAAAACATTGCCAGCAATTCAACAATTCAGCCAGTCTCCACTAAAGCTCATAAACATTTTCTTTCAGTAGCTTGAAAGGGTTTCTCCTTGAACCACAACAGGGACTGGGACAGGGACAACGGTTTTAAAGCTGCTGAGGACATTTTAGTACCCTTATTTTCACCACGAACGGCACTACTGCTGAGCCGATCTTTGTGATTCCACACGACATTTTCTGAAACTGAAAGAAGATTCCCTCTGTAGTGTACATCAGTGAGATCTGCTGGGAATGAAACAACACTAAAGCCAGGAGTAGAGCGTTGCCACGCGTGCAAGCGAAGCAAAAGCATCATGTGAAGCTGAAACCGTCAACTAAGCCCTCTGCCTACGAGAAAGCAAAAGAAACTACTTTACTCCTCGCAAAAGATTAAAGAAAAGGGACGAAATGGACACATTTTTGTCATGGAAACCGCTGAACAGTCCTCGGTTTCGCATCATGAAGCGAGACATTTTGTACAAGCGTGATGGAACAGCTTTTGCAGAAATTCAGCGGCATGCTGCGACAGCCTGTGTGACACAAAGTCTACATTACATAATCGTAGATATTGGACCCCATTGATTAGGTCTTCACTAACACATTGACTAATTACATGGTTTCATTATATTTACAAAAATCTTTAAAAAGCAATTTATTTCTCTACACATGACTTCCCCAAAATTTCTCCATGCACTAAAAAGAAAAACAAAAAAAAAAAAAAAGAAATGGAAGAGGAAAATGCAGTCTACTTGTTAAAAGCATCATTTTCGATTCACTGTGGACTACAAGTCAAGAAAACCCAAGTCGGAGCTAGTTGTGAGTTTAGCGAATTAATCTACAAGCATTAGCAAAGAATATACATCAGGAGAAGCGATTACTCTGCTCTTCAAAGCCGTACATCTGAGAGAAAACAAAAAAAGTGCAGGGTTGGCTTCCTCACACAGTTCCAATGTAAGCCAGGTTTTCCTGGGAATTAAAATATAATAAATAAAAAAAAGTCAGCAATCTGGTGATGACTACACTACACTGAGTACCACCACTAAGATAACAACAGGAAAACCTTGACCATATATACGCTGAAGGGACTTTATGTTTCTCCTTTTCTTGATTTTTTTTATTTTTGTTAAGTTTTTACATCATGGCTCCTAGACATGAAACTGCAGGGAGTGCTGTGTTTGTGAGTGTGTGTGTGAGGGAGGGAGTATGAGTGAATTTCTGATGTGTGTGTCAGGAGCTCTTGTTTGGGTGTCTTGTGTGTGTTTAGTAGGTGAGGGTGGAGTCGTCCCACTCCAGCTGCTGCTGTCTGCTGGCCCCCTGCTGGTCCTCCGGCTCGCCGCCCTCCTCGTCTTCGCTGCTCTCTGACTCAGCGCTCGTGATGTCATCTTCTTCCTCGCCGTCCTCGCTCTCCTCCTCCTCTTCCTCCTCCTCCTCGCTGCTGTGCTGGTCCTCGTACGTCTGCATTAGTGACAGCGAGAGAAAAGATGGAGACTGTGACTGTGGGCACTCATTTTGTGATCTTAAATACTCAATTACTTAAATTGGGCGACCAGGGGGGTTCAGGGGGTTGGGAAGCTCATCTTGTAACCGGAAGGTTGCCGGTTCAATCCCCAGCTCTGTCTGTCTTGGTTGTTGTGTCCTTGGGCAAGACACTTCACCTACCGCCTACTGGTGATGGCCAGAGGGGCCGACGGCGCGATATGTCAGTCTGCCCCAGGGCAGCTGTGGCTACAACTGTAGCTTCCCTCCACCAGTGTGTGAATGTGAGAGTGAATGAATAGTGGTATTGTAAATAAATATAAATGCAATCTATTATTATTATTAAATCCGTGTTAGAAAAACTTTATACAGATCATGGCTTTGCTGAGCACCGTGCAGGTTACCTTCCTGTTTCACATCATTTTCATGTATGTAACTGTGTTTGGACAACAACACAGCAGCCTCTGCTAATCTGACAAGTGCAGGCTCCTTTAGATGTTTTCTAGCAAAGACTAATCTGGCCTTCTTATTGCTCCTTGTTGTAAATCCTCTGCATTCCCATTTATGAAGACGTCTCTTGATTATAGACTCTTCACAATAATACGCCTACCTCCTTAAGATTTTGTTAAACACTTGGAATAAGCTCCACGTTTTTCATCTGTAAAACTTGAGCTAAGTCTGCCCTTCAATCACATCTTGTTTGCTTAAAATCCTCTGTGGTGGTGACAAAGGTTTATCACGTCCACTGTTCTGAATTTCACACATTAGAAAACACTGGGGCCATTAGACACAATAAAAAAAAAAAAAAATCCAACAGTCATAGCAGTGAGCCTTTCAAGGTAAACTCGATGTCATTGAACTGTGCACATGAGACACATTAACCAAACCTAAATAGATTCGGACGTTTCAAGTACACTTTGATGTAAATATGACGGAAGTTCAACACATCAGGTGAAAAGCTAACATGGGATGTAGATTAGCATTAAAAGGCAGCGACATACAATAAAACCACGGGAGAGGATTTAATGCACGTCTCTTATTGCCGAAACGCTGCATTATCTCAATAACTTTCTCCTACGAACCAAATCCACGCAATAAAAATAACAAACCACTTTGAAAGAGTCATTTCCAAGATACTCAGGAAATTGAGCGTCTCGTTTCAGCTCTGTTTAACAAAACAGAGCTACCAAAAAAGGCCATCATCTTTTAACAAATCTGTATGTCTCACTGGCGAGTTTGTATATGATCAGATTATTTTGGTCAAATGTGTAAAGTCTCACTCGGCAGATGTGCTGTGATTTAGTCACAGCAGGATGGGAGTTAAAGCAAATCAAAACGTGGTAAATAATCGGTCCTTTTAACAAACAGTAAAGCAACAACGAGTAATCGAATGACTCAGAAAGACATGAATCTTCTTGTACAAATATATTCAGCCCACGAGCTGACTCATTCGCTTCATTTTGGGCTTTTGGGAAAAGAAGCTGCTTCCTTTCGTTTCATTCTTGTGCGTCAGTCAGGTAATGTGACTTACATATTTGCAACAGAGTCTCTCTCTCGTCCCCACAAGGCTGCTAATTACAAGGGGCTCAGACAAAACTAGGGCACAGTTTTAACATCACCCAGTTCGCATTAGCAGGCGAAAAGCTGTCTGGGCTACAGCCTAACACCAGCAGCGAAATTCTGTTAAACAGCTTTTCACCAGTTAATCACCATCATAATCATGTTTTTTGTTGCTTATTTTGCTTCCCTGCTTCCTCCTCTCGTGTCGTTTTACCTCCATGGGGTTTACGGTGATGGTGAGGGCTGAATCGTCCCAGTCCATCTCGTTCTCCTTGCCGTTTTCCTGGTCCCTCATGGTGCGCTGGTGTGCAGCTCGGATGCGGAACACGCCCAGGATGATCATGAACACCAGGAAGCTGACGCACACCACGATGACGATGGTGGCAGCGCTCGGAACCACTACGAGGAGGTAAACCACATCAGGAAAAACACAGTGATTAGTTAGACGCAAAACAACACTTCACGATCAAATATGTGGAGCCGCAGCTTCCACCGCCGCTTTGGCTTTATGGCGTGCTCCCAGCGATCTGTACACACACGTGCTTTTGGCTGTTCAAGGTGTTGAGGCTGTTTTTCTTTAAATAGCTTAGCCCATCTCGCGCCAACCTGCTCCACTTTCCATATTAGCAGGAAGAGCCCTCTCTGGTGCAGTGGCGAGCTTAGCGAGGCAGTCAGCTTAGAAGAATACAGAAGCCGGAAAATAAAAGGTCGTGCTCAGTGTGCACTGCCTGTACAGATGTCACAAACAGCGCTCAAAAGTAATCCCTAACTTGGTCCATTAAAAAACAGACACACTACTAGTGTTTCATACATGCCCCACTTCTGCTTAGTAGGCTGTAATCCTCCTGCTTCATATCACAAATCTTTTTCTACAGCAACAATTAAGCTGATTACTGCTTTGATTATGATATTTAGTGTTGCATTCAACAGATAAACACGATATTGCAGCCAATACTGAGGAAAAAAATAAACACTACTGCTTAATTTATTTTCCAGACATCCTTAAATTAATTTTTGCAGGAAAGATTTTTATACTTTGATTTTGTGTCTTTTTCCACGTCGCTGAAACAGATGCATGTTTGATTTTTTCTTCTTTTTTTTTTTTTTTTGAAACTTTGGTGAATCGATGGCTGCAGATGACTACTGATTTTCTATGCAACCTGCTGAAAAAGGATGAAGCATTCTCCATGTTTCAGTACCTGAGGCCTGATGAGCGTTGACCAAATTATGCCCAGACAGATCCACAGAGGCGTGATGGACAGGGTTGATGAAGTTGGGCTGCACCATGGCATTGTTGGCATGCTCCATGGGACTGGCTGTGTGGATTACATTAACCTAGAGAGAAATAAAGACCACACTTGAAGTGAGGGCGCACAAGTATGTGGATAACACCAGGACAGGCTGGTCATGGTTCAGTGTGCACGTGACAAACGCTCAGACGTACCTCGACCTTAAAGTCGTTGCTGATGTAGCGACCATTGAGTTCAGAGCAGACCAGTTTAAATTTCCTGTCAAAGAGAGCCTCGGTGTGCCAGTTCTTGTAACGGATAAGGTGCAGGACCTGCTCGTAGTTGGCCATGGTGTTCACACCTGGACCACAGAGAGGGGGGGGAAGTGTTAATGACACTAAGTCATTTTTCCTTCTTTAATCTCACAGAACTATTAGAGGTTTTGCAGAAACCAGGGCTATATGCTAGTTAAGGCTTCCTAGCCGAGCACGGTGGTCTGTACCGGTGATGACGAGCCCCACGTTGGATGAGCTCATCTCTAAGCTGCGCTGCTGCAGCTGGGACATGTCCACTTCAAGGCTCTCGTGCTCTCCGTCCAGCTCATCTCCCACCACAGTCACTTCACACGTGTCCAGGTTGTGCATGATTTCCTCCGACACCACCGTCTCTTGGACTGAAAGAACAAAAGCACAAAAACGATTGAGGAGGAAGATTTGGAGCACTCTTGAAAATCCGAAACAGCACTCCTTCTCTATTTCTTCAAGAACCGGCTGCCCTTTCCAAACAAATAGATACAGATTAAGAACAAGGGAACAAATATTTGTGATTTTATTTCTGTTCAATCAACAAAACAAAGTAATCTAAAGAACTGGAGTAAGAGAGAAAGATCCAGAACTGATGAGACATGCTAAAACGAGTCAACTACTGACATTATAGAATATGCAACGTGCTCTTTAGAAATGCTGGTAAACAGAGAATCCTGGCTCCAACAGTTAGTCCAATAAAACAACTACAGCAGATTTAGCAATGTTATTATACTTGTATATCAGAGAAAGTGATTTTATTATTTAAATCATAATGTTGTAATAGTCGGCATCCTCAGCTTGCTTATGAAACAAATTAATATTTCATGCATCTACTGCCTGTACCATTTGACTCTTCAAAGCTCCATTTTAATGACTCTTAATTATCTACCGTGTCATCTCTTGTTTGCGAGGTGTGTAAGGTGGGGCAGGGTAATGCAGGTGATAGCAGCAGAGCTCTGTAAGCCCTTTTGTCCCTTATGGCCTGCTGCTCACCGCAGGACGTCGTATCTCGTGGTATCTGTGTCAACCTCAGAGCTTGTCTATTGTGTCTCCTCCACTTAACTTATGTGCAAGCTGAACAGATGGCACCCTCCCTCTCGCTGTTTTTCCCAATCCCTTCATCCCCCAAGCGTAATCCTCAACATAGACTGCTACTGTAGTTCTGCACAGACGTCTGTACTGTACACACCCTGTAACTGCAGAATCATTCACTGTCATAGGTGCAGACAGGTGAGGGTTTAAAGGGAAATCAAACCAGTGAGTGTGTGCGCTCTATTTTTGTTGAGGGGACGACATAGTATGTGCACGGGCCTATGTGTGCAAACGGAAGACCAGCTGCTTTCTTAACAAGCACCTAAAGCTCAGGAGGTACAATGAGAAGGTTGGTGGTTCGATTCCCAGCTCCTCCAGTCCGGATGTGCCTTAAATCACTCCAACACATCATCACTCCGTAATGCCATCAAGGCAATAATTACTATTACATATGCAGCCATGTTTAAATGGACAGGTTCAGGTTAGCTCCTGTGTATATGCTAAATCCTATTAGCATGATAGGAAGTTGCTTCAGAGTCCAGTGTGCACATCTCTTACCTGTAGGGTCATCGTCAGCTCCCTCTGCAGCTTCAGACTCCGTGTCGGCCTCCACTTCACGGGTGATGGTGCTCACAATGCGTAGCTCGGGGAACAGCGTCACTCCTTCCTGGCTCTCAAATTCAGCTGCACTGCGGGCAAAGTGGTCAATGCCGCTCAGGCTGATCTTGGGTTCTTCTGGTTGCAGCACCATCACGTAACCTTCAGCATCTGGCACCGTTACGCAGGACTCCTCGTTAAAGCATCTGTGAAATAGACGATTTTAAATGCTCAGAAATGTGATTTTCCTTCTGTCTTTTTTTTTTTTTTTTTTAAATCACGTTGCTGCTTCTCCCTATAGAAGAAAAGTGGCATGCTGAATAGTTGGGAAGGTATGTGAACAAATTTGAGCCAACAACAGTGTGCGGCATAAAAGACAAAGGCCTTTATTTGTGCTTGTGTAGAAGCCTAAAGCTCACCTATCTGTACAAATGGCAAAATAAAATTGTTTCATCAGTTCTTGTGGGTATTTGTGTATTTTTATGCATCAAGCTGTTTGATGTGTAACAAATAAAGAACACATTCTTTCTTTTCACTGACATTAAATGTCACTTTGACTGCAACAACATATAAAAAGCTAATTTCAAATGTTCCTCATCAATTATAAAAATTTAACTGCCATCACAAGAAAAAATAAAAACAATTTAGTCTGATTACTCAGTCCACATCATAAAGCTGGGAGCTGATGCACATTTGTGCATGTGCAAATAAGAACAAATACTAAACGACTTCACCAACTGGAACAAATCTCACACTAGGCTCAGAACAACCACGAGAGCTTTGATATATTCATTTCATACTCGTGTATAAATCAGTAAAACTACTGCTGTTCTTACTGACTTTCCAGTGCTGCAGACATCAAAGAGAATAGAAAAGAAAGGAGAGGGAAAAATGGATACTGCTCTTCAGTCTGTCATTCTCAAGCAGCAAAACACATTGTGTTTATTCTCTTTGTTATGGGCATCAGGTAAAACTCTTGACCTCCATTTTACCTCAATAAACCATCCTCACATTTTAAGCAGCAGCAGAGAAGCTTTCTGAATGTCTATGAGGCAGAAAGGACCTGCTTTATAAACAACACAGGGCTGCCGGCCAACAGATGAAGTGACAAGACACAGGCCAGGCTGCGAAAACAATAAGTGCTTCTGGCTTCTTCTTCTACTTACTTTACTGTGGTTGAGATACGCAGGTGCCTGATTCCAGGGGTTGGGAACTGGCGGGAGTTTAAGTAGGAGATGTGCTGCATGACCTTGTCAAAGGCATCGATGTCGTCACCTTCCACAGTCAGAGAGGACTGGTTGGGGTTGAATTCCACCTGAGAGAAGAAAACAAGGTGAGGGATTTGTGAATAACATGACCTGTGACTGATGCTGAGCTAACAAACATAAACAATCCTTTCCAGCATCAGTCCTGGAGAACCACTTAAAGTAATTCATTCAGCAAAAATGCAACTTTTGAGGTAAATATTCTCCAAAAGTTGCAGGTTTAAAATTAAAAATTGTTTTTTTTTTTTTTATTTGGTTGGATGTTACGAACCACAGTTCATTACTTGAGCGAGCTGTCAAATGATATAAAAAAAGATTCACTTCACAAACTCAAAGCTTTCTTTGCCTCCTCACCTTGATAGCTGAAGCTACCTCCTCAGGCAGCTGCACGTCCAGTCCTTCTTTGCACGTGTACAAACAGTCGATCACCTTCTTGTTCTCCAGCTTGCCGGTGCGGATAATCAGCCCCGCTAGGTTACCGCGGAAAAACTGCGCCATTCGAGCATTTCCACCTGGTTTCCAAGACAACACATAGAAGTTATTTAGGGGGTAGATTTCACAGGCTTCACCTTTTCTGAGCTGGAGCTTCAAGCATGCTGTCGCACTGTACAAAGCTGGCGTGAATGGAGTTCATGCAAGTTAGTATGTGTGCCCTTCAAAAGGCCCGAAGCCCAAAGAGCAAGACAGGCAAATGATTGATGACCTTATGCACGCCAGCGGCAGCATGCAACGCTTGCATTAAAAGGGTGAACGGCTTACTGTGGGAAAAGAAATGACACCAACAGGGAAAAAAAAAAAGAAACTCAAAGGGATTGCGTAAGATAATGATGAATTAATCCTCTTTAGTCACCTCATTTTCACAAAATAACAGAGCCATCTTGAGGGCCGCAAAATGGTCATGATCTGAAATTTGGAGTTGACATTTCGAGAGAGGTACGCCACTCCTGTCTTCCAGCTACATCATAATGAGCATTAGTCTGCACCACTGCGGAGTCAGCGACAAACTACATCTCAAGGTCGCGTATTCATCCACTGATGTGTGTGCGCGCGCTTCTGCTGCAGGTTTGTTATGTGATACAGAGGAGTTACTGCTTCCAGCCTCAAGGTCAAGCTCTGAAAGAAAAGCCAGCATGGCTAAAAGGCTGCAGCTGGATCGGACTCTTGACTCGTTATAGATTTATTTGCGATCTGCTGGTGTATCAAATGCTGGGGGAAAAAATAAACAAATAAGGGGAAAATGAGGAAAAAACCCAACTGCATAGCTTTTGCAGTTAGAAGAGAAAATAAAATACATGGGAGTCAGGCGCCACTGAACATCAATACTGCAACAAAACAAATTATTTTTGCATCTAGAATGGGTAGGAATCATTCTAGTCTTAATGGAATGAGGATGCAATTAGCATGGTGGGACATTGTGGACACATGGACATATCTGAGTAGTAAGGGAAAGACGTGAGCAACCTGAACTGGGCTCAGAGACTGTCTCAGTGTCATTGTCATGTCCTGAGTTTTCTGTAAAGGACAGAAACAAGAGAGCAGGAAGAGACAGGGAGGAAGGTTGAGGATCTGGAGGAGAGATTCAGATGCTACATACGAGGTCACGTCATTAATATTACAAAGAGTTAATACGCCATTGGCTGAATATAAAGTAACAGTTTATACAAGGTAGTTTATGTCATCTAGCATGAACACAGTTTTAACTCTTTCTAATAGAGTATCAAACACACAAAAGAAGAACTTGTGTTTCAATACAATGCATATAAATGATATAAATGTCAAAAAAGAGAGCTCTCCAAAAATCAGTTACACTGTTTACCTTGCCAGCAGGCACCAATCGTGAGCTGAGTTTCTATCTTGGAGGCGTGCAGTGGGTAGTCCTCTGTAACCAGGAAGGGCTCAAAGGTAGTCCCATCCACAAATACAGAAACAGTGGGGAACTCCACATTAAGCACATAGTGATGCCACTCTTTGTCACACACCTGGAAAGATGACAGCAGGACGAGTGAAAACCTGAAATCTAGACTCTGCAGTACACTGAAACCTGGTTTTTATTATTATTTTTAACTTTATGTGCCGCCTCATGCTGTGCACTGGCACAAAGTTGAGTTTTGGAAGCAGCAGACCTGGTCGAGCTTCCAGTGAAACTCTGCGGGTTTATAGTTCTCTGCCTCAGATGGCTCCTGGCGTAGGAGAAAGATCAGCCTGCAGTTGTGGACGTAGAGCGAGTAATGGTGTCTGTTCATCTCTGCAGAGAAGAAAACGACAGAAGAGATCAGGATGAGAAACTGTAACTCTAAAATATTCAACAATTTCCCTTGTGGGATAAATTAAATATCTGACTATCCATGGAAATGTGTAGCAATGTATTTGTGGAAAATATCACAATCTTCTTAAGAAACCATAACAAATGTGTTTTCGTGATGATTCTCCAGGTAAAACTGAACTCTTGTGCTCCAGCTCAGTGTCGAAATCTGTAATCTGTCAGAACACTAAGTGTTGAGAAGGTGTGGACTGAATACAGGCCCTTTTAGCAGCCTCTCTCTATTAAAAAAAATCGCTATGTGGCTGTAATATGCACAGTGTGGTTTAGCAACGCCTTACTGGAATTAGCAAAACCTCAGGAGAAAACAGAAAACAATGCCTGGATGGGATTTTACAGACTGACGCAATACCTGTGAACATTTAGCATTAATGGTGCCCTCATATGTATGTATGTAGCCATACATCTAAAACATAAGTACAATGAGTGTGCTGATAGAAATGGATGGTCCTTAAATACCCTGATTCATGGATACATAGATTATGCTTTTTTTTTTGCGTCTTCACAATCACTCTTAAAACGCTGAACTATTTGCCCACATAGTCTCTCACAGAGTGGGCATCCTCTCCTTGTATCTGATTCTGAAAGATTTAACCTTTATGGGAAGGTTGTTGTTTTTTGGTAACCAATTAACACTTATTAATACACCATCAAACTGACACAAAGGTGGTTGTAGCTAAGGAGGCAGACCAGGTCATCTACTAATCAGAAGTTAGGTGGTTCAGTCCCTCACTGCTCTGCATGCCAAAGTATCCTTGGGCAAGATACTGAACCGTAGGTTGTTCCTAATATATTGATTGTAGTGTGCGCGTTAGATGCAAGTGCTTGCATGAATGCAGTTGTGAATGGTCTACGTTAGAAAAAGTGCCCATGCAGAGTAGAAAAACACCATATAAGAAACAGTCAATTTATCATTAACATGAAGCAAATAAAAATTTTAAAATATGGTTTAAATGATGAAAATACATTTCAGTTTTACGTGGTTCTGTAAAGCTAAAGCAAAATGAGATTCGTCTTTCTGTTCCAGACTCTGCTGAACAAAGGTCACAAATGACCCATGATCTCATGGGTATGGGAGCTTCCTGTCCAGGCCACAGCCCTGATGTAATCCTCCTTATATAAGCAGCTGGGCCGAAGCTGATGAACTGGCTCCCCGTCACTGGCCACGGCAGAGACTTTACAGTCCGTAAGATCAAGGAGCTTGTGACCATGGAGAAAATTTACAACTACTGTCAAAATGGAAAGGTCAGCAAGCGCTCAGCGGGATGTGAGAAAGAAATTAAAAAGGAATCACGTTTCCATGTGTTAGACCACCAGCTGAGCACAAACACTGATTATAGCCTGAAGTTTCAATGGTAGGGTTTTTTTGTTGTTGTGTTTTTTTTTTTAATCAGAGGATCTCTTCAGACACCATATGTGCACCAATAATCAGTATCCGCCAGATATTTTAACAGCACAGTTTTGAGATTAATGAGTCCATGTGCCATGCTTATTATATGTATGAAACAAGACGCTCTGTCCTACAGAACTCTTCAAACCTTCTGTTCCAAGATTTTTATTAATATTTCATGCCAGCATTACAGTATTATTTAATCTTATCATGCCACTGGCGAATGGATGCACTTTATTACATTAGGAAAGGTGAAAATTGGGTAGTGCATGTCATTTATATGCTAAAAACAAGGCATTTTTGCCTTTTGATAGGTGGTTTATATATAATGGTCTAGCATATATAATTAAACTTTTGTGGCTATTAGCATGATTTTACTGGAATTACAGCAATAGGGACATCAAGGTGGCACTGTAGCCTTACAGCAAGAAGGCTCAATTCCACTGTGTGGAGTTTGCATGGGTTTTCTCCGGGTACACTGGCTTTCTCCCACAGTCATGCAGTTAGCGGGGTTAGGTTAATTGTTGAATCTAAATTGCCCATAGGTGTGAATGTGAATGAGAATGATTGAGTGTCTCTATGTGTCCAGAGTACATCCTGGACAGACTGGCAACCTTTCCAGGGTGTATCTTATTATAAAGCTAAATCTTCAATTAAAGTGGACTGACAGGAAGATTTAATCTATACAGTGAGTCAGTTATCTTTTTCCCCCCTTTTTAACAGTTGAATAATAGTTGGAGCCTTTAAATACGCATGTTTATTTTATTCACAATAAGCTGTGACTCCTACCCGTTTTGTCAGAGTTGCAGAGGATTGTCTCCTTCTCGTGGGCCCCAGGGCCGTGTCTCATCCACACAGAAATGGTGAAGGGGTCCTTCAGGCTGGTGCTCACCATACCATTAGGAACCTTGATGGCCTGGGTGCCATTAAATTCAAACACCTGATCGCTGTCGTGGCCGTTATCGGTTGGCAGCCCTACGGTCCAGTTAGCAGAGCTGCTGGGAGCAGGAAGGAGCTCCACAGTGCCGGAGCTGGCTCCTAATAAAGAAAGATGGTATACTTACTTGTATGTGGCTCACAGAGTTATAAAACAACTACTGACAAGGACCATTTCCAGTTCCTTACCACACAACTTATGCAGAGACTTCTCAGAGTAGGTGTCACGATCACAGCCCTTTCCAATATGGTTGGTTTCCAGTTCAATACTGGCCCGGATGGACGTGATTGGCTCATCACAGGTCTCCAAGTGCATGCTGGGGAAGAGGGCCAAACTACCAGTGCCAGGCTCGTATTCAATCCTCTTATTGAAGCCTGAAAAAGAAGCAGAGAGAGTAAAAAGCATTAAAAGATGTTATTTAATTAAAAGCCTTTTTAATACTAATCACTCATTAAGAAGTATTCCTCTTCTTTTGAGCTTGAATGAGGCCTTATAGTTTAAAGGAGTTCAATTATCCTTCTCAGCCTGTTTGGACTGCGTCAGTGATCATTTACATTCAACACAAAAGACACAACTTAACAGTGATGGCTGGCGAGCTACAACAAAGGAGGAGAGCTTTCATACCTTGCCAGCTGGGCTTGCAGGTGGGCTTGACGCTGATCTTCACCAGCACGTCCTCAGAGGCTCGGTTCTTTCCGCAGTCGTAGGCGGTCACGGTCAGTTTATACATGCGCTCTTTGCCATAGCTCAGTTTTTCTGTGTTCTTGATAAAGCCTGAACAGAGCAGGTGGGGGGGGAAAATGTAATTTTAATAGAAGGACCATTCTTTAACTTCAAAGCTGTGGCTGTGCTAAAATTGGCAGAGGTATCGGTAGGTGTAGAAATCCTCAAAGCACTAAAACATTAAGCGTTTCAAACAGAATTATAGAGTAAAGACTATTTAAAAAACAAAACAAAAGGGATTTATCGACAAGCCAAACAAACTGATGGACCACTCTTAGGATTCATAACATTTTGAATTGAGACGCTGTACTGAGAGTTATTTTCAAAGCTTTTGTGTATGCAGAGTCTCACAATTAAAGTGAAATTAAAGTGTCACATGACCGGTTCTCACTGATCTCCTCATATTATCACCCATCCTTATTTATTTTTTTAGTTAGGCATTATAATCGTCAGAGTTTGAAAACTGGGTCTTGACTTTTTCTATTTATTTTTTGTTAAAGATAAAAAGAAATCCTCTTAAAATCCGGCACTAATCACTGACCAGCTCGGTGACGTTCAAAGAACGCCGTCATTGTCTTGCAAACCGACAAGTTTGTGCTGAATTTTGAATGACGGCCCTGCAGCATCATCATTTAAACTAATCAACAGGCACTGTGAAGCGTGTCATTGCACTCATGAGTCTTGGGCGTGGGCTGCGGCTTTTTTCCAGTGGGCACAAAGACAAAGGCGCTATGTGAACATCCGTACCATCCTTGTCGATGGTGAAGGGCACATCAGGGGTCACAATCTCGTAGTTGCAGATTTGGCTAAACTGGAACGAGCAGTCGGCATCCACCGCCTCCACCTTCAGGATGCTGTCGTACTTCTTTCCCTCGATGACGGTGGCTTTGTAGGACTTCTCCTTGAACACTGGTGAATACTCGTTGATGTCGTTCACCTGGATGTGGACAGTGGCCCTGATAGAGAGATATTCAAGTTAGGACACTTTATCAGTTGGATAGTCGATGGTTTATTTATTTATGTTATTTTATTATGAAAATGAGACCTTACATGATCATCCTCATTCATGGATAACTAAGACTGATCTCAAATCCTGGAGTGGTTAAAATAAAATAAATTCTTGACTTTAAGCCCTGGCCTGGCTTTTGCTTGATTACTGCAGATGGAAAGAATAATCTTCTTGTGTTGAGTCGACTCTATTTGTAATCATTACTTCATCACTACTGATCTTTTTTGTTTTTTTGAAAAGGTGCAGCTTAATTTTCTGTTGACAGACAAATCAAATAACCATCTAATCATGACCCTTATTCCATTCATTCAAGATTGGAAATCCTCACAATCCAGATGTGCATTCATGTCACCAAATGTTCATGGATAATTACACGGCTCATTCGGGAAAGGATTCCCTTGACAGTTCCCACAATCAGCATAAAGACTTAACAAAACGCAGCTTTTGATTTTACGCCAAAACCACATATTTATATTTGCACACTTGTGTGCTTGCTCTGCTTTGCTTTCATAACCCATTCATCAGGGCAAATGCATCAGATTTGATGATGCATTTGAACCACAATCAGGATTTTTTTACTTAGGAGACCTAAAATGATTTTTCTTTTTGTATTCCTTTATAGTAGCGTATGAACAAGTGATCACTGTGAGCCAAAATCTGAGGCTTCCCACTGCTCTGTCATATTTTTTTTAGATAGTTAAAAACATTTTATCTCAAAGAAAATGTGCTCAAAGATAATTGTGCAACACTTTTAGTGCAGGGGTTAACTCACTTATGAGACTTCTTCATGTTGGCACCATCAGGACCCTCTCCACAGTCGTAGGCTTGGATGGTGAAGGTGTGCTCCTTTTGCAGCTCACAGTCCAGCTTGTCCTTTGCCCTGATAACCCCCTCTCCAGTGGACTTGTCCAGGACCACTGCCTCAAAAGGGACATTCTGCCCGTGGATCCTGAAGCCGCAAATCTCACCTGAACATGTTAAGAGCCAAAACAGAGCTTGCTCAGAATAACTGGTGACCGCTGTGAAATTTAAACGTCTAATGAAGCGATTAAGCAATTATATTAACCACAAAACAAATTAATTAAACGCCTCAAAAATAAACAAAATCAAATCAAAGTCAGCCACAGGTTTTGGGAGCCAGGGACTTGTAGATTGAGGTGCGTGGGGTCTGTGGAGGAAGCCCGTGTGGGTGAGTAGTTTGGGGGTGGGTGACATTACGTATCAGTACAGAGAGTGTATTTTCCAAGCCACTTGAAAACATTGCATCCAGTCATGCAGGCAGAAACTGAAAAAATGTGGACAGGCATTTCACAGGAGTACTTAAGATATTAAAAAAGTAAGTCATGAAACAAAGTTTAAAAGTAAGCATATAGAGCACAGTATATTTGTTGAGAATAAAAAAAAAACAAAAACGTTACATCCTATCTCATGAGACAAACAATATATAACACAAATTATAGGAACAAAAATTGAAATCCTTAACAATAGAGACCATTGAGATTCAGCCATCCTGGCTTAAATGTCTGCAAAAGAAAAGAAAAGGGGGAAAAAAAGCCCAGACAACGCTTAATATTTTGGCACAATTTGAGAAAAGTCTTCCTGTGTAATTTTGCCTCTGACCCAAAACTACTGCAAAATGAACTGAAAAGAAAACCATGAAATCATAGAGAACTAAACCAGTACAAAAACAGTTTTCAAACAAAAACAAAAGTACTGGATGAGAACTGGGGTTAGAAATATCAACTTGCTTGACATCCACATCAAATGACAACTGCAGCCATGCTAATGGTAGAGGTTAGTGGTGGAGAATTAGAAATCAAGAGATCCACTGAGGCAAAGATGCGATAACAGAAACTTTGCAGCAGAGAGAGTTTGCATTAGTTAACAATCTCAGCAATCTCACGTGAAGACTTAAAATGTCAGAAAGGTTCACAGGAGTCACTGGAATTGTGCAGCTATCACGAGGTCATTAACGGCCACAACCGAGCATGCTCGGTGCCTTTAAGATGGTTACACTTTAAGGTTCAGCTTCTTAAAATACCAATTAGAGTTTCAATTTCTGCTCCAATTGCCGCATGTTAAAGAGGTTATAAAATAATCCTACACAGACTTTTAAATTGGAGTTGTGTAGAAAATTGCTTTAGCCTTCTGCTCCCCCCCCCCCTTTTCTTTTTTTTTTTTTCGGGGAATTAAAAGGACCGAATTGGACAAAACGGCAAAGAGACTCAGAACTCCTGTTTTTTGTTGTTGTGTTATTTTAAAGCGGCTTCTGTTTCCTGCTGACAGCTGAAAAACTGTTAGGGTCTGCAAACTGCAATGGATGTCTCATGCACAGATATTTCTAAGAACAGTCAGCCCCCACATCACACTTTTCATCCAGCTGTTGGAACGGCAAAAACTTCAGGGTGAGAAAATAAAACGCAAGGTCAAGAAAACCAAATGGGGAGTTTACAGAGCATGAGCACGAGGAGTTTCTGTGTAAAAGTGTGGATGCTGGTTTTAGCATTAGTGGGTTAATAGTAACAAGTAAGCACAAGGCAGAAGAAAGAGCCCAAGATCACCTTCTTCAGTGAGGGTCACCTCAAAACTCTCTACAAGGAAGGGAGACAAGATAAACCCAGATCAGTTCAGAGAAGAGTTAGAAGCTGAGAGATAACACACACAGAGGACAGGAAGATAATACACGCTAGCTAAAGGCTTACAATACCTCCCTCAGAGAAACAAAAAACATACTGCGAGTGGGGAATAAGGGCTACACCAGAGTAAACAAGTACTAAACAAGTTAAAAAAGAAAAAGAATATATAATTAGAAGATAGTTTAGACAGTCCGTTTTAGACAAGTGTGGAAAGTCAGTCCCGTCACATTGAAATCATATTTCTCAAAGCGTCACATTTACCATTTTCATTCATTTTT